>NC_089491.1:58135551-58444341 GCF_036850765.1 Saccopteryx bilineata
GCTTGGGTCTAGCTCAGAAGATGAATATGGAACCTCCAATTTGCAGAGTCTATCCACAAGCTTCTACTGCCTTGGGGAGACTGGCTGAAGTCTTGGAGGGCACCAAGGAACTCAGGTAGACTAAGGACTAGTTAAGAAGTTTCATTGTTTTTGTAGGGTTTTTGAACTGTTCCCCAATTATATTTTTGTTGATCAATCTGTGGAAATAGGTGTGTGTGTATACATACACAAAAATCTTAATGCAAATCAACATGAAAAATTGGAGCTTTGTTTCTATTCTGAATATTTTTTGATGTATAGAAAGCTGGCAGAAGAAGATGTAAAAACAAGGTATAAAAATCCTCATCCAGAGCGTCGGCCTGGCGTGCGGGGGACCCGGGTTCGATTCCTGGCCAGGGCACATAGGAGAAGCGCCCATCTGCTTCTCCACCCCTCCCCCTCTCCTTCCTCTCTGTCTCTCTCTTCCCCTCCCGCAGCCAAGGCTCCATTGGAGCAAAGATGGCCCGGGCGCTGGGGATGGCTCCTTGGCCTCTGCCCCAGGTGCTAGAGTGGCTCTGGTCACGGCAGAGCGACGCCCCAGAGGGGCAGAGCATCGCCCCCTGGTGGGCAGAGCCTCGCCCCTGGTGGGCGTGCCGGGTGGATCCCAGTCGGGCGCATGCGGGAGTCTGTCTGACTGTCTCTCCCCGTTTCCAGCTTCAGAAAAATACAAAAAAAAAAATCCTCATCCCATGTGAGGGGCAGGAGAGGACATTCCCTCCAAGGTCAGCAATCACAATGACATATACAAAGTCTGAGTCAGATTCTCCACTCAGTGATTTGGCCATTCCTTCCCCTCTCCAGATAGGTTCTTGTGGTTTTCTACTACTCTCAAGCCCAAGATCAACATCCTCAAGATCTGGTTGAGCATCTATCACTAGAGCAAACCGCATTACCTCACTTTTCTGGTCTCCTCCTACTCTCCAATTCAATCCTGTGCCTGGGCTGTCCCTTCCCTGCTCTGTCTCTCCAAGCCCTCTTCTCTGTATCAAACTAATATTCTATAGTCCTTCTTCAGCAAGACTTTTTAAAAAAATGATACTTTTCAGCCTTATGTAAGTCTAATTGGCTCAACAAACATTTACCAAGTACCTACCTTCTGCCAGCCAGAATACAAATGCACATAAAGAGGCCCAGCCCAGGGAGCTAACTGTCTAGTGCAGAAGTCCCGTATTAACAGCAGGTCCAGCATCAGGGTACCAATATCAGAGCAGTAAGCCCCAAATCTCATTTTATACCAAGTAAAAAATATTCTCAATTCTGCGTGCAGTGTAAATACTTAAGAGAATTTTTAAAAATTAGGTGTTTCTACATACACTATTTTTCACAAAATAGGAACTAGACCCATCTTGGAATTAAAACTTTCCTGAATGTTTAGAAACTTTGCAATATTTTCCATTCCTTAACGTTCAGTTTGCATTTGGCCACAAAACACAGTTTAGGAAGAGATGTTGGCTGCCAAGTCACACAGATTGGCAGTGACACTTAGAAACCTAGGAAACTGACCATGTAAACAAACAATACTCCCAAATGCTCACGCAACCAAACCAACCACCCTTGCAAACCCTAACTCCGTAGAGCAAGGCACTTTTTTCTTTCTCTTTCTTATCAGAAGGCTTAAGATTTACACACACACACACACACACACATCACCTGTCATGTGAAGGACAACAAAGCTAATTAAAAGAACTTTAAAGACAGTAAAGGTCAAGATTAAGCTTATGAAAAAGAATCATAAAGCCAAACAACAACCTTTATTTTTGCTCTTATCTCTTAAAAACAAAGAAAAAACTACAGTAGCTAGCAATGGGGAAATGATTAAATAGATTATGTTCTAGAATATTGACATGTAGGCAACTATTCAAAATAATGCCTTGAAAATGTGTCACATGTTTATTATGTATAAATATGTGTGTATATATATATAGCCACAATATGTGACAGGTATATATGTGCTTTTATAAACTATAAAAATAATTTATGTTTCTGCACACCTGCAGGAATTGTGGAAACATCTCTGCAGTGCACCACATTGACAACACCAGTGACTTCAAAGGGATGGGGTAAGAAAATGAAGAGTTAATTAGTAATTTATACACATCTGTATTACTTAAATTGTCATAAAAACATAAATGTTTTGGTCGTTTAACATCATCAATAGTGTGGTAAAGCAAAAACAGAAAATTGGAAAAATACTCTATCCTACACAATAATAAATTTTAAATGTTTCAATATATACCAAGTAAATAAGAATATTTAGCAATAACATGTAATTACATAACATCTAACCACCAAGAAGCTCTGCTTGCAGGCAAACTTTCATTTCAGCTGCACACGTTTCCCACTCAGCCAGATAAGGCAGGTGTGTTTCGCTTGTGTTGGAGGTTGGCCGAAGGCACACCTGCCAAAGGACTTCCTCAAGGTCGCACAGGGCTGTGGATCCATGGGAGTTCCTCTGTATCTTACCCCTGAGCCCATTCACTTGTCCATGCACGCTGAGGCTCTGGCTTGTAAAGGGCAGATGTATTATGAAATAACAAGTAGCCATTTTCCTGCCAAAAATCCAGAAGTGGCCATTAAATGTTCAGTTTAGGAGCAAGTAGTCAAGTGCACATAAATAACATGTGGAGGCCGATGGCTTGGCTTTGATTCATAATCTCCCAGCAGACCACCCACACTGTATGCTCAAGGATCACGTGTGCTCATCAATAAGACAATAAGGTCTGAAATTCTCAGGCTGTGGATAGTCATGGCCCTCTGCTGGGTGGTTCACTCAGTGGGAGAGGAGAGTAGTTCGTGTCATTCTTACAGCAACTTGTAATGTGTTATGAATTTATTCCTTAAATAAGCCCTTTGGAGAACTAGGAGAACTACTGCATCCCAGTATCACAAAATCATCTTAGATCCATGAGTTGTACATAATAGTCTATGCCAAGAGAAGTCACTCTTTCAGGATTTCTCCAGACAATGGAGGAGTGGAACAACAGTCACTTGTTTATGGCATTTCAAGGCTTCTCTTTAGGGGCTCAAGTAAAGCACGGTTTATTACTAATGGGTATGCATCAGAAGTGAAGAGATGGTGACCCATCTGTATGACTTGACCACAAAGCACACCAGTTAAGTGGAGACTAATTCTGGAAGATGGCTTTCCTCTGTGCTAACATTGGAAGTCTTGGGATTCCCGGATGGAGAGTTTTAGGAGTACAGATTAACTGGATCTGGGGACCTGAAGCAGGCTGGGCTTGTTCTGGGCCATCCAATCTCCCCATATCCTGAAGAGACAGAATTCCTAAGGAAAGGAGGACTTGACCCACCTCTTCAAAATTCTGGAGCTCTCTGTCCTAGACCTAGAGATGTAATGTGTGAGGGTGGGGGATAAGATTTTTGTTGGCAGGACCTTGAAGGACGCATGACAGGTGGCTCAACTACACGTTGTTTCTTAATCAACAGCATCAAAAATATTATGAGGGGGGTGATTTGAAAAATACCAGTGAAAGGACTAAGGTAAAACATGAACACTGAAGGGGAGAAACGGGGTAGCAGAGAGGTATCAGACTAGTTTTGAGTTAGTAAAATACACAGGGTGAATGGTGTTTGCTTTTACAAAGCCACCTGAGGCATCTATACTGCATCCAAGACTGTCTTGTAACAATAAATTAGCCCCTAATTGTCACAATCCCACAAACTGTGCACTATAGCTATTAGGTCTTTTCTATTTTCTGGTAAAAATTATAAGCAGTTCAGCTTTATGTGAGTAAAGTCCTTGAAATTAACTGAGTTCAAGTTTAAAGAAATACACATGCACACATATGAAGTTTTCCTACTTGTGCATGTTAGGTGGTGTTGGTGTAAGAAATTTTCAAACCTGTAGGAAATTTTTATGAGTTTATTAGAGCCCAACTGATGACAATTGCCGGGAAGCAAAATCCTAATGGATTGAAAAAATGCTCCTGAGAATGGCAGTTTTACAACTTATTTCATACATTAGAATCAGAGGAGGAGATCTAAGGGGAGGTGGGGGTTCATGAAATTATTAGTGGTAGATAAGAGATGCGGGAGAAAGTAAAAAAAGAAATCTCTGAGACTGGATAAAGAATACAAGGGAGAGACACCTACCTCTTTACATTGTTGGGTACAAGATAGTTAACAATGAACACTTATACCACATAGAGACAGTATTCAGAAAGCCAGATTCCAAGGAGGGGCTGTGTGGTCTCCATGCTTTGGTGGGAGGTAGTGTCCCAATGGGTCTGAAAAAGATTATTCTGACATTCTAAAGGTATGTGATCTTAAGTGCAAATAGACAATAGACAGGCTCCCTTAAGGTAAAGACTGACCTTTGTCAAGGAAGCTACAGGTCTAGGACCAGACTACACACCTTGACCTGCTTTTAGTTAGGAATTTTTATGTTCAGACCATCCTACGTGGTTACTTTGGTCTCTGAGTTTGTAGGGACTACCATGTGGGTCTCCCATGAGCTTGTCAGGTTCAGTATGTGGCCCCTTTTCTGTCTACAGTGCAGAACTGTGATTTTACATCTTCTGTTGTTCAGGCAGTGCCATCATACCCACCTGCCTGTCTGGGGCTGAATCCTTGGTTTGGTTCTCACAAATGAACACAGCCAGAAAACAGCTTAGCGTTGGCATCTCTGGTTCACGGAATCCAGTAAGGAAGTCGGGATGGCCCTCAGCTCTCAGAACATCCAAAGGAAGGCAAAGATCAATTATATTTATTCTATAAGATGTATATTAAATGCATATGACACTAATTTGACATTAGTGTTATCTTAATTTGACAGAACAACAAAGTCTGGAAATCATAATCCCTGACTCCCATTCCAGGCATGGGGAGCCATACTATTCAAATGGTAGCTGCTAGCCATTTAAATGTGGCTATTTAAGTTTAAATTAGTAGAAATGAAGACAATGACAAGTTTAGTTCCTCAGTCGTACTAACTACATTTCAATTCTCAGTAGCTACATTTGACTAGAGGCTACTGGACAGCACAGGTACATAAAATTCCCATCACCACAGAAAGTTCTATTAGACATCACTGGTCTAGATTAACCCTGGATATAACCTCGGGACTTTGCTATGAGCATCATCTATGAAGTTAGAGCAATTAAAGTGCCAAGGTGAGACCTGAGGGGTAGAGAAGGAGGGCTTTACCTCTACTGTCCATCAGCCACGCCTTCAATCTTCGACATGGTCAATTTATACTCCTTCAATCTTACCTAAAGGGCCATGAAAACGCAGCTTCAAGCCCTACTACTCCACATTTTGGAACCACTACCAACCATGACAAAACCCAGAACAAATTATTCCAGGACCAGAACACAGGAAGTGGCAAAGATTGTGCTAACAGATTAAAAAGAGTACTATTTATTCCTTTTTTTAAAGTAAAGGAAAAATATTAACCAGACGTTTGGGGTTCTCTCCTCTAACTCAAAAGAATTCCAAGGTGTGCCATCCTGAGGTTTCACAGCCGAGTATGACCATCTCCAAGGCAACGCTCGGACTGCTTGTGCGCCAACTGCCGCTCTGCTAACTCTGAGCCGTGACACCTAGTTTAATGGGAAAGGCTGAAGGGACTATTTTTAGAGAACAATCTGTTACTGAAACTCCCTCATGTTTCCACTCAGGAGCGCAAACATTCTCTTAAGGTACAAAAGAAAACACCCTACCAGGAGCTAGAGAGCCAAATTCAAGGGGAGAGAGGCATTACACAGAGCTGGAGGAAGAGCACAATCATGCAAACACATAGTTTGTCCCTAAATTCAGCCCAGGGCCGAGGCAGCAGCCTTGCCAATTGGAAATGATAAAAAGGTTAATGTAATCTCGGAACGGTTCCACACGCAAGAGTTGGTTAACTGTTTCCAGAGAGATAAGAGGACATTTTTCTTCGCCATAGTATTGGAGAAGAGGAGCCACAGCCTAGGGAAAAGAGGCCCCAAGTACCTTATTAACGCAAAAGACTAAGACTTCTTCAGAGGCATCAGAACTGACTCCACAGTTCCCACTCTCCACGCCTGCAAGTCAGAAAGGAGTCATGGCTCTGGCCGGCTGGCTCAGTGGAGAGAGTGTTGGCTCAGCATGCTGACATCCTGGGTTTGAACCCTGGTCAGGGCACAAATGAGAAGTGACCCTCTGCTTCTCTTCCTCTCTCTCTCCTCCTACTTTCTCTCCTCCCTTCTTGCAGCCAGTGGCTCAACTGGTTTGAGCATTGGCCCTGGGTGCTAAGGATAGTTTGGTTGATCTGAGCATCGGCCCCAGATGGTGGTTGCTGGGTGGACCCTGGTTGCGGTGCATGCAGGAGTCTATCTCCCCTCCTCTCACTTAAAAAAGAAAAGAAAAGAGAGTCAGTTTGGGGAGCACATGGTTCCTGGTAAGAGATGATCCTCCTGCCTGTAGTATGCACACAGTTTTGTATGCACACTGCTAGAACCCTCCTTGCTTTCTTCACTTCCCAATGTGTCCTGGAGATTTCCCATCATCAGTACTTAGTGATCTCCTCGTTCTTGTAGACACAGCCATGCTGCATGCTTGGACTACTTCCAATATCTTGCTATTATCAACAGTCCCACCACAAATGATCTTGCACATGTGCCATTTCATAAACGTGTAGGTCTATCTGCAGGATAAATTTCCAGAAGTGGGACTGCTGCATCACAGGGCCAACACATCTGTAACCTTGGCAGGTTCTGCCAAGTTCCCTTTCACTGGGTTGTAACCTTTTGCCTTCCCACCACTAATGTATTAATATGAGTATCTATTGCCTCACAACTTCTCACACAAGACTCATCCCAGGAAGTTTGCTGTACCTTAAAACTTTGGAGCAACATTTCTTAAAGTTCCTAAGATCAGTGGCCTGACCTGTGGTGGCGCAGTGGGTAAAGCGTCAACCTGGAAACGCTGAGGTTGCCGGTTCAAAACCCTGGGCTTGCCTAGTCAAGGCACATATGGGAGTTGATGCTTCCTGCTCCTCCCCCTTTCTCTCTCTCTGTCTGTCTGTCTCTCTCACTACCCTCTCTATAATGAATAAATAAAATCTTTAAAAAAAAAAAGTTCCTAAGATCACCTGGAGGAATTTGGTTAAGATGAAGATTTTCATGATCTACCCTCAGACATTTACATTCAGCATCCTGATTTAGAGCCTAGGAAGCTGCATTGTAAACAAAGATTACAGCCATTCTGGCAATGGTGGTCCCATGGTCTAACTTTTTAAGACACTGCCTTATAGAACAAGAACTACAGACGGCAGTTTTTGCAGGCTGAGCTGCAAAGGTGGTGCCATGCAGAGATCCTGACTGTCTGGGTTTGAATCCTGGCTTCATCACTTGCGAGATGTGTGTTCTGGAGCAAGTGACTTCATCCCTCTTATGTTGCTGGTTTATCTGTCAGCTGGGGCTAATAGTACTATTGTTTTTAGGATTAAAGGAGCTAAAAGTTGTAAACACTTTCAATAATGCTTGGTCCCTGGTAGTTATTTTTAAAGTGTTATCTTATATGGAAGAAACTGCTAGTTATCCACCCCAATATCCATTGTCTCTATCTTGCATGGGAACAGAACTCTTGATTTGGGGCTGAGCATAGCCACCCAAAATAGACTGTATTTATCAGGCTGTCCTCGTGGCTGGTGGTGAGACACAGCAGGACTGACTACATAATATGCGGGGCTTGGTGAGAAATGAAAAAGCAGAGCCTCTGTTGAAAAACCAGCAAAAAGCTGTTATGAAAATAATTAAATATAAAGCTTTTCCATTTCTTTTGGGACTTCTCTCTTGACCCATCATGATGATTTTTATTTGCTGTTTGATGTTTCTCCCGCAGGCACACAGATAGTTGTGGGGAAGTGGAGACGCTCGCAGGTGCCAGGAGCACAGCCCACGGGGCTCCGGGGCTCCACCTCCTGCCAAACGCCAGATCCGTGGGCAGCGCCCTGTCTGGGGGCTGGGAAGTCAAGCCAGGCATCTCCACTTTCCAAAATCCAGGTACCCCAACCAATTGCTGATGGGTGGCCCCAAATGTATCACAACCTGTGCATACTGAGGTGATCTAGGTGTCCGTATGGAAGGTGAGTGAACGACCTTGAGTCCTTGCCCCCTTTGAGTCATTTGTGTGTGCACCGTGACGCTGGCAGCTCAGCATGGGGACCACCATTTCCATGCCCTGCCCCAAAATGTCTTTAGACACCTTACCTGACAAGGACCCTCCCTGGGCCCACCTGCCCAGGCCCACCTGCCCAGGCGCATGTGCCCAGCTTAGAAGGCCATACATAGCAATTGCTAAGTGGGGATGGAGATGGGGATACTGGGCAGGCCAAGGTGTTGGGGGAGAGGGACCAGCAGTGAACTAGTCGTGGGTGGTGGTGGGTAACAGCAGGCGGCGGGGGTTGGGTGGGTTGGGTGGACCCCTGCAGGAGCTGAGGCTTCACACCCCGAGCACATTCTCCCTTGTTCCATTGAACTTCACGTACAAAACACAAATTCAATCATGAATTGACGAAGAATTTCAAGATGGTGACTACAGAGCATACACCCAAAGGGGCAGGGCCTGCGCCGCAGCACTGGTGGCCGGCCCATGCACCAGCCCCGCACATCAGCGAAAGTCTTATGTGCAACTTTTGGAAGCTATCCTTAAAGGTGAGCTTTTCTTTCCATTTTCCTGCCTGAAATGCATTTATAATGTCTGGAGTATTGGCCACATGTGAGACCATAGGTAAGGGCCACGCCTGCGGATGGCAACGTGAGCAGGAAGGAGCCTGGGTCCCAAACAACATCCTTTCATGTAAAGCACTTAGGGCTGGGAGCTTTATCCTGGGGTACAGGACCGATTTCAGAGGTTCATGACAATTTAGACAAACCTCTCTATGTCTGAATATTTTGCTAGGTGAGCAGTCATGGCTTTCCTCACATTCTCAGAGGGGCCCATGACCCTAAGAGTTTAAAGACTGAGCTTCGAGCAGCTGCAGACAGAGTTCTTGTTGGCTGTTTATATGTTGAAGTAATAACAGACCATCACCAGAGCTATGTGAGATGCAGAAGTGAACAGCATGGAGAAGACACAAACAGGACTGGAATGACGACAGACTGGGATCCTGGCCAGGCCAGGAGAGAGATTCTAACTGCTTCGTTCCCAGCACTGTCTTGGTGAAATGAGATTTCTGATTTATACTGGAAATATAAAGGACCAATACTTGATCATGATTCAAAAGCTGCTAGAACCCCGTATATAATTCACAATATTCAAAAGCTGCTGCATACCATCTATAAATCACTGCAGAATAGTCATTCTTAGCAACTAGTCTCTTCAATGGTTTTGGCCAAAGACCAGAGTTCAAGTATCACTCGGTAGCTTCAAGGGAAGTGTCAGAGTTGCAGAGACCAAACTGACATTTGGAGCCACGCCAGCACCTGGACAAGTCGGTTGTCCACTCCCACAAGAGCCTTCCATTGCCTGGATGAGAGCATTCCCTTTGGGATGAATCAGCCCTTCTACCAGCTCTTGGTTTTATTTTGGTTTTAAACCAACTCAGACACTTTATTACAAATATTCAGTGCTCCTCAGGTACAAGCTGTACAAGTCCCACAAATTAAAACAAACTTGGCTGGTCAGAAGTGAAAGCCTTCTCCCTTTTAAACCAAATATTTGTAGACACTTATACATGGAAATGGGAGCTTTACTCTTTTGCAGCCTATTTTTAATTTCCTTACACAAATCTCTGTTGCACTTTAAATAGAAGTAAAAAAAATATGTTTTCATCTTTCCTCTTCAAATGTGCCCCTTTTGATTTTAATTTCTGGTATTCTCCTTTATCTCAGATTTTTCTTTTTTTTAATATGGCAGTGATAGAAATAATAGCTATTAAGCTAATATTTCAAAAGTTGGGGAAGACAAGTATTTAGAGAGAATATACTGCTAGTGGTTAAGAACCCAGATAAATCCAGTTGAGTATAACTTGAGCAAATTAGTAAACTTTTCCACTGTGCCTCAATTTCTCATCTCTAAAATGGGAATAGTAATAGTACCACTATCTAACTCAGGGGTCCCCAAACTTTTTACATAGGGGGCCAGTTCTTTGTCCCTCAAACCGTTGGAGGGCCGGAGTATAAAAAAAAACTATGAACAAATCCCTATGCACACTGCACATATCTTATTTTTAAGTAAAAAAAACAAAACGGGAACAAATACAATATTTAAAATAAAGAACAAGTAAATTTAAATCAACAAACTGACCAGTATTTCAATGGGAACTATGCTCCTTTCACTGACCACCAATGAAACAGGTGCCCCTTCCAGAAGTGCGGTGGGGGCCGGATAAATGGCCTCAGGGGGCCGCATGTGGCCCGCGGGCCATAGTTTGGGGACCCCTGATCTAACACATAGATTTGTTGTGAGAATTGAGGTTGGTAGATAGAACATGTGTGATAAGTATGAATTTACCACTAATATTCTAGCACATATAGTACTATGCATCTAAAATTAAGAGGGTTTATACTTTCCCATGGAAGGGACTAGAATTCAGGGTGGCTTATCAATACTCATCCTGAGGAAAGGGGGCCGCAGCTAGAAGCAAATATTTACTCCTTGGGAACCTGGGATCTACACAGACGAGTCACAAAATGGTGGGACCAGTATAATTACGAACCACATATCTTTGAGGCAGGAACACTTGATACCTTATTCTTTACAAGAGAATTAAAAGCAAGATAAACTAGGTGAGGATCAGCAACTTTCACCCTCCCAAACTTAATAAAACATTAAAGACTTCCTAATAATAAATGATTCTTAAGTTATTATCAGTCATAATATTGATGGCACCCACTTAATGAGCATCAGTCTTTAATGAACTCTATGAGGAATTCCTAAAATAGTCAAAATGAGAGCTCTTCTAAATATTCCACATTTATATTTTTAAATTCAGCCTCACAATGTATCTCCATTAGACTACATAAGTTCACTCTGTAATGTAGTCCTAGTAACTTTTTGGTAAATTAAAGTAAAATGTCAATCTCATTTTGATCCCTTCCTTCAGTCTCTTTGTTCATCTCTTTATAATCAATCTCATCTAGCTCGGGTTCTTCCCGTCTGCCCCCAAGTTAATGGTTTCTTTAATATTGACACTTTGCTTTCTTTATAGAATTGCTGACTCTTTATTCTCTCCTCATGAGTCACTCCCCAAGTGAAAATTCTTTCAAGCAGGGCTAAAACAAACAAACAAAATATATCCAAAGGCTGTAAATTCTTTCTTTCTTATTATTATAAAAATAATACCTTAAATGTGTATAGAACATACGGTTTACAAAACATTTTATACCTCTGCTGTCTCCATTCATCTCACAATAATCCTGGGAGGTAGGTAGGGTATATGACACATCAGCTAGGAGGAGTTAAACAAGCAGGTATTTTGACCTTATGAAATTTGAGGATCATAGAAAGAACGTTTTTCCAAAACCCCTTGACTTATGACTCACATTATGTTCCTTTGTTAACTCTTTCAACTTGAAATGGAAAGAAAAATTGAGTAACCTTTTAATTCTTAAACCCTGGGAGGTAGCATGGCTTTAATCAGGCAATTTTCTGGTTCATGAAAAGGAACGATGACCTATTAGGTGAATCAAGTACTCCTTTCAAGTCTCTCTTCATCGCACCACCGGTCTCCTTTACAAGGAGAAATGGCTCAAAGTGTATGGTAGAACACACACTGTTAACCCAACATAACCCAAGTTAACGCCATCAAAACCAGCGCAGATAGGCCCTTCTACTCTGATAGACTAGTGATCGCTTCTGAAAATTACTGTTTATTGAAGGATTCCACTAGGTACTTTTTATTTCCTGCAGTTTTATAGAGTTCTAGACTTGGGAATTAGGCATTAAGAAGTTAGTAGAAATGACCATTGATATTCACATATTTAATCAGTCATGAGTTTTTGAACACCATACAAGTAGCAACATTTATTGAAATATTTTTAATTGAAATTATATATTAAATATCAGACTATTTACCTTAAAATGGGAGGGGGTAGTTGAGTATAGAAATGTCAGAAGAATATATTTTGCTAAAATAGGAAAATAAGAAATGGGATACACAATAGTATTTTGGTTTTTTTTTTCTTTTTTAAATTAAGTGAGTGACAGGGAGGCAGAGACAGACTCCTGCATGTGCCCACGACAGTATATTAGTTAATCTACGGCAAATAAATGCCTATAAAGGTCAAGAAATGGTCTAGTTTGAATATAATTGACTTAAGTTCTGGGCCACAGGACCATGTTATTTATGAAATGTATTATTATAAGATCTTTTTATCTCTCAAATGAATCAAATATTCAATCAGTAGAAAGTCACTGAACATCTACTATATACACAGCCCTGTACTTTGAGTGACACAAGACTTGGACATATCTCACACTTACGGCTCTGTATGCCATATTAGCCACATGTGCGTTTTCTTATCTGCTCCTCAACTTCCCTACCTCTTACCTTCCTTTTCTAAGAGATTTATTAAAATTAAGAGGAAGAAACCACTCTCCATAAAAGAGGGCAACACCTCAAATTTATAATAGTGATGAGGCCTTTTTTTTTTTTTAACAAGTGAAGCTTTTCCAAATCCACAAACCCATGTAGGCTTCTTGTTTCCTCTCTTCCTTCCGCACGCCTGTAGCAGTGAAGGCCCAGTCCCACTCTTCCAGAGGATGAGGCTCGATTTTCCTTTGTCTCCTCCCAAAGAGCAGTGAGGTCCATGTCCACTGTGTACACGAATGTTTTTCAGAAACCCCAAGAAATTAAGGGGTCACTAGACAAAAAAGGACTTGGGTATTGGTGGATCTTCCAAATAGTATGCCCTTTTCTAACAGTGGAGGATGAACATGTGACCCACCAGCAGCCTTCACTCACCTCACACTATTTCTAAAGTTCAGCTTGTCCCTTTTGAAAGCAACTCCTCCTGGGAGAGCTATCAGAGCAGTCTCAGACAGGGCTTCGAAAAGACACATTAAGACTGTTATTCTTAGTTGAGGAAAATGTTAAAAGGAATAAATACTTCTTTAGCCAAGATCATGCTGACACGAAAATGATGTCCTCAGAAACGAGGGGAGAGCAACCAAAAGAATAAATGTTTCTGGCTGAAATTCTTCTCCAATTTTTCCTGTAACTCTACAGGAACAAGCAGTTCCAGAAAGCAAAACAGTGCCCCACTTCCAGGTGCTATCTATGGCCTGGGTCAGGGCAAGCTAAGTACGCCCGATCAGTTTCAAAAAGTTCCCTATCTCAGGAATTGGAAACTTTCACAGCTTTCTCCCTTGAAACAAAACTTTGGATTCACATCAGCCTCTGCAAGCCAACAGGGAACAAAGAAGCTTTCTATTTAAAATTGGTCAGGTATCCTATTCTAAACAAACTATTAGAGGCTATGTAAATTCACAATTTGTTTCTGACCCCATCATCTGTGAAATGTTTGCAAAGACAAGCCCTCATTATCTGACCCACAAGAGACTGAGGATCCTGAGGCTGTGTTAGCATACATTAGCCAAGAAAGCAGGCTGGGATAATGGCTGCATAAGAAGCTGTGCTATAATTGGAAAATCACATTAAAAATGCCTGTGGGTATAATTCAGTAATTATATGGGTCCTTAACTTGACCAGTAAAATAACAACTATAGTAACAGAAAAAAACCCTCCACAGGAACAGCAAGAATAAAGATCTTTCCAGCGGGCATAGAAATGAAATGACCCAAATAAAGTGGATGAAACGCGTGAAAAAGAGAAGACAGTACCCAGGAGACTCAAAACCAAAGGGTGAATGTTGAATTTACTTAAGCTTATGCCTCTTTCTCTCTCATACACAATCCTTCCATCATGCCCTGCACCTTTCAAGCAAATACCAAATCCTATTTATTCTGTCCCCTCCATAATTACTTGTAAGCAGATATGGCTACCACTCCAGTGCTAGCCCTGGGCCTCTTTGGCTCAGATCTATACTTTGCCCTTCCCCTGCCCTGTATTGCAGAGGGTTGAATTTCCTAGGCAGGGTTCAGACAATGGGAGGTGCCAGAGGAAGGAGTTTGGAGAGTTGGATTGAGGGAAAAGCTTGTGAATTTCTTCCTGTCCCGCTCTGCTTTAGTAATGCCTCCTGCATGGCTCCTTCATGGCACCTGCATGTCTCCAGCATGTCTCCAACATGGCTCCTGCATGTCCCCCGCATGGCTCCAACATGGCACCTGCATGTCTCCAGCATGTCTCCAACATGTCTCCAGCATGCCTCCTGTATGGCAACAGCATGTCTCTAGCATGGCGCCAGCATGTCTCTAGCATGTCTCCTGCATGGCACCGGCATGTCTCCAGCATGTCTCCAACGTGGCTCCAGTATGCCTCCTGTATGGCTCCAACATGGCTTCATGGTTCCAGTGCAACTCCTGCTTCTGTGGGCTACAACAAGACGTTTTCCCTTTGTCCCTCCAGCCTGGAGGAGAAGCAGTTTCCTGGGCTGCCTCAATATACCCACGCTGGCTCCTCAGGTTTTCCGTCAGCTATATAACCTCTCCATTTTCTCCACTAAATTCCCTTGCTGTAAAGACTTAAAGCGATTTCAGTTTTCTGGGTTGAACATTGACTAATGGAGTCCATTAAAATCGGACTCTGCTTATCTCACTGCCGGACCCCCTAATCCACCCTAACTGTTGAGACAGGATTAATTTTCCTAAAGAGTGTGTCTGAATATGCCCCTCCTATTCCTTGCCATTTTAACTGCTTTCCATTGCCCCTCTGGTACATTCTAAAACTTTAGGCATTCAGGGTATACTGTCATGGTTTTTGACATTTTTATACCAATTGTACTATGTATTATTTACTTTTTCTTTAACAAATGTCTTTACTAAAGTTTTAATTAATTTGAAAGTCTTTGAAATAAATAGCAACATTTTATGTTAAAACTTCCATAGTCAAGGTTTTGATATGCTAAATATAGATTTTCTAATATATATTAAAATAAGTGTTTAACTGTAAAATATTGGTGGTCAATATATTATCTGAAATGTCTACTGTTTCACTAGTAGTCAATTTGGGGGAACAATGGTCTATTGAATTAAGAGCACAGAAGTGTCTGCTGCCTGCCACCTCCATAGTAGTACAGCCTGAAGGAGATTCTCAGCTTCATCTTAGCTCTTTACCTCTTAGACGCTGGGAATGTAACATAGCACAGGAGTTTAAAGTGTAGACCCTTAAATGACCCTAAATTCAACTCTTTCCTCAGCCACTTACTAGCTGGGTGACATTGGGGAATTTATTCAACCTGTGTCCCACTCTGCCCATTTAAACAATGTCATCAATCCTATCTATCCCATAGGATCACTATGATAGTTACCTGAGGAAATACCCATAATACCTTTAGGACAGTGTTTAATACGCAGTTAGTACTCAATAAGAGTTTGCTATGATAATTTTCTCACTTTGACCTTTGCTCTAATCACATTGGACCACTCTTTTCCTGGAATAAATTTTGCAAACTACCTCTATGCCTTTGCCTTGCTCCTGGCTTGCTTTCCCTAACTTTCAGAATCCTACCCATCATCGCAGCAAATTGTAAATTCCACCTCTTTAAGAAACCTCTTCTCCTGCCCTTCCTTCCCTAATGAATCTCTTCCATTCGTTGACATTGTGAGACCTCTGTACTTCTCCTGTTCCACACATCCCATTCTGTCCTGTGGTTTGGACATTTGCCCCCTTTCCCTATTGGATTGTAATCTACCTAGCCCAAAGCTGTCCTCCTCTGCAGAAGAGATGCACAATAAATGTTTCCCTTGATCCCTAGCTCCAGGCAGTGCCTTGAATTGCAGGCTGCCCTAGATACAGGGTTGTTATTGTGCTTTTTAAGAAGTAGCATGTGTGCCCTGAATATTCATAAAACATCCCTTTGCCTAATTCGCAAGTCAATTAAAATAAATATTTTCCTTACGTTTATAGTCTCTCATACCAAACTGTCAAGCTTAACTCAGCTCTGAATTCTCCTTGTAAGTCTTATAACAGCTCACAATTGTAGAGTGTTTTCCAGTTTGTAATGTGCATCCACTCAATCGGTTCGTGTGAACCTCACAACATTCTCTGTGGACTCTTCCTTCATTTTACAGATGCTGAAAATGAGACTTACGGTAAATGCCTTGTGTAAGACCACATGGCTAGCACATTCAGACCCCAGATGAGATCTGGTTTTCGGATCCAGCTTCTTGATGAGGAGTCACTGCCATGGTGACACCAAATGAGTGAGCCACACTACTAGAGCCACAAAGAGAGTCTAAAAGGGGATTTCCTTATAAACAATGTCATTTTCTTAAGTTATCTAGAAGAGCTGCATCTTCATTTGACTTTTCTGTTTGTATCACTTTCCAAATGCAAAGATCCTATCTTTAGATAATAAACTCATGTGTAGATCATACCAGCCAACTTTTCTAGACCTTTGTCTCCTTATCTATACAAATAAAGGGATTGTAAAGATGATTACCAATATCCCTCCATGTGGACCAGTCTATAATTTTAAACATTTCCAAAGTAATAAACAACAACAAAATCAGTTACTACAAGTAAAGAAATTGGAGTCTGGTGTGTTCTTTAATGACAAAGAGAATACAAAAAACTTTTGTTAATTCTATGCCAGAGAATGCAATCATTTTCAGTCTGCTTAACAGGGGAAGGGCATTGATATAGTGTTTCCAGAGGTAGATATTCACAAATGACTTCATGGAGAGGACATGAAACTTTGCTCCCTCGGCCAAAGGAAAACTGTTCAAAACTGCTCTTCTTTTGCCAAAATCACTAAAAACCTTCAGGTTGCTAAACCCAATGGTTTTTTTCTTTATCTTATTTTTCAGCTACATTCAACACAGATAGACACTCCCACCTGAAAATACTCTGTTCTTTTGGCCAAGGCATTCCTCGGTCTTGACTTGCCTTCTACCTACCTGGCCATCTCATTTCAGTCCTCCTAGATGGAACCTTCTCTTACTCTAATCTAACTCCTGGAATATCCCTAGGGCTCGGTCCTCTACCCTCTTTCTCTTCTTTATCTACACTAACTCCTGAGTAGATCTTCCAGTCCCAGGCATTAAATGCTAGCTGCCTGTTGATAATCACCAAATTTGTCTCACCTCCAGACATCTTCTCTGAACTCCAGACACCCATATCATGTCATCAACTGAACATCTGCACTTAAAGCTCTATCAAGGGCCTGATATGTAGCATGTCAAATCAGAATTCTAGATTTCTCCCACCCCCATAATGGCCTTTCCTCATCTGTTCCCCTCCCTCTTCTCTATTTCTCTAAATGACACTACTATCCATTCAGTTGCTCAAGCTAATTACCTAGAAATAATTTTTGATTCTCCTTACTTCTCACACCCACTGCATTAATAAATCTTGTTAATTTACCTAAAAATATATCTCAAATCCATTCTTCAACTCCACAATCTCTACCAGAATCAAAACCACAATTACTTCTTATTTATATTACTGGAAAGGCTGGTTTCCTAACTTCCATTCTCACTCACTCTTCTATTCTTATTTATTTTAAAGAAGTATTTGTTAGTATGACTTTTGGAGGTTTTCATACTTCAGGTCTGAAAAGAAATTCCACACAGAAACCATTTTTAAATTTATTCTCCACAAAACAGCAGGGTGATCCCTTGAAATGGAATTCATTATTGAAAGCCTTTCAATGGCTGCCCATTTTAACTCATTTAAAATTCAAATTCCTCACCATGGCCTGGACATCTCCACAAGATCTAGCCCTGCCTACCTCTCAACCTCTCCAGCTCACTGTGCTCTGGCCACTCCGGCCTTCTTGTCGTTCCTCCATCACATACAGTTCACCTCCGCATCAGGGCCTGTGCTGACCATCCACCTGGTATACCATCCACCTTCCCTCATGCTCAATGGCTTCTCACTGTGTTCTCAGTTCAAGGTCAACTTGCCAGAGGAGTTCTCCAAGTACTAACTGTAGCAGGCTGTCCCATCCCTCTTCCTCTGCCATCACCCTCTTTTGATTTTATTTATAATGTACCTGAATTGACTTTATTACTTTGTTTATGTGTCCACTGCCAAAATTCCCATCAAATTGTAAGTGCCTTAAGGGCAGGGCTATGTGTGTCCTCTGGGTTTCTAATGTGAAAGCAAGCCGTTCTCCCCCCAGAAGTCAGAGTGACCTTTACAAAACAAAAGTCATATCAGGTCATTATTTGCTCAAAACTACCAGAGTCTTCCTAGTTCTCTCAGAGAAAACTCTGTATGGCCTACACTAGGCTGGCACAATCTGGCCCCCAGGCTTCTGTGTGACCTCATCTCCTCTCACTAGCCCCTTTCTCACTCAGCGGCAGCCACACTGACCTCCTGCCATTCCCCAAACACATCATGTGCTACACTCATTCCCTCCCTCATTCCAGCCTCTGGTCAGACATTTCTTCTCCAGAGATTCTTTTCCTGCCCTCCTAAGCCAAAACACCTCCCTCCATCCTATTTCACTCCATAAAACTTACACCACCTGTCATGCCATAGTGTTGTCTGTTGCATCATTTATCTTAAGCTCCCCCTCTCCACCTGCTCCATGTGAGATGGACCATTATTTTGTTCACTGTTGCATTCCCAGCACCTGGCACATGTAGGTCCTCGGTAGGTATTTGTTGAATGAATGAATAATCTGGTTTTGCTGGAAACTGCTAAGTCTCTCTAGATTGGGCCTGTCTAGGTAGAATATACCTAAGCAAGAGAAAGACTTATTCTCGTGCAAATAGCTCATGTGCTTTAATAGTCTGCGTCATAGCAACGAAACCTGTGCTGCAGTGAAGAAGGCCACACATGCAGGAAGGCAGACTCCTCCACCCAATGCCTTGCTGCCATAGCACCAAGGGTGCCTCTTTTCCCTTAAATTTCAGTTTGTAGTCAGTCTGACCATTTGGAAACTTGAAGCTTATTTTCAATATTCTAATTCTATTGACTTTGAGGAGACCTTCTTTGGAGAGAAACTGAAGTTGCCATGAGGGTGATGATTGTTTTGAACTTGTATGCTGAGAGGAGGAGCTGCCAATTGCACTCAGACCCCAGATTTCTGTCTAATTGTTAGTGTGAACAATGGTGCAAGGGCATTCCACTTACAGATTACTCATTTGGCTGTCTTCAGTGTTCCAATATAAACAATGAAAACGCATAGAAAAATGGGCATACCATAAATGAAGCTTAACTTAGATTTGACCTGCTTATCTTTTTGTTTGGTATAAAGCTTTATATTGGCTTATAAAACATAATGGTGACTTCAGACATAAATTTAACATGCACAAAATTCAACTATTCTTTTTCCTATGGTCCATTCCTACAATCCAACTAATACACTCACAAATATTTACTGAGCTTCTTAGTATCTACCTAGCCTGGTGGAGAGGTAGGGACCATATGGGATATATATATATATATATATATATATATCTATATATATCACAATTCTCTTCTTCCAAACAACTCTTGATTTCTTAAAATAATAAGAATAAAGACAGGAGAAAAGTAACAAAATGAAAGAGCAATTCTAGAAACTTTAGAATCTTACACAACCAAAGAGCACTTTTTATTTTTAAATTTTTTATTGAATTTATTGAGGTGACATCGGTTAATAAAAATATATATAGGTTTTAGGTGTACAATTGTATAATACATCACCTGTATATTGTATAGTGTGTTCACCACCCCAATCAAGTCTCCTTCCACCACTATTTATACCCTCATAGCCTCTTCTACCTCCCCCAAACCCCTTTCCTCCTGGTAATCACCATACTGTTGTCTGTTCTCATGAGGTTTTTTTTCTTTGCTTAATCCCTTCACCTTTTCCACCCAGCCCCCAACCCCTTTCCCTCTGACATATGTCAGTCTATTCTCTGTACCTATGAGTCTATCTTCATTTTGTTTGTTAGCTTATTTTGTTTATTAGATTCCACATATAAGTGAAATCACATGGTACTTGTCTTTCTCTGACTGGCTTATTTCATTTAGCATAATATTCTCCAGATCTGTCCATGCTGTCACGAAAGGTAAGATTTCCTTCTTTTTTATAGCTGAGTAGTATTCTGTTCCATAAATGTACTATAGCTTTTTTATCCATTCATCTAGTTATGGGTTCTTGGGCTACTCCCAAATCTTGGCTATAGTAAATAACACTGCAATGAACATAGAGGTACATATATCCTTTCAAATTAGTGTTTCAAGTCTCTTCTGATATAGTCCCAGAAGTGGAATCACTGGGTCATAAGGCAGTTCCATTTTTATTTAACTCCATACTGCTTTCCAATAATTTAGAGTTGAACTTCTGATAAGAAGATGCCCTGTTGGGTAGGCTGCTGCCACGGCTGGTAGAGAAGCTGAACTCTGGTGGGTTGTCCAGCCTTGGGTGGACAGAGTGACAGCAAAAAAGGCTGAGAGCTTTAGTACATCTGATTCATCATGAGGTCTGAATGGTAACATTTCACTAGGTCATTAATGGCACATTTAGTCAACATTGAGCCAAACACCAATTCTACAGCCCATTCATTCAACATATTTTAAATTCTCTTATAGGAAGAAGATATTTGCAAACAACAGTTCTGATAAGGGGTTAATATTTTAGATAAAATAGATAAAGAAACCATATATAAAATACATAAAGAACTCATAAAATTCAACACTAAACAGAAACAATCCAATTAAAAAAATGGGAAGAGGATCTGTCAGACACCTCTCCCAAGAAGATATACAAATGGCCAACAGATATATGAAAAGATGTGCAACTTTGCTGGCTATTAGGGAAATGCAAATCAAATGTACAATGAGATACCACCTCACACCTGTTAGAATGGCTATTATGAACAAGACCGGTAATAACAAGCGTTGGAGAGGTTATGGAGAAAAAGGAACCCTCACTCACTGTTGGTGGGAATGCAAACTGGCACAGCCATTATGGAAAACAGTCTGGCGGGTTCCTCAAAAAATTAAGAATAATACTACCATATGACCCAGCAATCCTTCTTAGTATCTCCCCGAAAAACTCAAAAACATTTATTCACAAAAGATAAATTCACCCCTATGTTCACTGCAGCATTATTCATTGTGGCCAAGACATGGAGACAATCAAAGTGTCCTTTGATAGAGGTTTGGATAAAGAAGACATGGTACATAGATACTATGGAATACTACTCAGCCATAGAAAAGATGAAATACTGTACTGCTATTTGTGACAACATGGATTGACCTTGAGACTATTATGCTAAGTGAAATAAATCAGAGAGAGCTAAGAACCATGTGATTTCACTCATATTTGGGATATAATACTGAAACTCATAACACAGACAACAGTACGGTGGTTACCAGAGGGAAGGTATTGAGGGGTTGTGGTAAGGTGATGGGAGCCAAATGTTTGGTGATGGAAGATGATTTGATTTTGCATGGTGTGCACACAATGCAAAGTGCCAATGAGTCATAAAAATGTACACTTGAGCTTGACCAGGTGGTGGTACAGTGGATAGAGCGTTGGACTGGGATACAGAGGACCCAAGTTCGAGACCCCAAGGTCGTCAGCTTGAGCACGGGCTCATCTGGTTTGAGCAAAGCTCACCAGCTTGGACCCAAGGTCACTGGCTCGAGCAAGGGGTCACTCGGTCTGCTGTAGCCCCATGGTCAAGGCACATATGAGAAAGCAATCAATGAACAACTAAGGTGTCATAACGAAAAACTAATGGTTGATGCTTCTCATCTCTCTCTGTTCCTGTCTTTCTGTCCTTATCTATCCCTCTTTCTGACACTCTGTCTCTGTTAAAAAAAAAAAAGTACACTTGAAACCTATGTGATTCTGTTAGCCAATGTCACCCCAATAAATTTAATTTAAAAAAAAATGCACGGACATGCAGTCGTTGCTAAAATGTCTGCTTTGTTACCTCAATTACCAACTAGTTATTAACCTTCTAGAAAAGAGCATGCCAAATTAGGTCACATGGTTGCTGTCACAAAGCAAACAATGTATTTTACAAATGCTAATTTGAAAAATAATAGCGCTCTAAAAAGAAAATGCTCTTAAAGGACTGGAAGTAGGCTAGGAGGCTAAGTGCAGGGTTGGAGTCTGTCTTTATTAAGATTTTGAACCTGGAGATGTTTTCTCTGAACCTATGTACCCTGATTGATCAATGTCACTTCCCCCCCACAAAAAAAGATTTTGATATTTTGACACCACGGAATTTTTGTATTAGTTTTGTATTTTTAAATAGTACATTAAAATATTATGTATCTTGATTACTTAGTTTTTCTGGTGCCCCCTTAAATTGTCCACCCAAGGTGAGTGCATCACTGGCCTCACGTCCCGACCCTGGTTTATTGTATGCAAGCATTTCAGTAAGGCACAGAAGGGATTAAGAGAGAGAAGAAATGAAGATTCTAATTTATAGAATCATAATAGCATAATAGAAGGGAAAGGATATGTTCTTAAATAGGCCAATAAAATGAAAGAGTGGTAAGGGTTTTAAGAGAGGCTCAAAACTAATGACAGTGCTTTGGAGTGATGAGGCAGGACAGATACCATGACCAGCCTTCATGCTCCAGCTAACCACTTCTAGTGGTGCAACATCAGGCAGACCACTTAATCACTAGTGACTGCCGTTTCCTCATTTGTGAACTCGAGGGAATGTCACCACCTCAGAGGCTTGTTGTAGGGACCATGGTCAATGGCAGTGATTAGTAGCTGTGGTTCTATCTAGGTGGGCCCAGGAACATTGGTCTACAATCTCAGTTATGATATGGGTTATCACATATCTCCAAAGAGAGAAGGGTTTAGAAATGCAACACTCTGGGTGCATTTTTGTAAGAATGCATGAGAAATATGGCCAAACATCTATTATTTGACCATTTCTTTTCAAACTGCTTCAAGGGCTCCCCACTGAGTTCTGTATCATTGAGATCTTAAAAATCTGTGAAGATAAGGGAGAATGGTTTTCATGGAATCTGAGAGGGTAAATGTTTTCCATATGATCTGGAGTTTGATTACTGTGATGGATTTCGGGGATCAACTTGGCTTATCTTAAGCCAAGAGAAGAAAATGAAGACAATTATATGAATAATTCATACACCATCAGGATTGGGAGAAACTAGTTTTCTGAATAAACACTCTCAGACCATAACTCTACCCTTCTCACACACAGACACACATGCACGCACAAACTTTCCTCTTCAGTGTTGGGCAGTGACTTCGAATTCAGGTTCTAGATGTTATATATCTTTTCTTTGTTGCAGAAATTGTTGTCTACATTCATCAAAAGGAGGAAATCTACCCTGAATTTGGGTACTGAGTCTCTGTTCCCCCAGTAGAGCTTGTGCTCAAACCAGCAGACAAAGGAAGAGTTGGCTGCACCATAACAGCAGGGCCAACGCGTAACTGGAAAAACTCTCCTCTTCTGTCTGATCTGCCTAGACACATCCTCAGGGGAGATGTATCACTTACAGAGAATGTCTCTGTCATGCTCAAGCTCCTCTGGTGTTCGTTTCCATTTAACAAATCCTGACAATGTGTTGGCCTTCATACATTTTTGAGGGCAGCATCACCGCAGTGACTAAGATTTATTCATCTGTTCTTCACACACTTATTGAGCATTTCTCAGGTGGCAGACACCGTGCTGGACATAGGAGAGCCCACAGTGACACAAGTGAGACAGGTTTCTTGTTCTCATCAAGCTTACAGTTTAATAGATTGTTTAGAGTTCAAAGACAATAAACACACAGTTAAATAAAAAAGAAAAATATCAGAGTGCTAATGTGCTCTGGTAGTGACCATGAAGGTAGTCAGACTGTCCAGGGACGGAAGTATCATTTCAGCTGAGGCTGTAATGATAAGAGACAGCTACATAAAGGTCTGGGAGAGGAAGGTTTCAGGCATAGGAAACACACTCCCGCACATCTTCACCTATCTTATTTTCAATGAATCAAGCAGGTACTGAGCCCCAATATTTGGATCTTGAGAATCAGGTATTGGATGAGGTAGTGTAGGCTTCATAGGGATGTAGCCTTTTCTTTCTTTCTTTCTTTCTTTCTTTCTTTCTTTCTTTCTTTCTTTCTTTCTTTCTTTCTTTCTTTCTGTCTCTCTCTCTCTCTTTCTTTCTTTCCTTCTTTCTTTCTTTCCTTCTTTCTATTGATTTTTTTGAGAGAGGAAAGGAGAGGGAGAAAGAGAGAGACATCGATCTGTTCCTGTCTGTACCCTGACCAGGGATCAAACCCATAACCTTTGCACATCAGGACAATGCTCTCACCAACTGAGCTATCCGGCCAGGGTATGTAGCCTTTGATCCTAGTCTCCTTAGCATCTCTTGTAGCTAAGAGCCAGGAGCCATTGCACTATGCCTGGAGAAAGGTTTGAGGACCAAAAGAACTGGATGCAGTCAGTGGTGGAAGCTTTCTCTCTCCATTTCTACTTTATTACAGCCGGCTTCAGAAGTGGGACATGATGCTGGTTTTGTGATAATGGCTCTAGGTTCCCTGAATGAATGAGGAAAGATTGAGTTTTAGGCTTGTAAAAGCAAATCATAAATGACTAAGAGCCAATGGGAGAATGAAGGAGGATAGAAGATGGGAGGAGATCATGCAAGATGAGCTTAATGAGAGGGAAGGAGGAAGATGAGTTGAGTTCTATAAGCCCTTACTAAGTAAATGTCTGCTATGATGAGGTCAGGGACTGGGGACAAGGAATCCTGGCCTTAAGGGACAGTGGCAGAGATGTTCATGGTGGATGATGGCAAAGGTGAATAGCTCCTTACAAAGGCAAAAGTTAAAGAGGCTGGTTTGGGAGAAAAGGTTATCAAAACAGTCACCATATGAGAGGCTGGACTCCTACTCACTCCTAGAGGGCACCTAATGGCAAGACAGTGGAACAGGTGCTGCCTTTGGAGCAGATAGACCTTGGTCCAATCTCTGCTCTGGCTGTGTGACCTGGAGCAGGCTGAATCACCTTGCTGGGTCTCAGTTGCTCTATCTTTAAAATGTATATAGCCACACAGATCAGACAAGGTTACAGTGAGGTTTAGAGATATAAGGACATGATAACTGCAACACAGTAACTGTCATTATTATTAAAGCATGGATGATTGAAAAGTAAGTTCCCATACTCTACTATTACAGCCCCTCAGAAGTAACTGACTGGCCATCTGAGTTGAATGCTGATCCTCCAGCGTAGTCTGCCTGGCCCTTGCCTTTAGGAGATAGATACAAAATCACTGATCAACTGTCTGAGGCTATGCTTTCACTGCCGGCTACTCATGATTTTATTTTCATTTAGTGAAAAGTCAAGACTGCACACACGCCTTTCCTTAGCTAAGCTAAAAAGTAAGTTTTATCAAGAGGTCAGTTATTATCAAAAGTGACAGTCGCCTGACCAGGCGATGGTGCAGTGGATAGAGCGTCGGAGTGGGATGCAGAGGACCCAGGTTCAAAACCCCAAGATCGCCAGCTTGAGCGTGGGTTCATCTGGCTTGAGTAAAAAAAAAAAAAAAAAAAGCTCACCAGCTTGGACCCAAGGTCGCTGGCTCAAGCAAAGGGTCACTTGATCTGGTATAGCCCCATGGTCAAGGCACATATGAGAAAGCAATCAATGAACAACTAAGGTGTCACAATGAAAAACTGATGATTGATGCTTCTCATCTCTCTCCATTCCTGTCTGTCCCTGTCTATCCCTCTCTCTCACTCTCCTCACTCTCTCTCTGTCTCTGTAAAAAAAAAAAATAAATAATTAAAAAAAAAGTGACAGTCTGTGGGGTCCAGAGATTGGTATCCTCTGCTCTCTCCAACCTGCAGTTGTAGCCTCTGCACCGTCTCTGAGCCTGGGAAACAGCAGTTTTGCTGCACAGACGACTATGAAATGCAGTTTTGGACTGTAACCATCCTCAGTGTTAGTGACTGAGGTAACAACTTCAAATGACATGGACCTTTCTCATTATCATGTGTATGGGAGTGGCCTGAGGTAAGTGACAAATACCAGGTTTATTTATCCACTTTTCCTTTGTGCTTGCAATATACCTGTCGAAAGAGACATCATATTTTTCCCAGACCAGACTCCTTGTTTCCCCACCTCTGCCATTGGCTCTGCTTCTCTTGACATTTGACATGACCTAAGAGCCACTCGTGAACCTCTGAACTCCCAGGACCTTTCACATTTTCCTTGCCAAGGTACTGGTCCCAATGACAGTTCAGATAGTGTTGATATATCTTATTTCTTTTGCTGGACTGACTGCTAGCTCCTCGAGAGCAAGCACCTTTGTCAGTCACTGCTGTTATTGTACCTTCCTTGCCCAGCATGGATAGAAACTGCTAAATGAATACAATTAAGCTCAAGTATTCACTCTGGAAAACAGGCTGTAGACCCTTAATATTCCATGGTGTCTTAAAACACATGTTCATATCCCATGGATTAGACTTTAGAAAAGTTAAAACAAACTCTCACCACATTGTCTGAACCCATAAAAACTACTTTCCTCGGCCCTGGCCGGTTGGCTCAGCATTAAGAGTGTCAGCCCGGTGTGTGGAAGTCCCAGGTTCGATTCCCAGCCAGGGCACATAGGAGAAGCGCACATCTGCTTCTCCACCCTTCCCCCTCTCCTTCCTCTCTATCTCTTCCCCTCCCTCAGCCAAGGCTCCATTGGAGCAAAGTTGGCCTGGGCGCTGAGGATGGCTCCATGGCCTCTGCCTCAGGCACTAGAATGGCTCCAGTTGCAACAGAGCAACACCCCAGGTGGGCAGAGCAATGCCCCCTGGTGGGCATGCCAGGTGGATCCTGTTGGACGCATGTGGGAGTCTGTCTCTCTGCCTCCCCGCTTCTCACATCAGAAAAATACAAAATATATTATATATATAAAGAACTACTTTCCTCAATGGGTCTTTGTAGAAATAAAAAAAAATTGTATGTTTCTATCCCATGGGTCAAAAGACATCATCTACTATAGACTAAAAAGATGGAGAGACTGACTGAGCTCACCAGCTACCTTTATTCCAAGATCCTTTCATTGTCCTCTGGCTTGTATGGTGTCTCCTGCTAACATCCTTACTGATTTGAGTTCCCAATGTCTTTTTGCATAACTCAAGCAGGCAAACATTACATCTTTCTTTCCTTCTCTCTCTCTTCTTTTTACATGAGGATCCTTGACTCATTTTCAAAACAAGATGATCAAGATTATCAAGGAACACAAGTTCTGATGGAATTGGTCCAGAGAATTCAGGGTAGTTGTGGGGGTGCTTTGAGAGTGAGACTGTCCCAGAAGTTCCCAAAGTAATCTCATTTAGAACTTGGAACCAGGCAGGAATTCTGCTGTCCCAGGGCCCTGCACCATTTCTAAAACAAAATATTGATTTAAAATTTCTTCAAATTAGAAGTATTTTGGTGGTAGGGCTCCCATGTATGGAAGAATCTAAAAGAAATAATGTCTTTACATGTTTTTTCTTAGTCATGTACTTGATAACCTAAGTAGAAAAGTTTCTCACCTCAAAGTGCAGTGAAAAAAAGAAAAGAAAAGAATATTACGATTGGCTTCTCCTTCATAGAACACAGGCTGGAACCAGAAAGCCTGTTACAAAACAGTCTTGCCATCTAGGGTCCCTGTGACCTAACTCTGTGCACCTCACTTTCCTTAACCTCAAAATGAGGATAGGACTCAACTCACTAAGCTGTTGGGAAGATTAAATTAGTGACATCAAAAACATAGAACAGCATACAGATGAGAGAAATCATTCCATAAGAGTTCGCTGTTATTATAACTGCTATTATTATGTCTATCATACAGATCCTTTGAGAGCCCATGTTAAGAGACAGTAGGAAAAAAAGAGGTAAAATAATAGAGTGGTTATTTTCTTAGTCTTTGGGGACAAACACATGTTAAATTATAGGCTCCATTAATTACCCATTATTTTGAGAATGTTAAAAACAATCTCTAAACCCCAGTTTCTTTATCTATAATGAGTATCTTCCTCACTGGGTCACTGCAAGAATTCAGTGAACTTATACATGCAGGATATCTCAAACAGTGCTTGGTCTATAACTGCTTAACAAATGTTCCAGGAAATAACTGTTATTCATTTTTCTACTAGGTTTTCTGACTCAGTGTCAAGAAAATCACCCAGCACTCAATAAATGCTTGCAAATGCCTCTCTGGTCTTGAAGTTTGTGGTAGCAACTCTGAAATGAGCTCTATGGATGAACATCATAAATGATCATTGGTGTGTCCATTCTCAAAATATTTAAATAAACTATGCCAGGCACTGTCCTCCACTCCCAGCTGAGGGCACCTTGATGGCATGCTGCTCTGTACTGCACCTGCTTGCTGGTGAGCAAGACTGAAAGGAGACTGAAATTGAGTTTCCGTGGTTCCCTCTTCGGTCCTTCTCTTTCATCAGACATTTCCAAGGAAAACTTCTTATGTGATTTAAGTCTCAAACGTAGTGTCTTTTGTGCATGATCATGAGTCACTGCACATTTGGACAGAATAATGGTGAATGTTATATATTTTTCCAAGACCCATTACATTTTCTAAGAATTCTTAGACAGGCTAATATTACACTCAGCAAGAGATTGCTCATAAATGTGTCCAAACTTATTTTATGACAGAAATACAGTAAAAAAAATTATGAATGACTTCCTGATAACCAAAATGAGAAATAAATGGAGTTAATTAAAAATATAAACCATTCTGCACCCCTTTCATCTTCCAGTGATTTTTGTTGTGAGTAGCTGAGTTGGGGAGAGGCAAGAGGCCTGAGGGACAGAGAAACTTTCTCAGCAATTCAGCTGTTTCAACTGTTGCACAAAAAGGCTACCTTTGTCCTCTTTCAAAAGTTGCTAAGTAGCATATTTGACAGACAAGAAGGCCACTTGAACATGACAGTGTTCGTAATTATTGGTATGTCCTTTAAATGAGGGGTAATCTAATAACTTGAGATTAATATTCTATATTTAACAGAATTTCCTTTTGAATTCAACACTGTTTAAAGCCTAAGTGTGTGGAAAGCAAATAAGTCCCATTCCACAAGCCCAAGATTAAAATGCATCTGGCCTCATGCCAATACTCTGTATCTTTAGTTGTGTTATCTCTGATATTAGTTCTCTTTAATTACACAATATTTAGTAGAGAACCATGTGTAGGTAGTTCATTGAGTATTTATATTGACAACAAAGATAAAAATCCGTAGAGCTGATACTGTAACCTAGGATATATTAGATATTGGGTGGGTTTTTTTTTTCAGTTATCCCTAAGTATTAAACGTAAGTTCCAAAGGATTTGCTCTTCTGTGTTGATTCTTAAAAGAAACAACAAATACCTATCAATGTTCAACTCACATTTTCCTCATCAGAATTTGTGGAAAAGAGAAAATGGTTTTAGGAAAAATGATATGATTTCAGAGGCTAATTCTGGACTTTCAAAATTTGTAATGGAAAACCAGTTTCCATAAAAGCTTACATTTTTAAATTGGCTAATGCAGGGTCAATACAGACTTAAAAAAGAAAAGTCTTCAACAACCTATTACCCATTTTTAATAAAGTCACAAAACAAAAGAAATCTATAGAAGCCGAAAAAAGAAAACTTCCTAAATTGTAGTTTCAGACTAACTGGTCTTAGTCATAAAATCCTGGTAAGCAAAGGAGGCAGCTGCGCAGGGAACTGAAAGCATATTAAAGTCATCTTCATTATAAGCATGGCCCCAAATAACACTTCGTCTCTCCTTGGCAGTGAGGCAAAAGTTTTTCAAATAAGGAATGGAAATTTCTCCCAGCATCAGCTAAGTTATAGATCTCTTTGCTATATAGCAATATTGCCATTCTGTTAAGACGAACAATAAATAAGTGCGGAAATGCTTGCCTAGCAGGGCACCCAGCTTGCAAACACACATCTATCCAGTACTCTGCTCATTTGTTCACAGTCAGAATGGACAGATTTGAAATTTAGGAGTATTCCTTAAGACTGCTAAAGTATTTTAGGTCAAACTATAAATTTTCCCTGAAGTTCTCTGCCAAAATTATGCTGAGGACTGAGAACAGAATCCTTCAAACGTTTCCAAGAGTAAACTTTAATCTGTGAAGGAAAAAGTAAGTACAATGACATTTCCCTGTCTGTGCTTGATGGCTGCTTGGTTCTCAGCACAGCATAGAAAGGTGCACAGGCTGCAGCTGAGGCCAGGAACTCGGGGAAGGAGTTGGACTGTTAGGACATCTCATATTTGGCAGAGGTTTGCCATTAACTTTAGAGAAGCATAAATCTTGTAGGTCTGTCTTCCTCGGTATTAACTTTTGGAAGCACAAAGGGGTTGTCCAATTCACTAATCGCAGGAATCCTACAGTCAATGAGGCTCAAGTCTTTGGAGCCAGGTGATCTTGGGTCGATACTCTGACTCTGTGTTGCTCTGAGCATATTATCTCTACCTCTCTGTCTTCTCCTTCCTCATCTGTAAAATGCAGAGAATAACCAGCTCCAGCATCATGGTGGAGGTTAAACATGATGATAATAAATAGACTTGGCAGGTCCATGAATGCTGGCTGTGGATCACAGACCCTGGCTGTGTAGGAAGCTATTGTACTACTATTTTATTAGGTTTCACTTCACAATTCTTGTTGGGAATCACCCCAATAATAGCAATAGAATATGCTATGCTATGAAAGTTCCCTCATACCCAAAACATTCTTCTATAGCTTACTGAGGTTTGCTTTTGCTTTTAGATACATAAATTCCAGGGCATATCATAATTACCACAGATTTAGCCCAATCTCCCACATTCTCTGCATTTACAGTAGAAATAAAATATTACACATTTTGAGGTTGACACTCAAGAGTTATTGAGCCCCTTTGGGCAGGATTCTTGAGTTATGTTGGCTAAAAGAAATGTGTATATTCCTGAGGTTTCTGTATCATTCAAGCAGAAATTAGGTCTAAGACTGAGTGAGGAAGTCCCCTTCTCTCCTAAATCTTCTACTTCATTAACAAGCTCAAGTCTCCCCTTCCTAAAAGACCAAGCAAAATAAAATATAAATAAAAGTCTTCATCATCAGGTTTTTTGTAGGTATGGTGAAAACCCTCTCTAAGGGAGAACATCCAAACTTCTTTACTCAAATTCCCTGCTAATTGTTGACATTTCCCCTTTGTTCCTCCACCAGGGCATTCTGGTTCCACCCTCATCGTTCCACTGAACCTGCACTCATTCATTTCCAACAGACAAGTTACCCTGTGCCCCTCTCTCTACTGCTCTGGATCCTGTTGACCACATCTTGCTTTTGAAACTCCTAACTCCTTTGCACTGTGGCCCTGTACTTCCCCAATTCTCCTGGTATACTTCTGGTTCCTTCTCCTCCCTTCATCCCACTATTCCCACCCTATGCCTAATCCTTCAATTTGAGTTTAGACTCTGCCCTCCTGCTGTTATCACTTCATACAGTTTTCTTGGATGATCTTATCTCTGCTCAAAATTTCAACGACTATCTTTATGCTGGAGTTTCCTGTACACCCAGATGCACTTTCTTTCTTCCATCAAAGGCCTGCTGGACACTTCCACTTGGATGTTTCCCAGACAACTCAGAATTGAACACATCTTCCATACTAACAAATAACAATAAATGTACTTGGCATGTACCATGAAATGCGACCAATGGGCCACCGATGGTGGCTACAAAGGACGCTACTGCATAACTACTTCATTAGGTTTTGCTTCACATGTCTCATTGTGAACTATTCCAATAAAAGACAGACATGAAATTTGAGATGATCTCAAGTGTTGGCACTACCAAGCAACCAGGTGACCGAACTGGAAATCTGGCACTCCATTCACTGAGTCCTTGTTCCCACCCAGTCAATCATCAATTCCTACCAATTTGTCCCCTCTTGGTGGTTTTACTTACTCCCTTCATTTCATCCCCACTATTTACCTGTTCTATCTCAGCCCTTATTGCCTCTCAGCTGGACCACCAGATAGCCCTTTAACTAGCCTCTCCAGTGCCAATCTCCACCCCTTCAAATCGACCTTCCTCACAGCTGCTGAGCTAGATAGCAGGCCACATACTACTCATCGTCTGCAGGATAATGAATGGGCAGGTCCAGCAGTGCAGTGATAAATATCCAGTGGTTCCTCGAGGGGGATCTTGCTTTCACTTTGCATCCCTTATTATTTCCATTCTATAACTCTCTAGACTTCCTCTTGATTCTGAAGCCTAACTGATACCCTTCCCATAAATTCCTTTTCTGTTTAACAGCCACTTATGCTGTTTGCAATAAAGATTTCTGACTTGTTATACAGCTTTAGTTGCTCCCACTATAATTACAGATTTGTGTTTCCTCTGGTTGATCTTTTGCTGCCAAGGTCAGGGGTCAGGAGCCATGACTACATATGTGCTCCCTATTATCTACTCCATAGATATGTTCTCTATGTTCTCATGCCTGATGGATAGTAAGCACTCAAAAGCTTGTTGATAGAATATTAGAAGCATTTCCTATAGAACTTATGATTCACTCAGGATACTATGAAGTTATGGTATGGTACCACTTGTCTTGCTTCATCATCTCATTCTTAGCCTCAGAATCCTTGAAAACACAAATAATTTTATTGCAAAGTAGAGGAAGAAAATATTGTGGCAGATTTTACTGAATTGCAAACCGAACCCATTGGTTTCTCCATCAGTCACATCAGTGTGTAAGAAGTTCTTTGAGGAGCAAATATCTCTGCTGACTTTTACCCATCAAGGTGGATACCGTTGGTGTCTCACACTTGTGCTCTTAGGAACAATAGCTGTCAAAAACTAATTCAAAGTCTGATAATCTTGCCAAAAATACTTTGCAGATGGAGCAGTGTCACTCTTGAGATTGCTTTGTGATTGTTTGTGTTGGCAGAGGACCAAGGAGCTCAGGCAGCCCTAACAGCTAAGTACCCCACAGGCTGTTTGTCCACAGTATGTCAGCGATGAGACAGACCACATATTGGTGAGGCAAGCTGAAATACCGCTTCACTGTTATATTTGGAAATTACAACATAAGCCTCCAAAGTCATTGAAGTCCAATGGTAAGAAAGATTAAACACAACCTTTTCCACTACAGGGAAAAGTGTCAAGGCTTTTCAAGAGCTTTAGAGATTGATTATATTCCAAGCATTTGCTGATATCACATATTGCTTGTCAGGCATGATGATGAGGATGCGATCCCTATTCTGAAAGATGCAACACTCTGATGGGGTGAAGGGGTGGGGTCTCTGATAAGGAGACGCCAATAAGATACACAAGATAGAAAGTGAAGCAAGACATAAAAAGTGAGAGAAGTAAGGCAAGGGAGGGAAGGGAGAGGTTCATTTACCTAGGAAACTTAGGGAATGCTTCAAGAAAGACCTGGATCTTAAAGCATGAATAGGATTTAAATGGGCCAAAAAGGGAAAGAATAATACAGGCGTGGAGAACAAAGCAACTAGAGCAAGGAGGCCATAAAGGCAAGGATGTGTTGAATGAATAGCACATTAAGAATTACAGGAGGGGGCCCTGGCCGGTTGGCTCAGGGGTAGAGCGTCGGCCTGGCATGTGGAGGTCCCGGGTTCGATTCCCGGCCAGGGCACACAGGAGAAGTGCCCATCTGCTTCTCCACCCCTCCCCCTCTCCTTCCTCTCTGTCTGAGGATGGCTCCATGGCCTCTGCCTCAGGTGCTAGAGTGACTCTGATTGCAACAGAGCGACGCCCCAAATGGGCAGAGCATCGCCCCCCCCCCCATGGGTGTGCAGGGTGGATCTCAGCCGGGCGCATGCAGGAGTCTGTCTGACTGCCCCCCCCCCCCCGTTTCCAGCTTCAGAAAAATACAAAAAAAAAATTAAAAATAAATACATAAATAAAGAATTACGGGAGGGGAGAGTAGAAATATAATTTGGGGAAAATCATGAAGGATCTTTGAGTGTCAAGCTAGGCATTTTGTGCTTTATCCTGTGGGCAACTTTAACAATCCCTGATGAAGAGTGCATTTCTTCTTTCTCACTTCTAGAGGGGTGGGGAGTTGGCAGTCATTCTAGGGCCCTGTCCTCAACCCTGGCTGCATATTGGAAAAACCTAGGAAGTTTATTTGTAGTGTTTGGTTTTTTTTTTGTGAACAATGTCAAGTCTGGCTCGATTTTGGGCCAAATAAATCAGAATCTCTTGGGATAGGCCTGTACATGACTTTTTCTTTTTTTTTTTTAATTTGTAGATGTTTTTAATGTCCAGTCAAGATTAAGAACCTACTGCATAGGCATAAGAATTTATTTATAGATTTTTAGTTTTGGTCAGGAATGCTTGCTGATATTAGGTATGATATTATGCTTTGCTTAATTAGGTGTGGCCTAATAGATATAATGAAAATATCTATATACAATGAAAACACTGAAAATATCTTGCCCTTATACAATATTCTCATTGATCACTAGTAATCTGTTTTTCTGTGTTAAGCACTGCTGTGTTTCTGAAGTGGGATAATTGGCAGATGTGAAAATCAGGGTTGACCAGCCAAGATACCCAGAACATGTCCAACTTGCTGGCCCTATTTATTGAGATATATATCACCTCTATTAAAACAAATGAGTTTCACTCAAATTCTTAAGAATCAAGTATTGTTTAATAAGAAAAGTAGAACTACAGCTGGGGTGACCTACCAAAGAGATTCTGCTATTTTAAGAACCAGGATTTTTCATGAATACCATATTCCAAGATGCAAGGTCACAAAACATAGTAACTACAGGCTAAGAGATTAATTATGGCGATGAAGGCAGACAGTTCCGTTATGATAAATTACTTTTTCCTCCTAATACATTGTGACCACAGCTGACTTCTAAAATTATGAGAAAGAAAACATCCTAAAAATCCCCAGGCACTTGTTGGGGATTAGGCCAGGAGCTGGGTAGCACCTTCCCACTGAGCAACTCTAATGCGAGTAAGGAGGAACCCAGCCTGGGTGTTGGCATTGCTAGGAAGGTGTTTGGCCAGACAGAACCTGTGTCCAGAGAAGTCAGCATAGGCAGGGAGGAGCAGATAGATATGACCAGTCCTCATAGGTTAAATCTCAAAGGGATGGGTCAGGCAAGAGAACTCAAGATCCTAGACTGATTGACAGGAATGCAAAGGTTAGGGACCTGCACAAGAGTTTAGGAGAAGAGAGATGAGTGTGGCCAGGCATCTCAAAGAAGGCACCAGCACCCTCAGTCACAGAGGCGGACTGATGCTGAGGCATCAGCTCTGTGGATAGGTACGCAGGGAAGAGCAGGGAAGGGTGGGAGAGTGATGGGGCAGGGTGCAAAGCACTGCTGACCCAAACCAAGAATTTAGAGAGAAATATGATGGAGAGAATGTAAGCCAGATTTGAACTTGGTCTTATTACTTTCCGTCCACACCTCATTTAGCCACACAAAAGTTAGACAGCATAAGAGGCTCATGGATGCTAAAAATAGAGGCAAATTATTTTAAAAAAAAGAATGTTCGTCCTCTGGTTGGAATGAAGAGCAAATGGCAAAACTATAATAGAAAGAAAATGAGACTCTCCTTAGTTTCTCCAAAGCTGTGTTGCAAAGCTGTTTGAAGTAGAAGAGATCATGACTGATAAAATGAGAGAGTAAGAATGGCAGATTACAAGTATAAAGTACTCACTATGTGTTACATGGATTAACACATTCAATCTTCACCATAATCTTATGAGATAGTTCTTTTATTATCTCCATTTCACAGCTGAGGAAACAGACACACAGAAAGGATATATAACTTGCCCAAATTAACCCAGTATGAAAGGACAGAGCCTGGATTCTAATCCAAGCTGTCTAGCTCAGAGTTTGTACTAACCAGCAGGCGCAAGTTATTTCTCATGATAAAGAATTACCTTTGAGGGTACAGAATGAACCAGGACCACAAATAAAAATGCATAAGGACTTTTTAATCATCCAATATTTCATTTACTCATTCACTCAACAAATCTTTATTGAACACCTACTACATGCCAAACCTTTTTCTCTATGCTGAAGGTTGCAGATAGGTGGGATCCCCACACAGCAGAAAGAGTGAATAAACACACTATAAGACCAAGAGTATAGGGTTAATGTGCCTTTGATCAGTTCACACCTTTGGAACCCATGTTCTTTCACATGTATGAAGTATAATCACACCTCTGATGAAGAGTTTCCAAAATGTTACAAGTAGCTCACCAAAGCTCCAGGGTCCAGTGGAGACCTGCACATGGCAGCAATGCTGGAGGGAAGAAGCGGTAAAGAGCAGCGGAAACTAGAGGTTGCCCAACTGCCTGTGTCCGTGACTGTGACTGGTGGCCTGTCTGGGCCCAGTGCGCTCCTCTGCGAAACAAGGGTGCTGCACTGGATGGACACTAGGCCCAGCTCTAGGACCTAGGAGCTCAGGCAGAGCCGGAGCAGAGCCAGTACCGTGCTCAGGCACAATGCACCACAAGAGCCACACTCAACATGACCACAGCAGTAGCCAGGGAGGCCTGGGATATGCCACATAATGCTACTGCAGGAATGACTCATCAATTCCTGGCATTCACTGTCTCTCCGAGAGACATCTAAGGAACATCCGGGACTTGTGATGCTCTCCAGCTTCGACACCACATGGGGGCTGTGTTTCTGCTCACAGGGCACCAGGAGACCCATGAGCAGAGGAGATGCAGGTTCAAGCAGGCCCAGGGGCGGGAATGCCTTGTGAACTCCTGATTTGGGGGGGGGGATGCTGAGTGGCACCCCAGGATCAGAAAAAGAACTGTAGTTCACAGGAAGGGAAGACTGCTCCTGTCCCAGGAAGGCTTCTTGGGACCCTTGCCAGACTTTTGGTTCCAGCTGGGCCTCAAGATATATCAGGTGGAATTTATCACTATTTATAATAACTGGCACATGACAGAGTGCAGAAGTGAGAGATGGCCAAGTGACCAGCAGTGTCCTTCCGAGAGAAAAAAAGGGGTTGGGGAGGAGAAGGGGGTGTCAGAAAGAGACACACACATGTACTTACAATGTAATTTCAGCACACCCTACCATGACCCCACCCCCCAAATCTCTAGATAGGCCCTGACTCAGATACCAGCACTTGCTTGGGTGTACACACTGAATTCGGGCAGACAGTGGAGCCTGAAAGCGTCAAGCCATACCCGTTTATTGGAGGCACCCAGAGACAGGCAAGTGAATAAACAAAGGGAAACCACTTTTCACAGTGGAGGGCAAGGAATCAGGAAAACCACCCCTCACAGTGGCAGCTGAGGGAATCAGGGAACCACACCTCACAGTGGCAGGAGAGCAATCTGGGAGAATCAGCACCGAGAGAAAGCACCCATAGCTTTTCATAGAGACACACACGTGGCTTTCTGCCATGTGCTCATGCACTAATTGTACAGAGTGCTTGCAGCCAGGAAACAAGTAAGCAAGCCTAACACAGCTGTTTTGTTTTCCCCACACCAACAAACACACTGCCCTGTCCAGACTCACCCATTCTGTGCCCAGTGGAGATCAAGCATATTTCAAAATGGCCATGAAGTAGAGACATTGGAATTGTAATTGGAGATGTTTAGAGAACTAATTCTTGAAATAAACTAAAGGGTAGGACTTCAAATATAATTTTGGGCAGCTGGGGAGATATTTTAAGACAATCACTCCAGATTTGAATTTCCTGTGATGAAATTCTAATTACTTTCTTCTCAGGACTTTAGCATTGTTCTCTTCCCTATAAATTAATTTACTGACTAAGGACCTATAGAACATGCCTTTTGTGTTCCAAATACTGTGGGCAAAAGTCTCTGAAACCCACAACTTTCTGTGGTGGATACAATGCACCCAGGTAACTGTAACCAATTTCAAAGGGTTTTTGCGGTGCAGCAAGGTGAATGGAATTTGCAGAGAAGCTTGTGAACAACTTGCCAAATTTCAGCACAGGACAATTTTATTATCATCAATTTAACAACCTAGAAATGGGTTTATAACAAATTCTTAACGATGGGTTCTCAGCAGGCATTGTATACTGCTAGTATACAATGAACTCACTGCTCCTCTGGAGTGGACTGCTATGTGCAAATTCTGGTCTTTGAAAAACTCCATCTCTAACAACTGAAGCCTAACCTGCCTGCTCCACCAGGAGTGCTCAGAGGAGGGTGAATTAACTTCCCTCAGCCAAGCCAGTAGTCTTAGTACTGAGCCAGAAAGCAGTGGCTGTTAGAAGTTAGCAAGAAAGGAAATGGGAAAGCAACAGTGCCTTCATTATACTATTAAACCATAATCACCTTTTCCTATAAGCATCTTCCTGTTTTCCCTGAAGGGGCACTGTTCAACTGCCACAGTGCAGAGGTGCCAACTCAGCAGAGAGCACTTCCTGTGGGTCTGGGAGGCGGTTGACTTCAGCAGGCTGCGGCATGCCCACTGACCCAGACAGCAGCAGGCTGTGAAGGGGCCACCATCCTGCCAGAGGGCTGGGGACGGAGGCTCAGTGACTCAGGCTCCTGGATTAAGGGGTGATGTTCATTTCTTTTTCTCAGGACCAGGACTAGGCTGAGGTAAGAAAAATGTCTAGGGCACAATATTTAAGATTTTCACTCACAGGGTCCTGCAAGTAGCTCTTTTAGTCAAGTCCCTGTTTACTACTGAGTGAGTTTCCTCCTGTTTTCCCCCTACCTAGACAGCTCAGAGTTGGCTAAAAAGATTCCATATGACAGGAACCATCAATTTGAATATGCTAAGAGGGAGATTTCCTCTTGTAAAAAATGGGGCTAACATCACCCACCTGCAAGGAGCAGAGAAACTAATGTATGCAAATCCCCAAACAGAAGCCTGGGGCAGAATAAACTGATGATAATTCCTACATCCTAACCTAGGGCTCTGGCCTCCACCCTTCTCTGGGGAGCCAACTTGGAAAATTGGAGACCCGAGGACAATTGAAAAGGGAAGGAGGTTAGCTGGTGTCCTTTATGCTGCAGTATTTTTAAAATGAGGCTCTTTCCCAGTGCAAATGGCCTGAGAGTGACATAAGTGAGCAGGAACGGAAAGAAAAGGGATGCCCAGTGCCTGCTGTTGGGCACTGGAGAACTACTTATTTTTACTAAATGAAGAGTAAGAAGATACATCTGAAGACCCCACCTTTAAACTTTGTCACTAGAACCCAAATGGTATGTAGTGGTCAGACCACACTAACACTCGCCAGTTGAGTGACCTCATGCTCAAGGTCATGGACTGGTTTCCTCATTTGCCAAGTGCTGGATTAATGCAACAGGAGTATGAGGATGAAGGCATGCAACAAACCACCGAGGTACTATCACAGAACTATGAAACCACTCCTGCCAGGTGGGAAGAGAATGCCTCTCCAACTTGCCTCACTCACAACGTGTCTACTGAGGACCAGAGAAGATGATGACCTGCTAGGGGCACACAGACCCTAGTGGCAATCATTAGCTGTGCCCCCTTTCTCCTTTCCATTATGGAGTGCTGGAGGGAGGAGAAAAATCTCAGCGCTTCTACTCACGGGCCAGGTAAACAAAGGCCACCCCTCCTCTGCACCATCTCTTCCTTGGCCATCATGCAGCACAGCTGAGGTTTGGAAGGAGGATCCGTGACGCACACTTTTCTCCTAAGGGGATTTAACTCCAAGATAACAGTACCCATGTGAAAGAGCCAAGCGGCAGGAGGAAAGTTCACCTCGGGCCTCAGTGCACCGAGTCTCCTTACCTTCTTCATTTAAAAGCCACGGCAAGAAGGCATACACAGAGTCAAAGCCACAGGTGTTCTCTTCAAAGGCGCAGGACGCAGAGGGTAGGTCCAAGGCCCCGGCAAGCTGCAGGGCTGCGGGCACAAAGCGAGTTTCAGTTGGGTTTGGGTTTGGGTTCGGGCTCGAACCCGGGAGCGTTTGCACCAACTCGGGGCGCCCTTGGGAAACTACCTGGTTATAGTGAGGGGGAGGAGTGCAGGAGGGGTCAAGTGAAGGATGCACTACAGTCCCTTTCCCTCACCCCCAGGGCGCTTCCATTGCGCTAACCCGCCGCGCACCCCCAGCCTGGGCTTGCGAAGCGAGAAGAGCGGTTGCGGAGAAGGATCGGGAGGCGCCTTCGGATGGCTCAGCCCGGGACGGCGAGCCCGGCCACTAGTGCTGCAGGAGAGGGAGAGGGACACGCGAGTGCCCCCCGTCCTCCGCCCCCCGCCCTCGCCAAACGCACAGCGGGTCCCGGCTTTACCTTGCACTGCCAGGAGGATGTCCCTCAACAGCATGGTCACGCTTCAGGGCGGAGTAGCGGAAAGGGGTGCTAGCTGCCAGCCCGCGGAGACAAGCTGCTCCCAAGCGAAGGGAGCGTGGGAGGCGGAGGCGCCTGGGACCGGGGGAGGGTGAAGTCCAGAAGCAAAGCGTGCGCTTGGAGCTGCTCAACTTGGCGAAGCGGCTCTCGGAGCTGAGCGGAAAGCTGAAGGTGCCTCAACGGAGAGCGCCTCTCGCTCTGCTGCAGCCGCGGCTCTGACCGCGTCCCTAAGGAGGCCGGCCCGCAGCACAGCTGGCCCTGGACGAGGATGGGGCTGGGCTGGGCGGGGAGGAGACAACTGCACACTTTTTTTTTTTTTTTTGAAAGCCTAGCCAAGACTGGCTGGGGAAGGAGCGGTCAGGATGCAGTGCCTCCGCTCGGGGTTTTAAAGCTTGGGACGAGACCGCTGGCAGACCCTCGGAGGGGGCTGGCCTTACCGGAGCCCCTCCACCACGATGGGACGCGAGGCCCTCTGCCCCGCCCGTCTGGGGGGCGAACTAGCTTATTTCTGGGGACAGCCTCCCCACATCTGACATGCCAAGTACTGCAGGGCTGGCCCTAATTTTAACTACTTCTCTCATGAATGGAAAAGGGTGGACTAAAATCTAGAGGAAATTCTGGAAACTGTAGGGTGGAATAAGCTTCGTATCTCACGAGTTTCAGCGTTTGGGGCCCAGTAATGCTAATGTTGAAATACCGCTGCCCCCCTTTTAGCAGTGGAATGTCTGGCATGCCTGGTGCCCAGCTTTCCCTCTGTCCAGTGAAGTGGGGGCATTCCTTCTCTCCAGAGAGCCATGATAAATTAACAGGTTTCTAAATTGAAATGTAGGGAATGGGGGTGGTGATCTGGGGGAGGGGTTTACTGGGAGGTACTCATGTGCTACAAATTTGCTTTGAGCACTAAGTAGGTCTTTAAAATTGTTCTCTTCCAGTAAAGAAAATTGTGTGTGCATGGGGGGGGGGGTCCCTTCTTAATCCTTAATATAATTTTGTGCCAGCAATTTTATGCCTAGGATAGCAGTTCTCAAACTTGAGGGTGAGTCAGAATGCCTTGTCTTTGTTATCTGCAATGGAAACTGAGATTTCGAGGGTAGAGAACAAGTCTGCCTTATCTTTGTATCTGCTCTGGTGCCATTTCTGTGCGTGTCTAATTGTAGGTGCTCGGTAAATGCTTGTGGAAGGGAAGGCTAAGGAACAGCATAGCCTCATTGATACACACAGCCCAGAGGCCTGCCTACGCTGCAACTTTATGATTAGAAGAAGAAAACCTAAATCTAAACTGTAGGCCACCCAGATATATATATTTATATGTATATATAAACCAATGGACTGCACAGATGCACTCTGGGAACACAGAGCCGATCCCAAGAGGAGCAGCAGTTTGAACAGGGAGCCAGAGCAGCGTGTTTAGTGAACTATGGGGAGGGAGAACCTGGGAGGCTCTCTTAGTCCACTTTTATGAAAGGAAGAGAAGACTTCAGGGAGACAACCTGGACCCTGGAAGGAGGCCCAGGCCTTGGCTGAGGGAGGGAAATAGAGATGATGAAACAGCTTGGATCCTGCCACCTGAGCCTGTTGCAGACCAGCCTCATGGACTCCAGTCTGGGTTAAGACAAAGGAGAGGCTGCTGGGAAAATCAGAGCTATTCATCTAAATCTATACCAAACATTGAGCCCTATGACCCCTGTGGCAATATTAAAAATAGCGCAGGTAAGCAATAGCATGTTCCATTTTGATGCAGACCACCACCCTTTGAAATTTTGGGGTTCATTGCTGTGAGAATGGGTAGCACATGTCTGGCTGTGTTAGGGGTGCAGGTTGGTTTGTAAGCATGCATGCTCACCCCTGGGACAACCTCCTAATTCTAGGAGCTAAGGCTCTATGTCACCTACTGGAGCTAAGCGTGAGCTGAAGAACATTGGGATTTGACCAATTACAGTAAATAGTGGCTCTAGAGACTGAGAGAGGCCATGGACAACTTGGGCTACTCCCAGGTGGTAGGCTCTAAGCTCTGTCATTTTTTTTTTAGTGCTTCCCCCAGAAACATTCCCAAAAAGATCAGTGAAATGCCAGCTTAGCTTCTGATTTACAGCCTATGATGTTATTCATGTGTTAGATTGGGGACCAGCACACTGTGTGATTTCATCTCAGCTGAACAGGGACAGGGTGATAATTCACAACCAGTGAGGTCTGGGCACTGAGAGACAGAATAGATATCAATGGGGGAGGGGGGAGATAATGAATATCAGCTCTGAACGGGTGTCTGAAGTGTGTGCGCTGTGTGCAAAGTACAATTAGCAGTGAGAAGCCGAGTCACACTATTACCTCTAATCTGGAAGCTTGATTTCCAACGGGATTTAAAACACTGGCAATTTAAAGATGTTAAATGCCCACTACCTATGAACCTAGAGCACATTATTTTGTCTCTCTGTGCCTTAGTTTTCTCTCCTATAAAATGAAAATAATAACTACCTATGTCACAGTGTGGTTGTGAGTACTAGATCAGTTTATATTGTTAGAATACTCAACAGGGTGTGTGGTAAATTGTAAGCACTATATTAATATTAATATTAATCTTGTACCATTCAAGTTTTTCACAGGTCAAGCATTGTAGTTGAAATTGATGGAGTCTGCCCATCAAATCTCCTTTCACATAGTGTCCAGTCTTTGGGTATTGGGGAGGTGCAGAAACTAGAAATGTAAATTGGACAATTGGTAAATTATAGCCTTGATGTTCTGTAAGAGTACAAAAAAAATCTGAACTATTGAGTGGGATACCATTATAAGTATTAACAACTAGGAATTAACAACTAAAATTAACAACTAAAAGAGCAATGCAGAAAATAGTTTCAGGATTAAAATGAAAATATTTGTTTGATGACACTTGAGGCAGAGCAATCAAGATGGAATGGACTATATGAAGAGGATTATATTTCTAGAAGCTACGGAAATTATCCTGGTCCCTGGTTACAGCCTCAAAGCCAAGTCTCTCTATGTCTAATAAAAGTGTCTTATGAAAAAAAAAATGGAGATCTTATTTGAGACATTTTGTCTCTAACTTGCTGGAAGTCCCCATAATTCTTCCCAAACTGAAAAGTTTTCTTTTCTTATTACTCATTTACAGCTTTATATACACATTTATTTTTCATTTGTTATGTGAAAACTTTATGGATTTATTCACCCATAACAGGTTTGAGTTAAACTTCTGAGTATCCAATTCATTGGACTCACTCTCTTTCTCCTGGTGGTGGGGGTGGGGACATTACATGAGGAAACTGGCTCCCTGGCCTGTGGGCTTCATTCTAAAACAAGGCAACAGGACTGAAATGGCTTCTTTCACTCTAACTGTGGAAAACCCTTGCAGTGAGGGCTCCCTTCTGTGCCTCTGTTTTCATACTAGGCCACCAACATCATTAGGCTCTTCCACTACCACATTTCTGAGTCTATTGATCCTTGCATTCCACTCCTTCCTTCATGGTTCAATTTTCTTATTTTTAAGATACATCCTTTAGTAACTTTATCTTCAGCAAACATCTGTGAGAGGTCAGTTTTCCCACTCTTTGAAAATATCAGTCATAAAATAAATAGTTTACTTTGATGTAGGCTTCTAGATTAAAGTTCTGGGTGAAGATGGTGGATTGAACACGCTCATTCAAATTTTGCTTCTCCAGAAACCATTTAAAAACTGCAATGAATAGTCATTATTTACAAATGTCTGAACTTTTAAAAATATGGAGAATGGGAGAGAAGACAATAAAAAATCTTTGGAAGTCAGAAAAAAAAGATGGATAAATGAAAACGGACCAACCAGATCAAAGCAAGTCAGATTTGAAGCTGGCTCATTTTATTTCATAACATCATCGAGAATCCAGGAGATGGTGACAGCAAGGGGTGAAGAAGGTGGCTTAAAATAAGGAGATTGGAAAAGCTGTTTGGGAAGCACCAGCTCCCCAGACCTCCTCCACACCCCATGTTACTGGAGGACTGCTCCCCCCACCTGTATTAAGGTTCCCTAGAGACACAGAACCAGTAGGAAAAATAAGATCTAATATTATATAGATAAATAATATACAGGGTGGGGCAAAAGTAAGTTTCAGTCCATATGGAAAATAATACAATTAATAAATAATAATACAAGAATAAACTGTTTCGCATACTCACAACTGTAAACCTGCTTTTGTCCCACCCTGCAATATAATATGATTTATTGTGAGAGGTTGGCATGTGTGATTATGGAGGACATTTGCAAGTGGAGGCCCAGAAAAGCCAGTCCAAACCTGAAGGCCTGGCACCAAAGGAGGCAATGGGGTCAATTCTAGTCCAAGTCCAAAGGCCCAAGAACCAGGAGTGCTACAGTCTGAGGGCAAAGTTGGATGTTCCCCAGTTTAGCAACGAGTAAATTCACCCTTTTACTTTTTTTGTTCTATTCAGGCCCTTAACAGGTTGAATGATGTCCACCTGCATTGGTGAGAGCAATCTTCTTTATTCAGTCTGCTAATTCAAATGCTAATCTCTTCAGGGAGACACCCTTACAGAAATACCCAGAAACAATGTTTTACCAGCTGTCTAGGTATTTCTCAAAATAGTCAAGTGGACACAACAAATTTACTATCACACCACCCTAGGGTAAAAACAGAAGTATACTAGACTAGATGGTACAGACTGTGTTAAGAGCAGAAATACCACACCAAACCAGGGTGATAAGTGGGTAGGCACAGGAAGCTGGGATGCTGCCTCCCCTCAGCTTCCAGAATGGTGATGACCAGATCTTTTCTCTCCAGGTGGGAGAATGAAAAGAATAGTAGAGTTATCTTTGGGGAACTTGACCAGATCAAGAATAAAAACTTAGATACTGAAAGGCCTGGCCAGAGAGCTCAGTTGGTCAAGCGTTCTTCCAGAGCACAGAAGTTGTCAGATTCCCCAGTCAGTCAGGACACATACAGGAGCAGCTTGATGTTCCTGTCTCTCAAAAAAATAACCTGAGATATTGATACTGTAGTTTCCCCTAATGGCCCAACAATACCACCTTTCGATGAAACACATTCAGATTTTCTAATCAGCTTCTATGTATAGAACACTTGGTTTTGTATAAAACAGTTTATAAAGGCCAGTAGTTTTAGAAAGCAAGAAAACAGAAAATGAATGAAGGGAAAAAAAAAAATCAAAGAAATAATTTAATCAATTTTCTGAAGTGAGATATATGAATTTTTAGGTTGAAAGACTCACCAAGTGTTTAGAATAATCAAAGGAGATATCAAAACAGTGGGGACAAAAAGATCTGAAACACTTTCAGAGGGCAAAAGCAAGTCGCATACACTCAAAAATAAGTTGTATTTACACTCATATTAATGTAAACATTCATGATTGATCTGAACAAAATTACACTGTTACTATATTAAAAGGATGAGGTTCTGGAAAGTATTCTAGTATATGGTGGGTGCAAAAAGAAGAAAACAAAATCCCCATCTTTCAATGTATAAATAATTATTTTATAATCCTCTGGCCTTTGCTGGAGCTGTTGAGAAGTTTTGATACTCTAAGACAGGGTTGGGAAACTTTTTGGTTGAGAGAGCCATGAACACCACATATTTTAAAATGTAATTCCATGAGAGCCATATAACATCCTGTGTACATTACGCATTATCCAATAAAAATTTGGTGTTGTCCCGGAGGACAGCTGTGATTGGCTCCAGCCACCAGCAACCATGAACATGAGCGGTAGGAAATGAATGGATTGTAATACATGAGAATGTTTTATATTTTTAATGTTATCATTTTTTTTAAATTAAAGATTTGTCTGTGAGCCAGATGCAGCCATCAAAAGAGCCACATCTGGCTCGTGAGCCATAGGTTCCTGACCCCTGCTCTAAGAGTTGCTCCTTTGCAGGTAATCTATCTTTATTCTCTTGTCTTTGATGTTCTGCAAGTCCTGTAGAGTTTCCAAAAATCTAGGTAAAGGGGAATTTGAAGTGGCTCATTTGCGAGCCTTTAGGAATCCATGTTTGTCACTATAGTTGTATGCTGGTCTAGTTGATATACTCAGGCATGTAAATTGTACCCATAAGGATAAATCATAGGAGACACAAGAACAGTCTTTGGTTAAGGTGCAAAAATATAAAATCCTAAAAGGAAACTATGGATAACGGGCTTTTGCTCAGAAAAATATCCAGGGAATGGATAAAATAGAATGCTGAGTGAAACATGACCAAAGAAAAAAGTGGTGTGGCATGCCCCATATTTGAAAGAGAAATAAAACCAATTAAGGCCACACAATTCTTCCAGTGATTATTTAGAAGTGGCTGAATGTCACCTTGGCCTCTAACAAGATTAGGGAGAGAAAGGAGATTCCTGTGAGTTGGGTGTTCTTGGTGAAGGACAAGTATTGTGTGGCTTTTTTCTCCTCTCCTTTGGGAAAGAAAAGAGAAGCTGCCTTTTCGAAATCCCAGCAATGTGAAAAGGGCTTCAAATATCACACTCAGAGATCTAGAGTATCTTACCAATATCTTATTCCTTAGTTTGGGTTCTGCTCATACAGTATACTTGCTGAGCTGTGCCCTGTACCTATATGTGCAGGGGGCAGGGGGAAGAAATGGGAAAAGATGGCAGGGCAGAGAGAAAGTATAATAGTTTGTTCTCGCTACTTGGTAAGGCAAGGCTGTGTAAGTTTACTGTGAATTCACAAGAGCCAGGCTTGAGCTGCTTTGCAAGAGGCTAACCTCCCAAGCAAGGACTTCAGTAGCTGGAGTCTACAGGGTATTCCACCATGGATCAAAGTTGGGGGCGAGGGAGCTGTGGTAAAGGTCAGGTTTGAGTAGATCTTCCAGGTCTGGAAATAGGTCAGGATGATGTGAAGAGTTGGAACTGAGACACCCTACTCTCCATATAAGAAGAAGGCTCTCAAATGGCTGTACCTTCAGGAACTAGCTTGTTACAATAGAAAACTTGAAACCAGAAAGGCATGAATATGAATGGTTTGATTTTGTCCATTGCTGCCTTCCACCATGCTTTACTGAATCTACGCTGGCTGTTCTTTAGTGACATCTTATACAGATTCCATAGCTTTCTGGTCATTTGTGTATATATAGGAAAATTCATCATCAGAGACTCAGTATTTAGACACATGCCACAGACAGGGGAATGCTATCTAAGAGCAGACTACAACAGCACCAGTGAGACAAACATTTTATCTTTTATTCATCCATCCTCCCTGCCCCTGCACTGCAAGAACCTAGACTAGAGGAAGAGGAGAGAAGAAAGAGTGAATGTGTACAATGCCTTTTCCCTACTCCAAGGCCCTCAGGCAACCTAGCTGATGGTATAAGGCCGGACGAAGAGGATTCAGCTGGATAGGCAACTGAAGTTTTAACCTGGACTGAGTTGGACTCTTTTAGTTGTAGAATAAGCTTTAGGTTGAACTTTCAGGAATAATACCCAAAATTATGCCACAGAAATGGCTTGAAGAGAAATGCCACTGTCACCCTAGACATCAAGAACTGGATTACATTGAACCTACTGCAACTGCCAATGCCCCCAAAAGCCAACAAAATGGCAGCATTGAACAGTGCTTATATCTTTTGTGAATCACTTAAGGAATTTAAATCTTGCATAGGTGCATCTGATAAGTGGAGTCTAGGTCACTTAATTTTATTCTACCTGAAAAGGAAGCAGAGGATTTGAACCCTAAGTTCCATATTGAAGAGATAGAACTTATAACATGGGAATTCTTCACATTTAGAAAATGTTTTCAGAAGTTGATGGGACACTGTAAATGTGAACTACTATTGTTTAAAATAGAATTGGTTAACCACTCATACCCATTAGGATGGCTATTTTTTCCCCAAGTGCAAGTAGAGGAGATAGAGAAACAGACTTCTGCATGTGCCCCAGCCAGGATTCACCCTACTACCCCTGTCTGGACTGATGCTCCACCCATCTGGGGCCATGCTGACAATAGAGCTATTTTTAGCACCTAAGTTGTAGGCTCCATGGAGCCATCCTCAGCACCCTGGCCAATGGGCTTGAACCTATCAAGCCATGGCTATGGGAGGGGAAGAGAGAGAAAAAGAAGGGGGAGGAGAAAGCAGAAGGGTAGAGAAGCAGATGGTTGCTTCTCCTATGTGCCCTGACCAGGAATCGAACCTCATCCACATGCTGGGCCGATGCTCTGCCATTGAGCCAACTGGCCCAGGCAGGATGGCTATTATAAAAATAATCAAAATAACAAGTGTTGGTGGGATAAGGAGATATTAGAATACTTGTCCATTGCTGGTGGATATGTAAAATGGCACAGCTTCTATAAAAAACATTATGGTGGTTCCTCAAAATTTAAATGTAGAATTAAACATGTAGTCCAGGAATTCTATTTCTAGGTATGTATGCAAAAGAATTGAAAGTGGAGACTTAAATAGGTATTTGCACATCAATGTTGATAGAAGCATTATTCCTGATAGCCAAAAGACTGAAAAAGCCCACATGTCCATCAATATATGAATGCAGTGTATACACAAAATGAAATATTATTGAGTCTAAAAAATAAATAAAATTTTGGTATATGCTTTACATCAAATAAAATTTGGTATATGCTAAAATATGAAGGAATTTAAAAAAAAAACAAACATGCTTAGTGAAATAAGCCAGACACAAAGGACAAATATTGCACAATTCCACTTATATGAGGTACCTCAAGTAGTTAAATTAATAGACAAAAATAGAATAGTGGTTACCAGGGATTGAGTGTTGAGGGAAATGAAAAACTACTGTTTAATGAATACAAAATTTCTTTTTTTTTAACTTTCATTTTTTAAAATTTATTCATTTTTAGAGAGGAGAGAGAGAAAAAGAGAGAGAAGGGGAGGAGGAGCAGGAACCATTAGTCCCATATGTTCCTTGAGCAGGCAAGCCTAGGGTTTCAAACTAGAGACCTCAGCATTCCAGGTGCATGCTTTATCCACTGCACCACCACAGGTTAGGCACAAAACTTCAATTTGAGGTGATGGGAAATTCTGGAGATGAACAGTGGTGATGGCTACACACCTTGTGGCTCTACCTAATGCCACTAAAATGTACACTTAACAAGTGTTAAAATAATCAATTTTATCTTATGTATATTTCACCACAATAAAAAATAAAATTGGGTAATAGTTTTGAAAATCAGGATTGAATTGAAATTGGCCAAATAATTATTTTATTACTCCCATACTTTGGTATTTACTCAGCTGAAAAGATAGGGGGGAAAAAAAGGAAGATAAAGGATTTTTATTATATCTTTTGTGTGAGACCCTTTACTCAGTGACAGGCAGACCACACAAGGGTTGAGCTCTGCATGTGGGATTTAAGCCCCAAGAATTTAGATAACACAGTGGCACACTCACAGACAACGGTCAGGGCATCAGGTTAATGCTCGCTGGTGTTCACGTGTCTCCATTCTGGTAGGTCCACAATGCGGACAGCCCTTGGGCAATGAAAAAGAATGTGACAGGCCTGAAATCAAGAACAGCAGAATGTGCTATTGACAACAAAATATGAAAAGCTAGTTTCCTTTTGTGAAAGGTCTTCAGCTCATTTTCTCTAGCTCTAAAGAAAAACCAATTGTTAACAAACATATAACCAATAATGTTCAGCACAGGAAATTTGGAGCCAAATATTCCCTTATCTCCAGTTGCCCTTGAGCAAGTTGCCAAAGCTCTCTGCTCTTTTGCCTCCCTGACTCTACCATGAAGATCACAGTTTCCCGCAAAGGTGTTGGGAAATTCCCTAAGTGCACTGTTAATCAGGTTAAGTCCATGGCATGCAGAAACCCAATGAAGACAATTTTGTTCCTTTCAAATTTATAGAAAATCTATAAACCTGCATGTTGAGCAAGAATCATTAAGTGTGCATTTGGGCACAGAAAGTTGTCCAAATTATAGAATAGAAACTTGATATGTAACTGTTAGTTTTCTTTGTTGTAGCTTTCAGAAGTCAAAACACACTGGTTGCCAGCTGCAATGCAATTCTACTCTGTGTCTCCTGCCTCTTGTTGCTTGGTGACTTGCTGTAGCAAATGCTGCGGAAAAGCAGCAGTTCCTCAAAGGGGCAAGATGGCTGATCTTTCCCTCTCTTGCCAGCACTCCTGTTTTGTTTCCTATATCTTGCTCACCCTAGTGCAATTAAGTGACAGCCCTAAATCCAAGTCTGTGTTCTCAAGAACCTCTCATGTGCATGATTTACATAGACTGCTTTAGACTTGAAGCAAGCTATCCTGATCCTTAAATACAAATGACATTGCTACTTTAAGAGGAAAATAAATCTATCAGAAGGACTTTTGAAACTAAGTTCTTTTTCAAAGATTCAAAAGAGAAAACTATACACAAGAGGACCATTTTCATATAAGCTATAAATACACTATCATTAATAAATTGCACTACAGGCAAGACAGGACAATGAGCAGCTCTAGTTAAGTTCAGCATTTAACTTAAGATAATGGATAGTAGACTGTGTAGTTAATGTGTTAGGTAGTTAAAATACTTTTACAAAGCTATTCTTTAAAAACAGACATGAGCAGCCTGACCTGTGGTGGCACAATGGAATAAAGCATCAACCTGGAACTCTGAGGTTGCCGTTTTGAAATCTGGGCTTGCCTGGGAAAGGCATATATGGGAGTTGATGCTTCCTGCTCCTCCCCCCTTCTCTCTCTGGCTCTCTCTGGCTCTCTATCTCTCTCTCTTTCTCCCCCTACTTCTCTCTCTCTCCTCTCTAAAAAGAGAATAAATAACGTCTTAAAAAAAAAAGACATGAGCATTAAAAAGAAATGAATATGCTCTTAAAGCAATAAGCTTTATTAAGAATTTGAGATCATATTAATGATTTACCTTTTGTCAGCTAAAGATAATTTTAAAATATCAATCAGAAAGAATTATAGTGCTGACTATTAGGTCAGGGGAAGGAGGATCACAAGGCCTGATGCCTGATGTCTGGTGTCCTCCTTGGCTGGCTCAGGAGGGTCACAGGGGAAGAAGCCAGTGCAGGTCCATCCCATGACTCTGAGCCTGATTTGGAGGTAAGCCTGGGATAAGCTACTGCTGCCCACTGATCTCCAAGCTGCAAGCTTGAGATGGTCGGGAATGGGAGCGCTGTTCTCGTCCTGCCCACGTGGGACCCTCCTGGGGTTTGGCACCAAATGTTTTATTGTTTCAGCCAAAGGAGGGACACACAGGGTTTGATGAGCTTTATAAGAAGTTTATTTATGCATCTGTGAACAGATGGGCTGAGACCCTAGTGGCATCAGCAGAGAGCTGCAGGCAGGGGGTGTCTGATATAGGGACAACTGTAGGCATTTGCTGACGTAGGGGTTGTGTACCTGGATATGCTCATAAGTTATCCTCATTTATGACCTTGGTCATAGACTGTCTCCTTTTCCCAACCCTCAGGTCCCTCCTGAAGGCCTTGTTCCAGGGACACTTCCCAGAACCTTCCCACAGTGTGGGGAGTTGCTTAAGGGGATGGGGAAGTCAGGTGAGGGAGATACTTAATGAAGAAGCTGCCCCAGTGGGAGGCTGGGTGAGGGGAATTTGAGTTTATAGGGGCCTTGAACCAAAACCTAACACTGGTGACTAAATCTAACTTTTTACAACCTTTGCCATAGTCAGGTAGCTTTTTATTATATTACTTGATTGAAGGGAAGGCCACATGAAGACATAAACAGAGATTGAGTGATATGCCTACAAGCCAAGGAGTGTCAGGAATTGCCACCAGAAGCTAGGGTAGAGGCATGAAATAGATTTTACCCCAGAGCCTCCAAAAAGAACTAAACCTACTGTTGGGCAGACAAAATGTATTATGCTCACTTTGTTAAAGATGACGCTGCCCACGTGGAGGCTGTTGCCCTGGTGATATTAATGTGTGTTGGGGGCGGGCTGTGGGCAGGCAGGATCCTTGGAGCCTGGGGCTTGGTTTTGGGATTAAGCCTTTCCCACCCTTTTTGACGTGGGGTGGTACAATCCTATCATGCCTCAGAAAGTGACTTTGTATTAGAGACTTCCCTATTTTGTATATTGGATTAAAGGTTTGGATTTCTACACTATAAAATAGAGGCAGAATGGGAGCTTGCTCTCTTGGTTCCTGAGATTAATATTAGAGGAGAGAGCAGAGAGAAGAGGGGAGAAAGGCCATGTGGAAGAGGCCAAGAGAAGCAGCCAAGATGGCGGAGTGTTAAGTGAGAGGCCAGTTTGTGCAGTTTGATGCTGGAGAAGGAAGGAGATGGGGAACAGAGGTGAATAAGTCTGGTGAGCTAGAAACCTTTGATTCTAGGAAACTCAAATAAGTCAGTAGCTTTGTGAGCACTGAATGTAAGTGGGTTTTGGTGCCCAGTGTGTGCTTTTACTTGCCCGCTGGGTGCAAGCTAGAATTAAAAATAATGGCCCACCAGTTCTTGGCTCCGTTGTTTCTTTACCGACTGTCCGAATCCAATGCGAACCTGCATGGGCTGGGCAGCTGTGATGGCGGCCCTGGCCGCTGGCTTTACACCTACCAACCTTCATTTCAGACTTCTGGTCTGTAAGGCCAGGGGCTGCTGCCATTGTGGCCATTCACATGCAGGTTCCCATTGGATTCAGGCAGATGGTAAAGAAACAGTGGAGCCAAAAAATGGTGGGCCATTCCTTTATTCAAGACTCACACCAGAGGACCAGGAGCGTCCCATGCGGGCAGGACCAGAGCAGCACTCCTATTCCCAACCATCTCAAGCTTGCAGCTTGGAGAGCAGTGGGAAGCAGCAGCTCATCCCAGGCTTACCTCCAAATCCGGCTCAGAGTCATGGGATGGACCTGCACTGGCTTCTTCCCCTGTGACCCTCCTGAGCCAGCCAAGGAGGACACCAAACATCATTCATCAGGCCTTTTATGTCGGCTGACGAGCAAACAAACACACAGGGATCACAAAGCCACTAACACATTATCTGGTTCCATAACCAGGAGAATCTTCTCCAGTTTCTCCTAGAATCAAAGACCTCAACAGTCCCAAAGTCCCTCACCTCTGGTCGCCATCTGCACTCACTCTGCCGACATGGCTTCTTTCTCCACAAAACTGGCTACTGGCTCCTCTCTCTTTCCCTGCAATCTTGGCTTCCTTCTTCTTTTAAAACATTTCTGGTAAGAAGTATGGAACACAAACAAACAAAAACAAATGATAGAAAAACAAAAGAGAAGAATCAAACTAGATACAAAACTAACAGAAAGCAATTTATAAAATGGCAGTAGGGAACCCACAAGTATCAATAATTACACTAAATGTAAATGGATTAAACTTACCAATAAAAAGACACAGAGTAGCAGAATGGATTAAAAAAGAAAATCCAACTATATGCTGCCTACAAGAAACACATCTAAGCAACAAGGATAAAAACAAATTCAAAGTGAAAGGCTGGAAAACAATATTCCAAGCAAACAACACCCAAAAAAAAGCAGGTGTAGCAATACTCATATCTAATAATGCTGACTACAAGACAGAAAAAGTACTCAGAGACAAAAATGGTCATTTCATAATGATTAAGGGGAAGTTGAATCAAGAAGACATAACAATCCTTAATATATATGCACCAAACCAAGGAGCACCAAAATATATAAGACAGCTACTTATTGACCTTAAAACAAAAACTAACAAAAATACAATCATACTTGGAGACCTCAATACACCGCTGACGGCTCTAGATCGGTCATCCAAACAGAGAATCAATAAAGATATAGTGGCCTTAAACGAAATACTAGAACACCTGGATATGATAGACATCTACAGGACACTTCATCCCAAAGCGACAGAGTATACATTTTTCTCTAGTGTACATGGAACATTCTCAAGAATTGACCATATGTTGGGCCACAAAGACAATATCAGCAAATTTAGAAAAATTGAAATTGTACCAAGCATATTTTCTGATCATAAAGCCTTGAAACTAGAATTCAACTGCAAAAAAGAGGGGGAAAAACCCACAAAAATGTGGAAACTAAACAACATACTTCTAAAAAATGAATGGGTCAAAGAAGAAATAAGCGCAGAGATCAAAAGATATATACAGACAAATGAAAATGAAAATACGACATACCAGAGTCTCTGGGATGCAGCAAAAGCAGTAATAAGAGGAAAGTTCATATCACTTCAGGCCTATATGAACAAACAAGAGAGAGCCGAAGTAAACCACTTAACTTCACACCTTAAGGAACTAGAAAAAGAAGAACAAAGACAACCCAAAACCAGCCGAAGAAAGGAGATAATAAAAATCAGAGCAGAAATAAATGAAATAGAGAACAGAAAAACTATAGAAAAAATCAATAAAACAAGGAGCTGGTTCTTTGAAAAGATCAACAAAATTGACAAACCCTTAGCAAGACTCACCAAGGAAAAAAGACACAGGACTCAAATAAATAAAATCCAAAATGAAAGAGGAGAGATCACCACAGACATCATAGAAATACAAAGAATTATTGTAGAATACTATGAAAAATTATATGCCACCAAATACAACAATCTAGAAGAAATGGATAAATTCCTAGAACAATACAACCTTCCTAGACTGAGTCATGAAGAAGCAGAAAGCCTAAACAGACCAATCAGCAGGGAGGAAATAGAAAAAACTATTAAAAACCTCCCCAAAAATAAAAGTCCAGGCCCAGACGGTTATACTAGTGAATTCTATCAAACATTCAAAGAAGACTTGGTTCCTATTCTACTCGAAGTCTTCCAAAAAATTGAAGAAGAAGCAATACTTCCAAACACATTTTATGAGGCCAACATAACCCTCATACCAAAACCTGGCAAGGATGGCACAAAGAAAGAAAACTACAGACCAATATCTCTAATGAATACAGATGCTAAAATACTAAACAAAATACTGGCAAACCGAATACAACAACATATTAAAAAAATAATACATCATGATCAAGTGGGATTCATCCCAGAATCTCAAGGATGGTTCAACATACGCAAAACGGTTAATGTAATACACCATATCAACAAAACAAAGAACAAAAACCACATGATCTTATCAATAGATGCAGAAAAGGCTTTTGATAAAATACAACACAATTTTATGTTTAAGACTCTCAACAAAATGGGTATAGAAGGAAAATATCTCAACATGATAAAGGCCATATATGATAAACCATCAGCCAACATCCTATTAAACGGCATAAAACTGAGGACTTTCTACCTTAAATCAGGAACAAGACAGAGTTGTCCACTCTCTCCACTCTTATTCAACGTGGTGCTAGAAGTTCTGGCCAGAGCAATCAGACAAGACAAAGAAATAAAAGGCATCCATATCGGAAAAGAAGAAGTAAAGCTATCACTTTTTGCTGATGATATGATCCTATACATCGAAAACCCGAAGGACTCCACAAAAAGATTATTAGAAACAATAAACCAATACAGTAAGGTCGCAGGATACAAAATTAACATACAAAAGTCCATAGCCTTTCTATATGCCAACAATGAAATATTAGAAAACGAACTCAAAAAAATAATCCCCTTCACGATTGCAACAAAAAAAATAAAATACCTAGGAATAAACATAACAAAGAACGTAAAGGACCTATATAATGAAAATTACAAAGCATTGTTAAGGGAAATCGAAAAAGATACAATGAGATGGAAAAATATTCCTTATTCCTGGATAGGAAGAATAAATATAATCAAAATGGCCATATTACCCAAAGCAATATACAAATTTAATGCAATTCCCATCAAAATCCCTATGAGATTTTTTAAAGAAATGGAACAAAAAATCATCAGATTTATATGGAACTATAAAAAACCCCGAATAGCCAAAACAATCCTAAGGAAAAAGAATGAAGCTGGGGGCATTACAATACCTGACTTTAAACTATATTATAGGGCCACGATAATCAAAACAGCATGGTATTGGCAAAAAAATAGACACTCAGACCAATGGAACAGAATAGAAAGCCCAGAAATAAAACCACATATATATGGTCAAATAATCTTTGATAAAGGGGCCAACAACACACAATGGAGAAAAGAAAGCCTCTTCAACAAATGGTGTTGGGAAAACTGGAAAGCCACATGCAAAAGAATGAAACTCGACTACAGCCTGTCCCCGTGTACTAAAATTAATTCAAAATGGATCAAAGACCTAAATATAAGACCTGAAACAATAAAGTACATAGAAGAAGACATAGGTACTAAACTCATGGACCTGGGTTTTAAAGAACATTTTATGAACTTGACTCCAATGGCAAGAGAAGTGAAGGCAAAGATAAATGAATGGGACTACATCAGAATAAAAAGTTTTTGCTCAGCAAGAGAAACTGATATCAAAATAAACAGACAGCCAACTAAATGGGAACTGATATTTTCAAACAACAGCTCAGATAAGGGACTAATATCCAAAATTTACAAAGAACTCATAAAACTCAACAACAAACAAACAAACAATCCAATAAAAAAATGGGAAGAGGACATGAACAGACACTTCTCCCAGGAAGAGATACAAATGGCCAACAGATATATGAAAAGATGCTCAGCTTCATTAGCTATTAGAGAAATGCAAATCAAAACTACAATGAGATACCACCTCACCCCTGTTAGATTAGCTATTATCAACAAGACGGGTAATAATAGCAAATGTTGGAGAGGCTGTGGAGAAAAAGGAACCCTCATTCACTGTTGGTGGGACTGTAAAGTAGTACAACCATTATGGAGGAAAGTATGGTGGTTCCTCAAAAAACTGCAAATAGAACTACCTTATGACCCAGCAATCCCTCTACTGGGTATATACCCCAAAACCTCAGAAACATTGATACGTGAAGACACATGTAGCCCCATGTTCATTGCAGCACTGTTCACAGTGGCCAAGACATGGAAACAACCAAAAAGCCCTTCAATAGAAGACTGGATAAAGAAGATGTGGCACATATACACTATGGAATACTACTCAGCCATAAGAAATGATGACATCAGATCATTTACAGCAAAATGGTGGGATCTTGATAACATTATAAGGAGTGAAATAAGCAAATCAGAAAAAAACAAGAAATACATGATTCCATACATTGGTGGAACATAAAAATGAGACTAAGAGACATGGACAAGAGTGTGGTGGTTACCAAGGGTGGGGGGGGAGGGAGGACATGGGAGGGAGGGAGGGAGAGAGTTAGGGGGAGTGGGAGGGGCACAGAGAACTAGATAGAGGGTGACGGAGGACAATCTGACTTTGGGCGAGGGGTGTGCAACATAATTTGATGACAAAATAACCTAGACATGTTTTCTTTGAATATATGTACCCTGATTTATTAATGTCATTCCATTACCATTAATAAAAATTTATTTAAAAAAAATAAATAAATAAAACATTTCTGGCGCCAAAACCTCTCCTCCAGCACACATTAGCATAACAATGGCCCTTTTCAAGCAGGAAAGCAATTTGCAATTTCACAGATCACATACCTGGACCTGTCCAGCGCCATTTTTAACAATAAAAGTGAGCAAACTCAAATAACACAAATTTCACAAACATTAACCCAACATGGTCTCCACAAGAATAAAGCTCTTTTTTTAAGCCACCCATTTGGTGATAATTTGTTAAAGTAGGTTGTATGGCCAGTAGTCGTGGCCACTGTGGCCATTCACATGCAGGTTCACATTGAATTCGGGCAGATGGTAAAGAAACAGTGGAACCAAAAAATGGTGGGCCATTCTTTACTAAAGTCTTGCGGCAGCGGGTGAGCAACACACAGGGAAATCACTTCCCTTCATTCATTCAGAGCTCACAAAGCCCTGACACATTATCCAGTTCCACAACCAGAAGAATCTTCTCTGGTTCCTCTCCTAGCATCAAAGGCCCCACCAGTCACAGTGGAGCTCGCAAAGCCCCTCAGCTGCTCTGGGTCTCCATCTGCACACCTTCTTCTTCTCTCTGCACAAATTCTTCTAAAACACAGCTTCTCCCTTCTCTTTTCAATATTTTCTGGCATGAAAACCTCTCCTCCAGCAAACATTAGCAAGACAATGGACTTTCCCAAGCAGGAAGATAATTTGCAATTTCACAGATTGCATACCTGGTGCTGCCCAGTGCCATTTTTAACACTAAAAGTGAGCAAACTAAAAAAATACAGATTTTACAAACTCATTTGCCCAATATAGGTCTAAGAAATGAAGATAGGAAGTTGGAATATTAGTAGACCTCTCTGAGGACTAACGAGATCAAGTATTCAAAGGAACCTCGACATAATAGGAGCTCAATAAAAGTTAGTTGAAAACATTCTTTTTCTTTATCTTTGTAGTAACTCTGTTTTGTAAGTTTTATCCTCCCTTTCTGATGAGGAAATTGATTCTCTGAAAAGTTGATCAACTGGCCCAAGACCAGGTGAGTAAGTGGTAGGTTTTCTGGCTCCAGTGTCCGTACCTTCTCATCCACACCAATTTGTCCCGTCTCTTGCCTACAGAATTTTACCTTAATTCTTTGTTACTTACTATATCATGTCACTATACCAGACTAAACTACCATGTATTTGGTGAATCAATAAAATAAGGTATTAGCTGAGGAGGGAGAGAAAGAGGCAGTAAAGATGAAGTGTAATTAGGGAAGTACACAAAATCCACAGGGCAGCCCATTCATCTCAAGTCTGGATGTTAGAGAAAGGTTTGCAGAAATATTGAAAGTTCTATATTAAGCCTTAAGGGATAGTAAAGAAAACTTTATTAAAAATTTTCTTGATAAAAAATAGCTATCACTGTGAAAATAATAATAATTATAATTATTATTCTTATTATTCAAAGCTATTCTGCCCACCTGGGAGTTGCAAGCTCGGTCTGAGAGACATAGTAGCTCCAGGAATCACAAAGGGTCTCAGTGTTCACAGTTCATTCACTTGCAGAATTCAAGACAATGACACTTTCGGAAATCTTAAAAAGTCTTTAAGTTTATCAAAAATCTAAAGCATCTCACCTTTTGACTGATCTCCAACATTTGTTTTAAGTTAAAATGAACTTTGAATTTTTTATTAGGAATTAAAAAATATATAAGTAGTTCTTAAAGAAAAATAAATGTTTAAACTCGTTAAGAAAGAATGCACATTAAAACCACTGAACTAAAACTAATGTTTTACTTAATAAACCCAAAACTTTGAAAAAAAGTCTGTCATGTAAGGGTGGGAGGCAGTGGGCCTCTCACATGTAGAAGGAGTAAAAATGTTCTGGTCCTCTATAGAAGGCAATGTGGCAGTGTTTCTCAAAATGCTCACATCATTTTAACCCTATAGTTCTATATCTAGGAATTTATAATACAAATATGCTTGCATATATCCAAAATGATGTATGTATGCTCAGTATTATTCATATTAGTGTTGTTTGCAATATTAAAAGGTAAGAAGTAAACTAAATTGTATTAACAAAGGAGTGGTCACATCATTGTAGTACATCCATGTGTAGTGCACTACAGAGATATTAAAATAGAAGATCCTTTTTATGGACTGATTTAAATAATCTGCAAGAAATATTAAGAAAAAAGTTAAGGTACAGAACATGTCAAACACTACACGAGGTGGGAAGACTATGTATGCTTATCTTGTACATAGAGCATCTCTTAAATGCTTCACAAGAAGCATTTAACACATTGGCTGCTTTGGTTAAAGTAAACTGAGTGGCTTGGGATAAAAAGTAGGAGGGGCACATGAAGATTTTGAGGCACAGCTGCAAATTCTTTGACCCTCTTCCCATCAGGAGGTGGATCTATGACCCTCCTCTTGGACCCTGGTGGGTCTTTGTGACTCCCTGATGAACAGAATGCAGTAGAAGTGTGGCAGGATGTCCAAGTCTACGTTGGAAAAGATATGCAGTGTCTATAGGCTCCTTTTGGAACAAGCACTTGCCATGAAGAAGCCAGGCCATGGGAAGCCACCAGTAGAGAGGAGAGAGAGACAGAGAGAGAGAGAGAGAGAGAGAGAGAGAGAGAGAGAAGAGGGAGAATAGAGAAGGGAGATGACTAAGAAGCCCCAACCCAGCTGTTTGAGTCTTCTCATCTCAGGCATCAGACAGGTGAGTGAAGAAAGCAGCTCCAGTTACCATCCGGCTATAACTGCAAGAGATACCCTGAAGGAGCACTGACCTGCTGACCCCCCAGCTTCACTATTGAATAATGATATCATTGCTGTTTTACACACTGTTTTAGAGTGGTTTGCTATGCAGCAAAGTATAACTGGAACAGAGGCCTCTCACTATTAACCCTTCACACATTTGCAACTTTACATCATGTAAATGTATTTCTTATAAAAAAGTAAATACAACTAAATTATATTCAAAATTCTCTGGCTTGGAGACAAGATGGCTATGGAGTAGGCGGATGTACCAACTTCCACCTCCCAGAACCAAAGTGATTACAAACTAATTTTAAGAACCATCATCTGGAAAAACCAACTTTGGACTAAACTAAGAGGATTCTTAAATCAAGGAACACTGAAGAAGGCACACTGAGACTGGTAGGAAAAGCGGAAACGCGGAGAGGGCTGCCCAGCTCCCTGGAGCAAACGGCAGCTGGGAGAAACTCGCGTGACGGGAAGTGAGTTTAGCAGAGAGGGGAGGGTCCTGAGTCCCAGGAACAAAGCCCCAGCCTGCAGCCCCAGAGCCTAGAAGAGGCGTATGGACAGTATTTAGCTGGAAACAAGACAGGATACTATTTGTGAGAAAGAGACTGATTTCTCAGACCCAGGATTCTTCTTAAAGCAACCACACAGAAAACCTCTCTCACAACCACTCACTTGGGGTTCCGGGGGACAGGGAGACAGGAGAGGTCCAGAGTAGCAGGAAGAGAGTGTAATCTAGGAGGCACAGGGAGAAACATTTTGAGAGACAGCCACCCTAACCCCTGGGATGAGTCACTCTCCAAATCTGAAGTGAATATTTCCCTTGGAAACAGCAATACCAGCAAAGGGAAGGAGGACACCAGCCAAACAAGCTCTCCCCTGGCACTCAGAGCAGAGTCGCTTAGAAGAAGGGAGCTTTCGGGACTACAGTAGTGAGTGTTAGGGTCTGAGCTGCAGCGCCCCCACCCACATGACTGAAGGCTCGCCTGAGGGCAGCTGTCAGAGGGATGCAGAAGCGCAGTTCTGTCAGCAAGGGCGGAAGCCAGCTGGCCACCACTGAGGCCCACGTGTGAGCTCAGTCTTGCCCAGCTGGGGAGGAGGGGACATGCAAAAGTGGTCAAGCCCAGCTGTGGGCCACCTGCAATCCAGCCTGAGGGTGAAGGGCAGGAGCCCTGGAAGGGGCGAGGACCCGCCCTTGAGCAAGGGCTTAGGAGCACAGCCTTGCCCCCCCTGCAGAACCGAGGCTTGTGGCCTGACTTGGGAGCCGGCTTCTCCCACGGGGGTGGAGCCAAAAGCCCAGAACAGGTGGAGTCCCGCTACTGAGCATGGGCACACCGTCCCGCCTGGCCTGTGGAGCCAAGGCTTGCAGCCTTCCCACGAGCAGGCAAGGCAAAAGCCCGGAGTTAGACAGAGATCCACAGCTGAGAAAAGGTGCTCACCCCTGTCCTCAGGGCCGAGCATAACGCCACCTGTGGGGGGGCGGGTCGAAGGCCAAGGCCACCAAGGCTTGTACAACCGAGCATGTGATCACAGCCACTCCTGTGAAGGAGAGGCGGAAACCACAGCAACAGCCCATTGGGCAGGCAACACCCATACCTGAATGCCCTAGGCAGCAACAGCAGAGTGGGTGGCGGGCCTGCAGATAGACCACACCTAGGGAACACAGAGGCCACAACCAGTGGACTCCAGTGACCAAAACCTTCTTTTACACAGACAAAATGAGAAAGCAGAGAAATGCAACCCAAATGAATCAAGAGAAATCCCCAGAAAAGGACCTGCATGAGTCCGATATAACCAAATTACCAGATGCAGAGTTTAAAACAACGATTGCTAGAATGCTCAAAGATATTAGAACAACAATAGATGGTCATTATGAACACCTAAATAAAGAGATAGAAAATATAAAAAAGGTCATTGAAATAATAAAAAAGAATCACTCAGAAATGACAAATACAATAGCAGAAATGAAGAACACAATAGAAGGAATTAAAAGCAGAAGCTGAGAATCGAATCAGTGAGTTAGAGGACACAATAAATAAAGGCACGAAAGCAGAGCAGAAAAAAGAAAAGAGACTCAAAAATCTGAGGAAACTCTAAGAGAGCTCTGTGACAACATGAAGAGAAATGACATCCACATCATAGGGGTTCCTGAAGAAGAAGAGAAAGAACAAGGGATACAGACTTTGTTCAAACATATCATAGCTGAAAACTTCCTTCAATTAAGACAGGAAAACATCTCACAAGTTCAAGAAGCACAGAGAACTCCATTAAAGAGAAACCCAAAGAAATCAACACCAAGACACATCATAATTAAAATACCAAAGCTAAGTGATAAAGAGAAAATATTAAAAGCTGCTAGAGAAAAAAAAAACTATCATCTACAAAGGAGCCCCATAAGGATGACTTCTGACTTCTCAACAGAAACACTTGAGGCCAGAAGGGAATGGCAAGAAATATTCAAAGTAATGTAGAACAAGAGCCTACAACCAAGACTACTTTATCTAGCAAGGCTATCATTTAAAATTGAAAGAAAAATAAAAAGCTTTCCAGGCAAAAAAAAAACACACAAAAAACAAAAAACAAACAAAAAAAACTCAAGGAATTCACTACAAAGAAAATTAACACAGAAACAGCAGACTTAAAGGACATACTAGATCAACTCAATTTAATAGATATCTTCAGAACCTTTCCCCCTAAAACAGCAGAATATACATTCTTTTCAAGCACTCATGGTACATTCACTAGGATAGACCACATGTTAGGGCACAAAAGTGGTCTCAACAAATTTAAGAAGATTGAAATCATATCGAGCACTTTCTCTGATCACAGTGGCATGAAACTAGAAATGAACCACAACAGAAAAACTGAAAAATACTCTAACACTTGGAAACTAAATAGCATGTTATTAAATAACGAATGGGATAACAATGAGATCAAAGAAGAAATTTAAAAATTCTTAGAAATGAACAATAACGAGCATACATCAACTCAAAATTTATGGGACACAGCAAAAGCAGTCGTGAAAGGGAAGTGCATAGCATTATAGGCATACCTTAAGAAGCTAGAAAAAGCTCAAATAAACAACTTGACCCTGCATCTACAAGAACTAGAAAAAGAACAGCAAGTAAAACCCAGAGGTAGTAGAAAGAAGGAAATAATAAAGATCGGAGCAGAAATAAATGACATAGAGGCTAAAGAAACAATACAGAGGATCAATGAAACCAGGAGCTGGTTCTTTGAAAAGGTAAACAAGATCGATGAACCTTTAACCAGACTTACCAAGAAAAAAAGAGAGAGGACTCAAATAAATAAAATTAGAAATGAGACTGAAGAAATAACAACTGACACAACAAAAATACAAAATATTGTAAGAAAATGCTATGAAGAAATGTATGCCAAAAAACTAGACAACTTAGATGAAATGAACAAATTCCTTGAAACATATAATCTTCCAAAAATTAATCTGGAAGAATCAGATAACCTAAACAGATGATTACAACAAATGAGATTGAAACAGTTATCAAAAAACTCCCAAAAAAGAAAAGTCCTGGGCCTGATGGCTTCACAAGTGAATTCTACCAAATATTCAAAGAAGAACTAACTCCTATCCTTCTCAAACTATTTCAAAAAATTCAAGAGGAAGGAAGACTTCCAAGCTCCTTTTATGATGTGAGTATAATTCTGATTCCAAAACCAGGCAAAGACAACACAAAGAAAGAAAATTATAGTCCAATATCCCTGATGAATTTAGATGCTAAAATCTTCAACAAAATATTAGCAAACCGGATCCAGCAATATATGAAAAAATTATACACCATGATCAAGTGGGATTTATTCTTGGGAGGCAAGGCTGGTACAATATGTGCAAATCAATCAATGTGATTCATTACATAAACAAAACGAAGGAGAAAAACCACATGATAATTTCAATAGATGCAGAAAAAGCATTTGATAAAATCCAGCACCCATTCATTATCAAAACTCTCAGCAAAGTGGGAATACAGGGAACATACCTCAACATGATAAAGGCCATCTATGACAAACCCACTGCCAACATCATACTCAATGGGCAAAAATTAAAAGCAATCCCCTTAAGATCAGGAATAAGGCAGGGGTGCCCCCTTTCAACACTCTTATTCAACATAGTTCTGAAGTTCTAGCCACAGCAATCAGACAAGAAAAAGAAATAAAAGATTTCCAAATTAGAAAAGAAGAAGTAAAACTATCATTATTTGCAGATGATATGATATTATATATAGAAAACCCTAAGTCTCAGTCAAAAAACTACTAGACCTGATAAATGAATTCAGCAAGATGGCAGGATATAAAATTAATACTCAGAAATCAGAGGCATTTTTATACACTAACAATGAACTGTCAAAAAGAGAAATTAAGGAAGCAATCCCCTTTACCATTGCAACCAAAAAAATAAAGTACCTAGGAATAAATTTAACCAGGGAGATTAAAGACTTGTACTTGGAAAATTATAAAACATTGCTAAAAGAAATCAGGGAAGATACAAACAAGTGGAAGCATATACCGTGCTCATGGTTAGGAAGAATAAACATCATTAAAATGTCTATATTACCTAACCTGGGAACACTGAGGTTGCCGGTTCAAAACCCTGCACTTGTCTGGTCAAGGCATATATGGGAGTTGATGCTTTCTGCTCCTTCCCCCTTTCTCTCTTCTCTCTCTCTCTCTCTCTCTCTCCCTCTCTCTCTCTCTCTCTCCCACCCTTCTCTCTAAAATGAATAAAAAAATAAAAAATAAATTTTAAAAGAAAGAATAAAATGTCTATATTACCTAAAGCAATTTATAAATTCAATGCAATACCGATTAAAATACCAATGACTTACTTCAAAGATATAGACCACATATTCCAAAAATTTATATGGAACCAAAAGAGAACACGAATAGCCTCAGCAATCTTGAAAAGGCAGAATAAAGTGGGAGGTATCACACTTCCTGATATCAAGTTATACTACAAGGCCATTGTACTCAAAACAGCCTGGTACTGGCATAAGAACAGGCATATAGATCAATGGAACAGAATGGAGAACCCAGAAATAAACCCACAGTTCTATGGACAACTGATATTTGACAAAGGAGGTAAGATCATACAATGGAGTAAAGACAGCCTCTTTAACAAATGGTGTTGGGAAAATTGGACAGGTACTTGCAAAAAAAATGAAACTAGACCACCAACTTACACCATTCACAAAAATAAACTCAAAATGGATAAAAGACTTAAATGTAAGCCATGTAACCATAAGCATCTTAGAAGAAAACATAGGCAGTAAGCTCTTCAACATCTCTTGTAGCAATATATTTGCCGATTTATCTCCACAGGCAAGTGAAATAAAAGACAGGATAAACAAATGGGACTACATCAAACTAAAAAGCTTCTGCACAGCTAAAGACAATAAGAACAGAATAAAAAGACAAACTACACAATGGGAGAATATATTTGAGAATACGTCTGATAAGGGGTTAATAACCAAAATTTATAAAGAACTTATAAAACTCAATACCAGGAAGACAAACAATCCAATCAAAAACTGGGTGAAAGAAATGAATAGACACTTCTCCAAAGAGGACATACAGATGGCCAATAGGCATATAAAATAATGCTCAACATCACTAATCATTAGACAAATGCAAATTAAAATCACAATGAGATATCACCTCACACCAGTCAGAATGGTGCTCATCAATAAAACAACACAGAATAAGTGCTGGAGAGGATGTGGAGAAAAGGGAACCCTCCTGCACTGCTGGTGGGAATGCAGACTGGTGCAGCCACTGTGGAAAACAGTATGGAGATTCCTCAAGAAATTTAAAAATCAAACTGCCCTTTGACCCAGCTATACCACTTTTAGGAATATACCTCAAGAACACCATAGCACTGTTTGAAAAGAAGAAATGCACCCCCATGTTTATGGCAGCATTGTTCACAATAGCAAAGATCTGGAAACAGCCCAAGTGTCTGTCAGTGGGCGAATGGATTAAAAAGCTTTGGTACATATATACTATGGAATACTACTCAGCCATAAGAAATGATGACATCGGATCATTTACAACAACATGGATGGACCTTGATAACATTATACTGAACGAAATAATTAAATGAGAAAAAACTAAGAACTATATGATTCCATACATAGGTGGGACATAAAAATGAGACTCAGAGACATGGACAAGAGTGTGGGGGTTACGGGGGAGGGGAGAGGGAAGAGGAGGGGCACATAGAAAACCAGTTAGAAGGTGACGGAAGACAATTGGACTTTGGGTGATGGAAATGCAGCATAATGAAATGTCAAAATAACCTAGAGATGTTTTCTCTGAACATATGTACCCTGATTTATCAATGTTACCCCATTAAAATTAATTTTAAAAAAATTTCTGGCTTAAGCTATTGTTTATACTTAACCCTTGAAATGGCCTGAATAACCTCTGGGGCTTACTGATAAATAGGTCTTGACTTGGTATGAATTGAGGAGTGCTAGAACAGACCACCCCACCCCTGCTGCTACAGACAACAAAAAACCTTGCTTCCTCAACAATGGAAATGATTCTTTGGCCAATAATAACATATGTAAATATGTTCAATCTTGTTAACATTGAATAAAGCATCCCATTTATTACTTTCTAATTGTAAAGTGAGAAATGAACCTTCACAAAGGAGGGTGCCATCATTATAGTTCCGTCATAACCAAACATCATGGACAGAGGGCTAATGTGACATGATATGTCTTTAGATACAATGCAACATGAAGTATATAGCATTGCCTATGAAAGTATTTGCTCCAAATATGTTGAATCTGAATCTATTCAGACCTTTAGACCTAACTTCAAGTTTATAGGAAATGCAGGTGATAGAAAAACCAGTTAAACATCACCATGAGAAAACAATCAGACAAATTCAGACTATGGAACATTCTACGAGGTATTTGGCCCGGTGTCTTCAAAACAGCATTGGTGTAGAAGTGGGGACATGGGTATTCTCATGCCCTGTAGGTTAACTCCATGTATCTCCAAAGCTGTGCATATACCTGGCTTAGAAAAACCCCTCTAATCTACTCTCAATGCCAATGTTCATTCACAAATAAGATTTTAGTTCATCAGAATTTACATTAAAATGAATAATCATCCAAGAACTGACAAGCCAAATAATATAATTTATGACAAAACATTTAAGATGTGATTCAACTAAATTTATTTGATGTACTATCATTTTAGGCACCAGGTATTAGTGCCTAGAGTATAAAAAGTTACAGTGAATATTAGTGAAAAAAGGAAGAACTTAATATCTTTATGCCTCTATCAAACTACAGTTCTTTTTTGTTCTTTTTTTGAAAAATATTAATCCTCTGGGCTCATGAAGAATCTCTATAACAATGCTTTATTATCATCTGTATGCCTTAGATGACTTAGAATTGCTATGCAAAGATAGTAGGTTCATTAGAATATGTAAGTTACTTATATTCAGAAAAGTACTTCATCTTTCCACTATCTGCAGTTGGTCTGAGGGTCTCAAAAGCAACCTATGAAATTTACTATTTACTCCTATAATCACATCAGTGATATTTGAAGACCACCTCATTAGTAGAAATGTTTGTAGTCAACCTATTTGGGAATCCCTTGGAAAAGAGATATGCCAAGCGTATAAAGGGGGCATCGTTCCATTACAGAACAGGGTTTCTTTTTAAAATCAAAATGTAAAATACCAAAATTAGGTTAGTGCAACTGTTTCATTCTTTCTCCCAGAAAACCATAGAGTGGCCACTTAAGAATCTGCTGAGTTTAGAGTGAAATAATGCAAACTTGTGAAAAGCACTTTGCATTGAGAGAAAATAAACTTTGCATTAGGAGAAATTAAAAGTTAAGCTTATTGTCTCTATTTTTCTATATAGTAGTTTACAATATGTAAATGCAATACCATCCACAAACTGTTTTGTTGTATTACTAAATTTTTAATTTAATAAATGAGAGTCTATTGCCTGACCGGTAGTGGCGCAGTGGGTGAGATGGTGACCTGAAATGCTGAGGTTGCTGGTTAGACACCTGGGCTGCCCGGTCAAGGCTCAGACAAGAAGCAACTGCAAGCTGATGCTTCCCACTCCTCCCTCCCCCTGTGCCTTTCTCTCTCTCTTTCTAAAATCAATACATAAAATCTAAAAAAAGACCCCACATTTATTTTAAAAAAATAATACACTATAAAGTGCTTGCCCCTAGGGGCAGCCATGGTTTCTGAAGGCAATGGTGATCACGGACTATAAATCAGACAGGGGCTTCATTCCTGGCATTGGAATAATGCGAGGAACTCAGACTGAAGCACCCCAAGTATTTTACTCTTTTCCTATGACATAACTCAATGACACATTTAATTCCCAAACCCAAGAACGGCTTACCTTCCCAAAACACCATGACTTGTTCTTCATTCTAGTGTACTGGTCGAGAGAAGGGGTTTAAATTCTCTCTTCTACCATTTACATCCAGAAAACAGGCAAAACACTCTCTAGGCCATGGTTTCTTCATCTGTAAAATGGGGATAATAACAATATCTACCTCATGGAGCTGTTAGAGGGACTAAATGAGTATAACCATGTAAAGCACTTAGAACTCTGACTAGCAAAAAATAATCATCACTCCTCTCTGGCTCATTTGCTATAGAAGAGGCCAGGCCAGGCACTGACATACAATAACAGATAAGACAGCCTCCCCTCAGTGATCTCAGAGTCTAGCTCAGGAGCAGACATGAGCATAAATCATTATAACACTATAGCTGGGACATGTCAATGTAGAGAACACAGATGGACTTTTCTCTTTTGCTGTGAATTGTGCTGGGACTCCTGGAATGTCTCAGAACGTCACAAGATAAGAGTTACTGTGGCAGACGGTTGAAGCATAAATAAAACTCTCCCTTGAGTCAAATGATTTGAAAATCACACACATTCAGTATTGTTTTCAATTACATGACATTACATAATGCTGCTACAGGGACGGGCTAGGGGCATACACATTATTCTCTGAAGCTCTCATTTTTATGTCCATTCAGGGGAGTTTAAATACTATCGCTTTATTCTGTCCTTATGTACATGAACTGCCACATTGTTTTCCTAGTCCCAGCTTAGCTGACAAACTGTCCCAAAAGTTTTGAGTTGTCCCGCAATTTAGATCAGACTAGCACTTTGAGAGTTACAGTATTGTGATGGCTTTCCTTGAGGAAGCGTCACAGTGAATCTCTTTGTGGCTTGAGAAAAAGTTAGTTTGGATTTATATTATAATACTATAACTCTTAAAACTGAATTTTCCTCTTTGCTTTGGTAACTGGGAAGATTGGAGGCAAACCAGCCATCTGAGTAGCAACTATACGAGGCCATGTGCTATTCCGTCCCCTTGTTTTAGACTCTTAGCTGTATCTGAAATCTTTGAAGTTTAATTTGTATGGCCTGCAATTAAAAAAAAAAACAGTTTAAGTCCTCTCTGGATGAGAACAAAAAGAAAATGTTTAGAATGCTCAAATTATGACTAAGTCATAAAGTGGTACTGTGGAAGAGTTAATACACCCTTCCCAAATGGTTTTATTTCTTCCTGGAGACTTGACTCATTGACAGATCAGTCATAAAGCTTCCAACCCTCAGGCACCAGGGGGATATATTGACAGGAGCATGGGGGGACAGGATAGTATCTTAGTAAAGCTTTTTGTTCCAAAAGCGATCACTCAGATGTGTTTGTTAGAGCAAACAGCCCATCTAGCACCAAACTAGCTAGGACATATTTGAAGGAGAGTGGCTGTTAAAGGCCAACGGAAAATTTGAAATCAGTGACTTGGAGCAGGTCCACCAGCCAGCCCAACTGGACAACCACCAGGACCGATTCTAACAGAGGCTTGCAGGAGACAAACTGTGACAGTGGAAAGAACTGGAAAATCAGCAGATGCGCATGCATATACACACACCCAACAGCCCTATGTTTTCTGAACAAGAAAGCCACTTCCAGGAATATTTTTAATGGACAACTCACTCCAGAATTACTCCTGGGGTAAGCATGAAATTCCAGATGATCCCTGTGATCAAAAGAAGATATTTATATCAAATGATATCAAAATGAGGATGTAAAGTGACAGCATCATGTGGACCTATATAGACACAAGGACACATATCATTTCTGTAGTTACCAACACATACATCACACATATCATATGCACATAGCTTTATTTTGTGTTAGTATGTTACAAATATTCTTCTCATTCTCATATGAGGTAGGTTTTAGCCTTTATCACCTCTGGTTTTTGGAGCTATAGTCATTAACTAACTTGCTTGACACACACAAAGTCTCAGTGATTGAGCTGGGTTTCCATCCCAGGTCTGGGGAACTCCTCTGTAGATCACATAATTTCCATTCAACCATGTGAGTTGGGGAGGAGTAGGCAGTAGTAATCAGGGATACCTTTGGGGCCACTGAGGAAGACGCTATTTGAAAAAGTGTGCTTTCCAGGTGTAGCAATACTCATATCTAATAATGCTGACTACAAGACAGAAAAAGTACTCAGAGACAAAAATGGTCATTTCATAATGATTAAGGGGAAGTTGAATCAAGAAGACATAACAATCCTTAATATATATGCACCAAACCAAGGAGCACCAAAATATATAAGACAGCTACTTATTGACCTTAAAACAAAAACTAACAAAAATACAATCATACTTGGAGACCTCAATACACCGCTGATGGCTCTAGATCGGTCATCCAAACAGAGAATCAATAAAGATATAGTGGCCTTAAACGAAATACTAGAACACCTGGATATGATAGACATCTACAGGACACTTCATCCCAAAGCGACAGAGTATACATTTTTCTCTAGTGTACATGGAACATTCTCAAGAATTGACCATATGTTGTCCCACAAAGACAATATCAGCAAATTTAGAAAAATTGAAATTGTACCAAGCATATTTTCTGATCATAAAGCCTTGAAACTAGAATTCAACTGCAAAAAAGAGGGGGAAAAACCCACAAAAATGTGGAAACTAAACAACATACTTCTAAAAAATGAATGGGTCAAAGAAGAAATAAGCGCAGAGATCAAAAGATATATACAGACAAATGAAAATGAAAATACGACATACCAGAGTCTCTGGGATGCAGCAAAAGCAGTAATAAGAGGAAAGTTCATACACTTCAGGCCTATATGAACAAACAAGAGAGAGCCGAAGTAAACCACTTAACTTCACACCTTAAGGAACTAGAAAAAGAAGAACAAAGACAACCCAAAACCAGCCGAAGAAAGGAGATAATAAAAATCAGAGCAGAAATAAATGAAATAGAGAACAGAAAAACTATAGAAAAAATCAATAAAACAAGGAGCTGGTTCTTTGAAAAGATCAACAAAATTGACAAACCCTTGGAAAGACTCACCAAGGAAAAAAGGCACAGGACTCAAATAAATAAAATCCAAAATGAAAGAAGAGAGATCACCACAGACATCATAGATATACAAAGAATTATTGTAGAGTACTATGAAAAATTATATGCCACCAAATACAACAATCTAGAAGAAATGGATAAATTCCTAGAACAATATAACCTTCCTAGACTGAGTCATGAAGAAGCAGAAAGCCTAAACAGACCAATCAGCAGGGAGGAAATAGAAAAAACTATTAAAAACCTCCCCAAAAATAAAAGTCCAGGCCCAGAGGGTTATACTAGTGAATTCTATCAAACATTCAAAGAAGACTTGGTTCCTATTCTACTCAAAGTCTTCCAAAAAATTGAAGAAGAAGCAATACTTCCAAACACATTTTATGAGGCCAACATAACCCTCATACCAAAACCTGGCAAGGATGGCACAAAGAAAGAAAACTACAGACCAATATCTCTAATGAATACAGATGCTAAAATACTAAACAAAATACTGGCAAACTGAATACAACAACATATTAAAAAAATAATACATCATGATCAAGTGGGATTCATCCCAGAATCTCAAGGATGGTTCAACATACGCAAAACGGTTAACGTAATACACCATATCAACAAAACAAAGAACAAAAACCACATGATCTTATCAATAGATGCAGAAAAGGCTTTTGATAAAATACAACACAATTTTATGTTTAAGACTCTCAACAAAATGGGTATAGAAGGAAAATATCTCAACATGATAAAGGCCATATATGATAAACCATCAGCCAACATCATATTAAACGGCATAAAACTGAGGACTTTCTACCTTAAATCAGGAACAAGACAGAGTTGTCCACTCTCTCCACTCTTATTCAACGTGGTGCTAGAAGTTCTGGCCAGAGCAATCAGACAAGACAAAGAAATAAAAGGCATCCATATTGGAAAAGAAGAAGTAAAGCTATCACTTTTTGCTGATGATATGATCCTATACATCGAAAACCCGAAGGACTCCACAAAAAGATTAGTAGAAACAATAAACCAATACAGTAAGGTCGCAGGATACAAAATTAACATACCTTCCATAGCCTTTCTATATGCCAACAATGAAATATTAGAAAACAAACTCAAAAAAATAATCCCCTTCACGATTGCAACAAAAAAAATAAAATACCTAGGAATAAACATAACAAAGAACGTAAAGGACCTATATAATGAAAATTACAAAGCATTGTTAAGGGAAATCGAAAAAGATACAATGAGATGGAAAAATATTCCTTATTCCTGGATAGGAAGAATAAATATAATCAAAATGGCCATATTACCCAAAGCAATATACAAATTTAATGCAATTCCCATCAAAATCCCTATGAGATTTTTTAAAGAAATGGAACAAAAAATCATCAGATTTATATGGAACTATAAAAAACCCCGAATAGCCAAAACAATCCTAAGGAAAAAGAATGAAGCTGGGGGCATTACAATACCTGACTTTAAACTATATTATAGGGCCACGATAATCAAAACAGCATGGTATTGGCAAAAAAATAGACACTCAGACCAATGGAACAGAATAGAAAGCCCAGAAATAAAACCACATATATATGGTCAAATAATCTTTGATAAAGGGGCCAACAACACACAATGGAGAAAAGAAAGCCTCTTCAACAAATGGTGTTGGGAAAACTGGAAAGCCACATGCAAAAGAATGAAACTCGACTACAGCCTGTCCCCGTGTACTAAAATTAATTCAAAATGGATCAAAGACCTAAATATAAGACCTGAAACAATAAAGTACATAGAAGAAGACATAGGTACTAAACTCATGGACCTGGGTTTTAAAGAACATTTTATGAACTTGACTCCAATGGCAAGAGAAGTGAAGGCAAAGATAAATGAATGGGACTACATCAGAATAAAAAGTTTTTGCTCAGCAAGAGAAACTGATATCAAAATAAACAGACAGCCAACTAAATGGGAACTGATATTTTCAAACAACAGCTCAGATAAGGGACTAATATCCAAAATTTACAAAGAACTCATAAAACTCAACAACAAACAAACAAACAATCCAATAAAAAAATGGGAAGAGGACATGAACAGACACTTCTCCCAGGAAGAGATACAAATGGCCAACAGATATATGAAAAGATGCTCAGCTTCATTAGCTATTAGAGAAATGCAAATCAAAACTACAATGAGATACCACCTCACCCCTGTTAGATTAGCTATTATCAACAAGACGGGTAATAATAGCAAATGTTGGAGAGGCTGTGGAGAAAAAGGAACCCTCATTCACTGTTGGTGGGACTGTAAAGTAGTACAACCATTATGGAGGAAAGTATGGTGGTTCCTCAAAAAACTGCAAATAGAACTACCTTATGACCCAGCAATCCCTCTACTGGGTATATACCCCAAAACCTCAGAAACATTGATACGTAAAGATACATGTAGCCCCATGTTCATTGCAGCACTGTTCACAGTGGCCAAGACATGGAAACAACCAAAAAGCCCTTCAATAGAAGACTGGATAAAGAAGATGTGGCACATATACACTATAGAATACTACTCAGCCATAAGAAATGATGACATCAGATCATTTACAGCAAAATGGTGGGATCTTGTTAACATTATACGGAGTGAAATAAGTCAATCAGAAAAAAACAAGAACTACATGATTCCATACATTGGTGGAACATAAAAATGAGACTAAGAGACATGGACAAGAGTGTGGTGGTTACCAGGGGTGGGGGGAGGGAGGATATGGGAGGGAGGGAGGGAGAGAGGGGGAGGGGGAGGGGCACAGAGAACTAGATAGAGGGTGGCGGAGGACAATCTGACTTTGGGCGAGGGGTATGCAACATAATTTAATGACAAAATAACCTAGACATGTTTTCTTTGAATATATGTACCCTGATTTATTAATGTCATCCCATTACTATTAATAAAAATTTATTAAAAAAAAAAAAAGAAAAAGTGTGCTTTCCTGGCATGAGAGAGATTAATCCTACACCATCTTTCTCTATTACCAAACCCTAACTCACAATCTTGATTTAAACTTTACATGGTCTAGTTTTGACGCTAGCCTAAAAAAAACTCTCTTTGGCTGCTTATTTAGAAAAGGTACATGTTATCTGAGATGATTCGGACGTCTATGCACTGAGAGATCCTGCTCTTAACATGCGTGAGTCACAGGCTGTGCCTGCATGATGCCACATCAGGAGGAAAAGTTAAGAGTTCACTCAGGAACTAGAATTTAGCTACATGATCAAAACTTTTGGGTTTGGGAAACATCTGGAGGTCTGACATTGAGAGACACAGTCTGAGCCTCAACTGCTATTTTGCGTGGTATATGCCCTACATGAATCATAAGAGAGCTAAAACAGGGTGTAATAAAAGGCAAAGCAACATAGCCCAACAAAAGCCGAAGTCTCTCCACCATCAACTACAATGGAGTCAGGCTCTAAAGGCCTTGGTTGAGAGCCAAAGTTAGGGTCTGAGACCAAAGTGACAGCAGGAGCCAGAGGTGCTGCTAGAAGGGGAAAGGGAGCCCAGCAGAGAGAGGAGGAGGTGGATACTCACTCCAAGGGACAGAGGTCAGTCGTGAGGACAGAGCCAAGGACAGACAAGACACAAAAGCAGGTTGGGATGAGAGGTGGGACGGGTGCATCCTGAGAACCCTTGTTGAAGGCCATAGTGGGGGGTTGTGCTGGGAAAGGCACTGGACATTAATTCTTGAAGTACTGCATGCTGAATTTTATTCTCGCAGGTTGAGGAACAGAGAGGCTTAAGTGCATGTGTTGCTCATTCTAAAAAATGTCCTTGCTAAAACTTGATTTAGTAATCAGCTTTCTTTTTGGCTTTTGCTTCGAAGTGGGAATAGGAAGTAAATAGAAGATGACAATATAAGATGAGAAAAAGGTGTGAACAGGATTTTCTCTAATTTATAATCAATACCTTAATATCATCTTCCAACAGCAGTAAGAGCAGTAACGAGAACGAATGAACCAGTCACCAAGCTCAGTGCTTTACATGCACTATTATTTCATTCTGTTTCCAAAACAACCCACAATAACTTCATTTCCATTTGACAGATGAGAAAGCTGAGGCTGGGAGAGGGTGAGTAATTGCCCTAACACATCCCAGGTCCTCTCTGACTATAAAATTCAATATCTTAAATCACTCTCCTTTGAAAATGCTAGGTTATGGTTTTCAAAGCTTTTCCATATATAACATTTGCTTTTTCAGCAACTCTGGAAGCAAACCTGGTTTCAACCCTCAGGGTTTTCCCTTCCTAGCTGTGCTACCTTAGTTTTCTTAACCACTCTAAGTGGCAGTTTTAGCATATTTAAAGTGAGGGAAATAGTGGTGTCTGACCACCCATGGGGCTGTAACGAGGCATAAATTCACTCCTGAATGCATAGGGGTGACCAGCATCAAGTGGGAGCTGGAGAAATGGCAGCTCTATTGATTGATGGCAGAGCAGGATTGGAGTTCACATACAGACAAGCAGAGTGAGGCTTGGGGAGGTGGAAGGGCTCAGCCAAGATCGTGGGCAGAAAGGGCAGACTAGGAGCTAAACTCATCAGTGTTTTTCAACCCTCGGTCTGGGGACTGGTGCTGGTCCTCCAGAAATTTCACGCCTGTTCACGAAATAGTTAACCACTCTGATGTTGTATGAAGATTATAGACCAAATTATCTTATTTGAATTCGCTTATGCTCAGGGTGATTTCTGCCGTAGTGGTCCCCAAAATAATTCTCCTATTTCAACAGTCCCCAAGTGTAAAAAGGTTGAAAACCACATTCTCCCCCTGAGACTTCATGGCCCCACATTGTTCATGACACCACTTCATGACACTAAGTGTGGCTGGCTTTCCCAAAGGACCCTGGCAGCTGCTGTAACAAGCAGCCTCTGGTGCAGGTGCACTTTAGCTCAGTAACAACATCTGGATGCCCTTCATTATGTCTATGAAAGGAAATTTTCCCCATTCTGTTGGCATGAGTGTACAATACGTTTTGAAAAGTGCAATTTGAAGCATTTTTCTGCTCCTGATTTCCCTTAAACAAGGACGTGTGTTTGGCGTGTTGCCTGAAGTCCCGATGATGTATATGAAATGAGAGGCTGTGTCGTCGGTGAAATGATCAGGGTTAACTGATGTTTGGCCCCAGTACGGGAGAACGTGTTTCTTTTCCATCCAGTGTAGTAATAGTTTGGAGTTGGAGGCGGGTCGGGAAGGAGGGAGGGAAAGAAGGTGGGGGAGGATTCTCAGATAAACAGAATACAGAGCCAATTTTTTCCAAAGAATTGATAATGAGTTTGTTATGAGTCATCTGCATCTAAAACTGAGCACATTTCCTTCACGTTGGAATAAGGCAGTACCCAGCTTTACATAAAATTGTGACATAGGCACTGTTTCTACTTTCATCAACTCTTTACTTCTTGTCCCACCTTCTGAAGCCCCATCGTCCTGTCCTCACTGTGTACAGTGTGGCCAACCTCCCAGCCCTGCCCCAGCATATGATTCTTCTCTTCCTCTGCCTCACCTCCCTCCATATGTGATTGATCTCAATCCAGAGTGAGGGAGAAAGCAAAGTGAGTGCAATTAATTCATACTGAGTTGTGAATGACTGGGAGCCTTCCCAAAATACTCATGGTTTAAGAACTAGTATGCTCCATATGGTGAATTTTAGAAAAAAACTTTTATCAAGATTTGAACCAGTTTATCAAAACAAAAAACAGATTATTATATTGAATTCAAAACCAAAATCTCAACATATATTTAATCACTGACCCACTGAGAAAAAATTACTGACTGCCTCTCTGACAGAAACTGTGCTGGAGATAAACCGGTGAGTGAGAGGGAGTCCTTGCTCTTATTACAGCAAAGAAATCTACCACTTCCAACGGGTGAGAACATTGCCACTCAGATTGCACCGTTTTAGTGGTTCAATGCTTTGTAAATGTCGGAGGAGGAGAATGGGACCCAGAGACGGAGAAGGAAAAGAGGAAGGGGCTGGGGGGGAGAGAGGACTGAAAGGCCTCCAGGCAAGGTTTATAGTTTCAGTTCGCCAGAAAGCCCTCCATCTTAGTGGCTTTGCCCCCATTACCTGCCTGTTCTCCAAGACTTTTGAATTTACTACCTGGTCTAGAAAGATATTCTTGTAAAAATCATTAGTATTGTGATTATTTTATAACGTTGGAAATTTTTGTTAAAATGTCTAATTTAGTGACAAGACTTCATAATACAAAATTGGATAATGGGCTTCCGTAAGACGTGAAGTTACCGAAAAAGGTAACTATGTTTGCTCCATTTACTGCTCCCAACCTCGATATTCATGCTAGAAATTAGAAGACCTAAGTTCTAGTTTTCATTCTGTGTTACTTGTAGGCTGAGTGATCTCAGACAAGTTTCTTCACCTCTCTGAGCCTTTTTTCTTATCTGTAAAAATAAGGAAAATTGGATTTAATAATATTCAGTTTCTTTTTAGGTCAAATGATGGTCTAATGCTGTGATTCTTTGCTGATTTTACAGACTTCAGTGAGATTTAATAAAAGAACTTGGCATAGCTCACTGGTTACATGACTCAGGAATCCATCCCAAAGAAACACAAAGGTTGTCAGAGAAAACAGCAGACTTTCATTTCCTCTAGGACCAAAGAATGTCCATGTATTAATTCCTATTACAAAGAAAGCTCAGCTAGCTATAGAGAAGTAAAGATCAACAGACAATAGAGCTGATATTTGTAGGATACTTCTACAAGTAAAGATTCACATGTGGCAGAAACTTTTTGGAGTCCAAATTGAAACCTAAAGTTTAAAAGCATTTTTAAAGTCCTCCTTTGTGGTTCAGATCCCAAAATCACCAAAGAAAACTTATGGCTTGTCCCATTAGGCTGTATTAACAGGTATAACAAAAATTTCCAATGTTATAAAATAATCACGTGTAAATAAACACATGGCCTATTTCCTTTATGCAGCTGAAGTCCACGGGTTAGTCTCGGTGCTTAGCACAGAAAGGAAGAATCATTATACCAGACTCTGCCTTGCTAGAAGGTGAAGAAAGAGGCTAAGGTTGGGAAAGAAGACTTTGAAATTCCTAGAAGTTAATCAATAATGAGCATGTTCAGTGAAGTTTACAGGTGTCAGGTCCCAGCAAGTAAGGGACCTGGTGAAGTGACAGTGCAGGATGCCACAGCTGGTGAACTAGTTGTAAATGGACCAGTGCTTAATTCTCAAGTGCTGGCTACCTCACTGTCCACTTCTCCACATACTGCCATCTGTGAACCATGTGTGGGAAAGAGAGATGATATAATTAGAGTCATAAAATACTAGGTAGAATGATAGAGCTGAAAGAAAATTCAGAGGCTTGCTAGTCTCACTATCTCATTACACAGATGAGGAAATGAGACCTAAAGAGAGAAAGCGAGTTTGCCAAGATCAAGCAGCTCATAGGACCCCATTCAAGTCAATGTAAGTAATATGCTAATTGGTATTAGTTAATTCTCTCCTTCCTTCCTCAGCCGACTTTGTCTGAGGAACACTATCATCATTCATTGATGAGATACCTACGGTTTCATTTGTCATATTCACTCTTATTTTGTCCCTAAAATGTCTAGCCTGGGAGTTGAGCCCTGGAGAAAATTGCAAAATGAAAATGATGCAAGAGATACATAGCAATGGGGAGGCTACTTTCAATTCGGGATGTAGGAGTCACTACCATGGCAAGACCTTTGTGGTTGTCATGGGCCAGGGGCCAATTTGTCAAGAGGACAGAACTGTCATACCCTGACTTTGTTCTGAGACTGCTAGGATGTGGCCACCACCTCATTTCAGATCTCACTCAATTCCTAAGTGGTCTTGACTCCCAGTCTATAGAAATCCCAACAGTGTCCAAGCTTCTAGAATGATACTATCTATAGCTATGATGAAATTCAGTCTTAACATAGTCAAGCATTCACCATCCCTTTCTCTCCACCTTCTTATTCCTATCTATTCCTCATCTACCAAATAGTTTTACCTTGATGAATAGTCTTTCCCTCTTCTTAGTAGAAGTACAGGAGGATTCTTCATCATATGGTTAGATGTCCACATTATACTGTGCTTCCTGATCTAAGACAAATCAATCTCTGAGTCTCAGTTTCTTCATCTATAACAGTGGTCCCCAAACTACGGCCCGCGGGCCACATGTGGCCCCCTGAGGCCATTTATCTGGCCCTTCCGGAAGGGGCACCACCATCTCATTAGCCAAAAGCAGGCCCATAGTTCCCATTGAAATACTGGTCAGTCTGTTGATTTAAATTTACTTGTTCTTTATTTTAAATATTGTATTTGTTCCCGTTTTGTTTTTTTACTTTAAAATAAGATATGTGCAGTGTGCATAGGGATTTTTTCATAGTTTTTTTTATAGTCTGTCCCTCCAACGGTCTGAGGGATAGTGAACTGGCCCCCTGTGTAAAAAGTTTGGGGACCCCTGATCTATAAAATGGACTAGATAACTCCAGATTTCTAACTATAAAGTTCCCAAAATTTAGTAACATTTTTCTGATTTTACAAGTGGCAGCAAGTTTCCAAAGAAACTTGTCATTGTTTATTAGATATATAAGGCTATAGATAGAATGAAACATAAAGTGATGTATTTTAAAAAGTGAATTATTTCTTTGTGATATACCCTAAATATTTCATTTTATTCTACCCTATCAATTACAGACATGAGGACACAAAAAGTATCTGATTTATGGTGGATAACCAGAATAGCACAAAATCCAACATATAGTAAAATCAATATTGGGTTCACTGTCAATTGGCAGATATAGGTCCTCTACACAGACAAAGCCCTAATGAAACTAAAACCAAAATGGGTTAGTGTTGCATCACAGAACAATCACGGGACAGCTGTGGGTGTCAGAGATTGCTATTGTTGGCCCTTCATTTGTCTACCCACCTGTTCATCTTTCTATTCATTCTTTTATTATTTAATATCTTAAGGGAGCATATCTAAGTTATTAAGCAATCCCCCAAAATGTTCAAACATGCCCTTTGCTATGAAGACATGTTACTAGAGGATACAAGTAACAATGGAAAACATTGCAGCACCAGGTGAATGCTGTTTCCATTCAGACAGTCATCACTCACCCTCCTCTCGGAACTCAGCCATACATAGTCAAGAATCAAGATGAGGAAAATTCACATAAAGAACCAGGTTTAAATAAAAATACACTACTTAAAGTAGTCAACGGTGCAGGAGTGTACACTAATTCCCCTTCTCAGGGAACAAGGGAAAAAAGGGGCTATTGAGTTATATTCATTAATCCTCTCATTAGAAATGTTAGTTAAATGTTTTAATATTTGTGTTGTACACAAAATGTACATCATCACTCTGTGGATTTGGGAAAGTCAAAAACATATGGGCTAGGAAACCCCTTATAATCCCAGACACATTTTGGCACAACCAAGAGCTCGCAGAACTGAGTGGCTTGGGGTTGTCCATTTCATACTCACAGAGAATGGCCGTTCTTGTCTCTCTGTCAGGGTCAATGGGTCAAACTTTCCACCATGTGCCAGAGGAAGCTGCATCTATCTTAGACACATGAGCAAATGGGAAATCTGAACAGAGGTTATTTATTCCACAAAAAGTAGCAGATGTGGTAAATTTTAAAATTCTAATGATTTCACCACATCCTTGGACTTTTGTCCAGAAGAGGCAGTCTTAGAAAGGCTTATTGCCTCACTCTTTCCCAAAAGATCTAAAACCACCTCCTTCACCCTCACTCCTCTTTTTATTTAATTAATTAATTAATTAATTAATTAATTCAGTGAGAGGAGGGGAGGCAGAGAGAGATACTCCCACATGCACCCCGACCCGGATCCACCCAGCATGCCCACTAGGGGGCAATGCTCTGCTCATCTGGGGCCGTTGCTCTGTTGCAACCAAAGCCATTTCTTAGGACCTGAGGAGGAGGTCATGGAGCCATCCTCAGTGCCTGGGGCCAACTCACGCTAATTGAGCCAAGGCTGCAGGAAGGAAAGAGAGAGAGAGAAGTGAGGGGGGAGGGGTGGAGAAGCAAATGGGAGTTTCTCCTATGTACCCTGACTGGGAATCGAACCCAGGACCTCCACAGGCCAGGCAGATGCTCTATCACTAAGTCAACTGGCCAGGGCCCCCACCTCACCTTTTTAATAGCTAGGAACTGCACCTCTAGATAAACTGGTCCAGTTTTGCAGTTTGCTAACTGGAAAGATACAGCCATTTCCTCGTCCTTTACTTTCTCTCAGTTAAAGTGGTATCTGCAAAAGTCACTTGCTCCAAGTTCAGTTTGTGAGTAATGACTATGTGTCCAGCTTGATAGCTAGCTTAGCAAATGCCAAGCCTTGACTGTGCATTGCATCTCCTGGGACGCTTTAAAACATACAACATCCCCGGGGCAAAATCTCTAAAAGATTCTGATTTAATTGGTGTGGAGTGGAACTGGCCAGCGGAGTTTTGAAGAGCTCCCTGGTGTTTGCAATGGCAGCCGGGGCTGAGAAACCACCAGCTAGGTTCCGGAGGTAGAGAAACAGATATGGCACAGTCTCTGCCCTCAAACTGATCCTGTGTCTTTGGCTAATTTGTACCTGGCACTAACTTTTCACCTTGGGTAAGGCAGTTACCAATTTAGGCTTTGCTGACACTGTTCACATAGGACAGAGATAGCATTGGTGAGAAATATGCACTACTGGCTAGTCAAATGAATGACCCCACATGGTTATTTTAAAATGCCTCTTATTTGTTTCAGTGGCTTTTCTCACAGGCACCATTTCCTTTCACAGATGAAGCAGTCCATTAAACACTGATAGTCAGTCTCTCCTGCCCAAAGTTCCCACTTCCTGGCACAGAAACAAAGACAACACACCATCAACTCTGGCTCAAAGTCACCCAGTAGAGATGATCAGGCACAGATCATGCTAGATCACAGAAGACATGCCTAGTGAGGTGCTTATGACTGAACTGTTTGTAACACATAACTGCAAATATTATTCTTTTTTTTAAGAAAATTAAATTTAACAGGTTGATATTGATCAATAAGAGTACATAGGTTTCAGCTAATATTTCTATAACGTTTAAACTGTTGATTATGTTGTATACCCATCACCCAAAGTCAAATGATTTTCCGTCACCTTATATTTGTCCCTTTTTACACCCTTCCCTCCATTCCTTTTCCTCTCTCCTTCCTCCATGTTTCTCTCCCCCTGGTAACCACTTCACTTTTATCTATGTCCATGAGTCTCAGTTTTATATCCCACTTATCTGTGAGATCATACAGTTCTTAGCTTTTTCTGATTTACTAATTTCACTCAGTATAATGTTCTCAAGGTCCATGCATGTTGTCGTAAATGGCTGTATGTCATCATTTCTTATGGCTGAGTAGTATTCCATTGTATATATATACCACATCTTCTTTATCCAATCCTCTATTGAGGGACACTTTGGTTGTTTCCATGTCTTGGCCACTGTGAATAATGCAGCAATGAACATGGGTGTACATGTATCTTTACAATGTGTTTGAGTTTTGGGGACAGATACCCATTAGAGGGATTGCTGGGTTATATGCTAGTTCTATTCTTAATTTTTTGAGGAACCAGCATACTTTGTTCCATAATGGTTGTATTCTTAGTCACATGGGGTACGTAAAAATAGCTCTATAATTTTTTGGTTCATTCTACCCCTTTGAGAAGGAGTCAGTGATGTATGGCTGACTCAGAGTATGGCTAACAGTGACCAGTACAGGAAGTATCCCAGGAGTCTTGGCACAACTCGCCAATGGGAACCTATGGCTAAGGGGTGCTGGTATGCCACTGGACACCCAGAAGAGAGATTGGGAGGGCATTTCCTGCTTGTTTCTCCCCTTTGCCCCAACCACTACCTCTGACCTTATCTATATGAACAAATGTCAACCTCAGTGGCCCTGTCTGCATTTAAGTTCTTTGCTGGCTGGGCTGCTGTCCTCAAGCCCAGGCTGTTTGCCCTTGGCCCCCTACCACAGAACCACCAGTTAGCAAAAGCAGACCCCAGACCAGAGCCATAACTAGCAATTCTGGGACAAATGTTCTCAAATTAGTCTTCCTGTACTCCCTACCTTAGCCTCCCCAGTCTGCACACAGCACCCACATGCAGACCCTCCCTCAGCTGGGAGGCAGATCCTTGTCTCCATCCCTCTCACCCAGGCCCATCCCTAGTATTAGTGGAGTCCAGAGCAGGAATACAACTAATGGCTCTCATATCCTAAGTGTAGCTATTTAAAAGTTCCAAATCAAGTTAACTAACTGCTAAATAAAATACATTCTGTCCTCTGCCTTCATAATGACAACATTTACTCTTACCTCTTCAGCTATATAACTGAACTAAAATTTTAATTTTTTCTACATTTATCATGATTTCAACCTGTACTCATTCCTAATGATGTAAAATATTAAAATATACTTTATTCTAAGTATACAAATATTAAATATATTTTAAATCAACGTTTAAATGAAATGTTAGAGGAGAGTATAAGGGAGATCTTTGGTAATGGTCGGAGACTGGACTTGGGGTGGTGAACACACAATACAGTGCACAGATGTGTTGTAGAACTGTGCACCTGAAACATGTATAATAATTTTAACCAGTGTCACCCCAATACAGTCAATAAAGAGGAAAAATAAGGTAAATGTTAAAAATAAAAATTTTTAATGGTTTTGAAATTTACTTTTCTTACATATTTATGTATTCATTAAAATTAAAAGGTAAAATACAAATTATAATGAATGAATAGAAAAATGTTTAATTAAAAAGTTTTAGGCCCTAACTATAAAAAACCCCGAATAGCTAAAGCAATCCTAAGGAAAAAGAATGAAGCTGGGGGCATTACAATACCTGACTTTAAACTATATTATAGGGCCACAATAATCAAAACTGTATGGTACTGGCGGAAAAATAGACACTCAGACCAATGGAACAGAATAGAAAGCCCAGAAATAAAACCACATATATATGGTCAAATAATCTTTGATAAGGGGGCCAACAACGCAAAATGGAGAAAAGAAAGCCTCTTCAACAAATGGTGTTGGGAAAACTGGAAAGCCACATGCAAAAGAATGAAACTCGACTACAGCCTGTCCCCGTGTACTAAAATTAATTCAAAATGGATCAAAGACCTAAATATAAGATCTGAAACAATAAAGTACATAGAAGAAGACATAGGTACTAAAATCATGGACCTGGGTTTTAAAGAACATTTTATGAACTTGACTCCAATGGCAAGAGAAGTGAAGGCAAAGATAAATGAATGGGACTACATCAGAATAAAAAGTTTTTGCTCAGCAAGAGAAACCGATACCAAAATAAACAGACAGCCAACTAAATGGGAACTGATATTTTCAAACAATAGCTCAGATAAGGGCCTAATATCCAAAATTTACAAAGAACTCATAAAACTCAACAACAAACAAACAAACAATCCAATAAAAAAATGGGAAGAGGACATGAACAGACACTTCTCCCAGGAAGAAATACAAATGGCCAACAGATATATGAAAAGATGCTCAGCTTCATTAGTTATTAGAGAAATGCAAATCAAAACTACAATGAGATACCACCTCACCCCTGGTAGATTAGCTATTATCAACAAGATGGGTAATAGCAAGTGTTGGAGAGGCTGCGGAGAAAAAGGAACCCTCATACACTGTTGGTGGGAATGTAAAGTAGTACAACCATTATGGAGGAAAGTATGGTGGTTCCTCAAAAAACTGCAAATAGAACTACCTTATGACCCAGCAATCCCTCTACTGGGTATATACCCCAAAACCTCAGAATCATTGATACGTAAAGACACATGTAGCACTATGTTCATTGCAGCAATGTTCACAGTGGCCAAGACATGGAAACAACCAAAAAGCCCTTCAATAGAAGACTGGATAAAGAAGATGTGGCACATATACACTATGGAATACTACTCAGCCATAAGAAATGATGACATCAGATCATTTACAGCAAAATGGTGGGATCTTGATAACATCATACGGAGTGAAATAAGTAAATCAGAAAAAAACAAGAACTACATGATTCCATACATTGGTGGAATATAAAAACGAGACTAAGAGACATGGACAAGAGAGTGGTGGTTACCAGGGGTGGGGAGAGGGAGGACGCAGGAGGGAGGGAGGGAGAGAGTTAGGGGGAGGGGGAGGGGCACAGAGAAAACTAGACAGAGGGTGATGGAGGACAATCTGACTCTGGGTGAGGGGTATGCAACATAATTTAATGACAAGATAACCTAGACATGTTTTCTTTGAATATATGTACCCTGAAATATTAATGTCATCCCATTAACATTAATAAAAATTTATTAAAAAAAAAAAAAAAAAAAAAGTTTTAGGCCCTGGCCAGTTGGCTCAGCGGTAGAGCGTCAGCCTGGCGTGCGGGGGACCCGGGTTCGATTCCCGGCCAGGGCACATAGGAGAAGCGCACATTTGCTTCTCCACCCCTCCCCTCCTTCCTCTCTGTCTCTCTCTTCCCCTCCCGCAGCCAAGGCTCCATTGGAGCAAAGATGGCCCGGGCGCTGGGGATGGCTCCTTGGCCTCTGCCCCAGGCACTAGAGTGGCTCTGGTCGCGGCAGAGCGACACCCCGGAGGGGCAGAGCATCGCCCCCTGGTGGGCAGAGCGTCGCCTCTGGTGGGCGTGCCGGGTGGATCCCGGTCGGGTGGATCCCGGTCGGGTGCATGCGGGAGTCTGTCTGACTGTCTCTCCCCGTTTCCAGCTAATAAATAAATAAATAAAATAAAAATAAAAAGTTTTAAAATGATGCTGAAATTATAAAATTTTCTCTTTTGAAAATTTATTTAAATCTTAATAAATATTTTACAAAATTTAGCCTATTCAAAATTATAGGACTCAATATCAGTCCAGTGAGTCAGTATCACACTTCACAATGCTATGGCTTCATCCACATACATATAAATTTAACAGGAATATTAATTTTTTTTACTATTTCCAAACATTCCTTAGCTGCCACATGAAACCGCTGCAAACACTACAGTACTCTGTATCTGTACTACACAAATTGAAACACAAAGATTAGCAAGAAAATGAACATTTGGCGCTATTGGCAAGATAAATAAGAACTTATTGTACTCGGGCTGTCTGAGAGGAAGAACTTGACAAGTCCATTTCTTTCTCTCACTGAGTACTTCTGCTATTTCAATCCTGCTAGAGCCCTAAACAGTGTCTGCCTCTGAAATCATTGGGGGCACAACCCACAAAGCTTCCTGGCAGTGAAACGTAGCCACATTTTGTAACATTTTGATTGGAGAACATAGGGCAAGAGATGCTCCCCTGGAGCAGGAAGCTGGAAAGTCAGGACTATGTTTCCAGCGATGGATCCTGCTCTACTGGGACTGAACATCAGGTGTCAGCTGCCCGCGGGCTCCTAATACCTTCATTTGCGTAGGTGCTTGTGTTTCTCTAAAGTATGGGGACCAGAACAGAGAACTCTTTTGCCCAGGCCTCTCACTAGTATCAAAGGGTCTGGCTCAGAACTAGAATTAGCTCTCAACCACAGCTGGAGAAAGATTGCAAACTTTTAAAATATTTAATATTGGAAACTCTAATTCCATCCACGATGAAGTAATTGGAACTAGACTTATACTCCCACTATAGCTTGTAAATTTAGCAAAATGTACTAACTAATATTTTTAGATATTGGACAACAGGCAGGACAGAACTATGATTTTGAGGAAAAAAGAAATAAATGAGGTGAGTCATATAACTGCCCTAGCTTTCTGTCTGGAATCATCCTCCGGAAGCAGCAGGGAGAGAGGTCCCAGACAAGTACAATAGAGTCACTTAAAATTATGGAAATGTTCCTTATCTTGATCATTGTCATGGTTGCACAGCTGTGTATTTCTCAGAAAATTATGGAACTGTACACTCAAAAGAGGTGCAGTTAATTAAATTTGTTTATACTACAATTAAGTTGGTTAAAAAATATTTTCTACAACTGTAGCATTCTCTAAATTCCAGTATCCCTTGGGAAATCCATAGTTGCTGCACTGCAGTTAAACTCATCCCTCTATCATGCACTGGAAGAGAAACTTGGAGATGAGCTGGAACTAACTTTCGAAAACTGTCTGGTAATCACCCAACTCTCTCTTTCAGCAAACTGCTATGCCTTCTGAAAAACAGCCCCCCAACATCCCACCCTAGACTCAAATAATGTCCCAACCATATCAGATGTGGTTAGAGTTGTCTGATTTCTGAAGCTTCATTAGATTTAGACAGCTCTGTCCTACCTATGGACAGTCCCAGTATCTGGGACTTCAGTCCCAGGTGAAGTGCCGGTATCATCACCAACAATAGTAAACACAGTGTTAACATTGTTTTCATCACTGTATTATGAAGCTGTCTAAGCTACATGCCACGAACCAAACGTGACTCATAATTGTCCAGGTCCTGAGTGAGAACAGTGCGGAATAAAGAAATAAACTCAGAAAGAAAAAGGATGGGATTAGGAGGTCTCTGCAAGCTGATAGCAAGCCAGAGCAAAAGCAAAGCCCCTGGTCTGCTTTATTATATAGTGCAGACCCATATGCAAATAATGAAGTCTCTGATACAAAGTCACACATCTGAAGCATAATCAGGAATCCTCATAAGAGTGCACCCCCCTCCACCATGTAATAGTCAAGGGTGTGGGGAAGATCTTAGTCTTAGAAGGGTGTGGGGAAGATCTTAGTCTTTAAAAGGGTGGGGGAGAGGTTAGTCTCAAACTAAGCCCTAGGCTATAAGGACTTTGTCAGTTTATAGCCTCTCTCCCATTGATACATATAACAATTGATTCAATATGCAATTTGGACACACTTATTGTTTTCTTTTAACACATCAACCAGATTCTGAGGAGAGATTCTTAAACTGTAGTGGACATAAGAATCTTCTGAAGAGCTTACTTCTAATAAAGATCCCACTGCCAATACCCAGCTTCACCTGGATCAGTAGAACTAAAGTGAAGATTATTACCTGTACTTTAAACAAGCCCCTCATTCAGGCAGGCTGGGACCACATTTTGAGAAATACTGGTCAGAGCGGTCTATATGGGAGAGGAGATCTCTTGAAGAGTCTGGAGATACAGCAGGGCTAGAAGCTCACAGAAAAGTCATTTGGAATCAAGAACCTAAGAAACTCCTAGAAACCCCAAAGGTAGGAGTGGGGGGAGTGTTTGGAGATTGTCAAAAAGGGGACCAAAAGGGCAAAGTTGTTCTAAGAGAAGAGTGATAAAGGAAATGTTCAAATGCGATAGCCATACGCTGGTGACCGATCCCATTTTTGCATCCCCACCACCCTTCAATGAGTACAAGACTAGTGGACTCTTGCCTGTTGAAATGTGATATTCTACATCTTCATTGATCTTTTAATATTGAGTCATCCCCCTGTCCCTTGGAAGCAGGCTCTGAGGGGGAGATTAGTGTGCAGGAAATTTAGTAAGGGTGTTCTTGCAATCAACAGTCATGGAAAGAAAAAGATGGAAGCAAGACTGGGTAAGGAGGAGGGTGGGCTGTGATGCGGGCGGACTCAGCCAGTGCCTCAGTGAGCTCTGAAGTAGGAGGGAACCCTTCAGCACTGTTTCAATTTGGGGCACCTCCACTTTGACCAATCCTTGGAAGTGCCCCCCAAAAGAGGATGAGACCTTAGGCAAGGACACTCTTTCAGATGAGTCTGCCTAGAGGACTGAGAGCTGAGGCCCACCTCAGCATTGCTCCCAGTGGTGGGAGGGAGACCCTGCAAGGGCCCAGGGAGGATCTGGGTGCTGCACTGTTACAGCCACTACAACTCCCCACATTTTTGCTGATGCAACTTAAGAATGGTATTAATGTTTTAGCTGAACCTTTTTTCCAAAATAATTTTCCCAATCTTCTAGGCTATTGTTGCAGGTACTGATGCTGCCCGTGACCAGATGCCTTTTTGGTTCCCCTTTCCTGCCCTCTCCTACGTGACAAACTCCTACTCATCCTTCAACGTGGTCTCCTCTGTGAAACCTTTCTGTCTCCATGAGTAGACACAAGCTTTCCTAGTCCATGTCCCCAGGGACCTCCAGCTATCTCAGCAAAGAGCTAGTTTGTGATATTGTTTATGTCTGCATGTCTTTGTCATGATTAGACTGTCAGATCCAGGGGGAAGGGCTTGGGTTGCTGTTTCATTTTGAACAGCCCCAGCATTCTGGCACAGACACAACATCAATATTTGTTGAATTATATCCACTGATATGAATGTAGCAACGGCCCCATGGTCTTGGTAAAGTCTGCTTCTCCTAAAAATTGCTGTTAGTTGAGATAAGCTAATACTTTGGTATCCTATCAACCATTATTTTTTTCTTGTTATTACATAAGAATAGAGACAATTTGAATTTTAAAGTGTTTACTTTCAGAAATAAATTTAAGTAACCAATATATTTTCTATTGGTCAAAATAGTATCAGTGTTTCCAAACACTCTAAGAATATAGCACCCACTCTCATGCATGTCTTGTCCTCTTATTTTTGTGACTTTAAAAATTAGTGTGCTTGGAAGCATACCGAGGAAATTAAAACTCAGCTAATGAAAAGGAAATCCCTTACTCTTGGTTAGTGTACTATGCCACACATTCTTTAGTTCCAGGTACCTTAGCAGACTGTCAGCTTTCAGAGGACTGTGCACAAATAACGTGTTCTATATGAAGACCTGGGTTAGTTAGCTCTGCCCTTTCACCTTAGTGACGGGTTAGTATTCTTTAGAGACTGGCAGCTGAGGCAATGCCTGGCTAGCTCTCTTCCTAATATATTTGTGTTAGGCTTTCGTATTCTCATCTGTGAAATGAGGAAGCTTCCCTAAAAATTCTAATATCTCTTTCAGCTCTAATTTTCTTTGATTCAATTGTTCTACCTATATTGAAACACAGAATGGCTATTTATAAAATGTTTTTGATATTTTACATGCAATTCAAAATTTAAACAATGTCACCATCATAGAAATGATTTCTGTTTAAATGTGGTTTAGTTTCAGAGCTCTCTTTCAGAATAGTCATACCTGTTCTTCTTTGAGTAACCCAACTAACAATGTGCTACATTAAACACTTTACATGAATGTGTTATGATCTAAAATAATTTTAGCAAGACGTGAGTATGTTAGATAAGGGAAAAAAGAAATCAAAATAGGACACAGGTGATGCAAGGCTGCTGCTTAGAAATAAAATAATTTTCAAATCTGGAGATTAAAATTGGATCCCTCATCTGTGGATCATCTCAGTGGTGCTTTGCAGAGAATAGAAAAGTGGGTACTTGAGGATGGTGTTTGTGGGGAAAACAGCTGTGTTAGGCTTGCTCACTGGTTTACCAGCTGCAAGCACTTTGCCTAACTAGTGCGTGAGCACGTGACAGCACCAGCTGCTTATAGTCTATGTAAGGCTCTAGGGCTTTCCCTTGGGGGTGATTTCCCCAGATCCTTTCCCACCATCATGAGGTGTAGTTTTCCTGATCCCTTACCTTCCATTGTGAAAAGCAGGTTTTCTTTTGTTTATTTGCTCGCCTGTATTTGCAAGCCTCCAATAAACAGGTAATGGCCCAACACTTTCTGGCTCTGCAGTTCCTCTACCAGCTGCCTGGATTCAATGCAGACTTGCCTGGCCTCAGCCACCAGCATTACAGTGTTTAATCTCTGATTCTCTCTCTCCCCCCTGAATTCTCACATAATCCATTTTCTGCAGTTAAAAATAAAGGGCTCACTTTAGGGAACTAGTGATATATGAGGAATTTCTGAGGAGAAATGACAAGAGCTAAGTTAACTGGTGTGCACAGAAAAAAGCTGGAACAAAATGACATGTTTTTTGGAGATGTATGGCTTCTCCAAAAACATCACACTTGTGGTTTCCTGGTATCTGTGAAACTTGGACCAATTTAAGGTGCTAAATTTGATGGATTCTGGCAGAACTGAAGGGAAACTGGGTTGGTGTTTTTTAAAGCTTTATTGCCTTCGGGAAGATAATTTTTTTTTTTCACATTATCTTTCTCCTTCTGTAAGATGTATTACTATATACTCCATGGCTTTTTGGGAGCCAATAACAGTTATTTTTATTTTATTTTTTTGGCTGCCTCCTGCTCTTACAATAAATCTTTTTTTAGGTAACAGTCTTAAAAAACAAGAGAAGCAGTGATGATATAGAATCATAGAATTTGGAAGCTGGAAAGGGCCCCTGAGGACAAGAGTGTGCAGATGCACTGTCGCTTTCTTTCCTTCTGTATACATAGTAATCCATCCAATTAAGCGAGCTGCAGAGAATGAGGCCTGAGTGGGAAGCAGCACTACTGGTTCTTGCTCTCATATTTTAGCCAAACAGCAAAGGTTCATAAGCAAATCACTTAACATTTGGTAACTCTCAGTGAACCCTTGGTTGACCCTTGATTGAAGCATTTAATCTTCAGTTTTCTCATGTGGAGAATGAAGTTGACTTAGATCATTGCAAGAGCCTCTTTCGGTTGAAAACATTCTGTCCTTTCTTGATGCTGTACCCAGAGCTAAAACAATGTGTATTTCTCTCTCAACTGTCTCAGTCCATTGCTCAATATAAACAAAAAATGTTGAATTATCAAAGAAGTTAGTTAGGGGATTGGTATTCATATTATAAAAGTACCCTTCCCCTTTAGAGATATCAGTTGTCTTTAAATAACTATTAAATATGTTTTTACTTCAAGGGAGATGTTGAGGGGAATACAGGGGAAGGGGGGATGCATTCGGGGCAACGCTAGAATCTATGTAAACACAATAAATTAAAATTAAAATAAATTAAACAAATAAATAAATAAATATGTTTTTACTTTATGACCAATCTTTCACCATCACTTACATATTATCCACGATTCCTCCTATGCCCACCTGTAAGGCCAGTGGCCATGGCTATGCGTCAGGCAGATGGTAAAGAAACTGCAAAGCCAGAAAATGAGGGGTCATTCCGTATTAGTTTCGCAACAGTGGATGAGCAAGCAGGCAGAAAAAACCCCTTCTCTCTCTCTCTCTCAGGGCTGATGAGCAAGCAGGCCCAGGGAAAAACCCCTTGTCCAGCAAACAATAGAAAAAACGGCCCCTCCCAATGGAGGCAAGCAATTCGCAATCTACAATCTGCCACCCAGAGGGCAAGCACCTGCAGCCTTACATAGACTATACACACGTGGCACTGCCCCGTGCTCATGCACCAGTCAGGCGCAGTGCAAGTGAGCAAGCCTAACACACTTGTTTGTTCAACACCCACTCCTCTTCTTTCCTCTGAGCCACCCAGCTCAGCACCATCCTTTCTTGCACTAACTGAATCTTTATTTCATTGTTTACCTTTTTCTCCTGCTTCAGCTGACTCTTGTAGCTCATCCTGGAATTCTGTAGAGTTCACTCTGGAACACTTGGTTCAAGCTCAACATTAACACAGTACAAGCCATGATTGATTTAATCTTATCTGCAGATTTTTTTCTGCTCGCCTCTGATGTGTACTTGAAGGTATGTAATCTTTTTCTGTGTTCAACAAAAGACAATCTCAGAGCCTCATGCAGAGGACTCTATCACATACCTTTAATTATTGCTATTTCAAGGAGGAGAATTTCACAAGTATGAGCTTCAGAGCTTAAAGTGGACAATCCTTAGACAATAGTGAGATGTACCAGGGGACTGAGGAGGAATTTCCAGGTGTCTTTTTAGTTCAGAAACAGATGAATTTAACAATGCAGACTGCTATACCAAAATCCAGCAGCATGGGAATTAATTTCATGAACAGAGTAAATCGATGAGGGATATTTAGTTATGGCTATTTTTTTAGCATGTTACCTCTTAATTTACAACATTCTGATGGAAATAATTAGGAAGATCCTTCATAATCTACATCATACTTTCAATTTAGTAAACTATGCTTTTGCACATTTAAGTTAAACATGTATTAGTGGTAAAAATAAAATAAACAGTCTCTGATCCCTAAGTCTACGTTGTTATGGGTCTAGCTGTTTTGCAAGGCAGTTGGTTTCAAAACCACAACTTAACACGGAAGCTCACCCCATTTCTTGCCTCTCTCTGAGTTTCCACAGATGAAAGAACCACTCTGGTTCATAAGTTATATGTATTTTTACATTTTAACTGAGACCAATCAAATTAGAAACTTTATGAACAAGAGAAACAGAATTTCTCACTTGAGTAAAATACATTTAGGTGCCATAAAACTCTAGGATATTACTGATTTGTTGGTCAACAAAGAAGCAATTGATTTGTAATTAACTTCTCAAAAAATGTGCAGCATTCCTAGGAAAGAAAAGAGATCCGTTTTCCATGAGGTGTTGCAATACTTCAAAAATCCTGATAAAAATACATCTTTCAAGTCCTGACTGGTTAGCTCAGTCAGTTAGAGTGTCATCCAAAAATGACAAGGTTGTGGGTTTGATCCCAGGTCAGGGCACAAATGGGAGGCAACCAATGAATGCGCAACTGAGTGGAACAACAAATTAATGCTTCCCTTCCTTCTTCCTTCTCCCTTCTCCTTCCCTTCCTCTCTCTGTCTCTCTAAAAAGATCAATGAATAAATGAAAATTAAGCCCTGGCCAGATAACTTGGTTGGTTAGAGTGTCATCCAGAAGCACAGAGAGAGGTTGCCGGTTCAATTTCTGGTCAGGACACATACAGGAACAGCTCCATGTTCTTGTCTCTCTGCCTGCTTCTTTCTCAATACATACATACATACATACATACATACAGAAGTACATCTTTCAATTCTAAATCTGGCTTTTAAAGGAATACTCTACCTTAACCACACAAGTTAGCAATCTCATGAGTTTTCCCACCTATGATCTGTGGGTTTTGGCGTTTACATGCTTACCATAATGTCAATAATCAAGCCATTTTTTTAATAGAAATTCCATTTGAAGACAGAAAGTTGATTCAATATGGAAGCAAAATATACCATTTTCCCCAAGAAGAATATACATCAACTTCCAGAGTTTATTTAACTTGGAATAAGGTTATAATCTGTGGTGATATTCCTAGTAGAACATTTTAGCATTTTCCTAAAGTTGCTAAGGTTTAATAGTTTTTATAAAATATTAATTCCATGCACATCAAAATTTCTCTCCAGAGAGATAAAGGGACTTTCCCAAATTGACAGCTGGTGATAGGAAAAAATGAATTTCCTAATTGTCTGATGTAGTTTCAGTGACACAATAAGGGAAAACAGGAAAAGTAAATATCTTCATATTCTATTTAACTTTCTATTATTTTGGCCATGGCTGCTCTTTTATTTGTTTTTATTATTTATTTATTTATTTTTAGTGAGAGAGACAGAGACTGACAGAGGGACAGATAGGAACAGACAGACAGGAAGGGAGAGAAATGAGAAGCATCAATTCCTTGTTGCAGCACCTTAGTTGTTCATTGATTGCTTTCTCATATGTGCCTTGATGGGTAGGAGGGGGGGTAGCTACAGCCAAGCCAGTGACCCCTTGCTCAAGCCAGTGACCTTGGGCTCAAGCCAGCAATCATGGAGCCATGTCTATGATCCCACACTCAAGCCAGTGACCCTACACTCAAGCTGGTTAAGCCCATGCTCAAGCTGGATGAGCCCATGCTCAAGCCAGTGACCTTGGGGCTTCAAACCTGGGTCCTCTGTGTCCCAGGCTAAGGGTCTATCCATTGCACCATAGCTATGGCTCCTCCTGTGTGTGTGTGTGTGTGTGTGTGTGTGTGTGTGTGTGTGTGTGTGTTTTTCTGAAGTGAGAAGCAGGGAAGCAAACAGACAGACTCTGGCATGTGCCCAACCAGGATCCACCTGGCATGCCTAGTAGGGGGCAATGCTCTGCCCATCTATGAAATTGCTCCGTTATGACCAGAGCCATTCTTGCACCTGAGGTGGAGGCCATGAGGCCATCCTCAGCACCCGGGCCAACTTTGCTCCAATGGAGCCTTGGCTGCGGGAGGGGAAAAGAGACATAGAGAGAAAGGAGAGGGGGAAAGGGTGGAGAAGCAGATGGGTACTTCTCCTGTGTGCCTTGCTGGGAATCAAACCCAGGGCTTTCACACACTGGGCTGATGCTCTACCACTGAGCCAACCAGTCAGAGCCCATGGCTTCTCTTTTAAACCAGACTAATCCTCAAGTTTAAATTTCTTATTAATTTTAATTTCTTTCCCCCCCCCACAACTTCAATTTTTAAAAGGAGCTTTAAGATACTTACTGATAGGCCCTGGCCAGTTGGCTCAGCGGTAGAACGTCAGCCTGGTGTGCGGGGGACCCCGGTTCGATTCCCGGCCAGGGCACTTAGGAGAAGCGCCCATTTGCTTCTCCACCCCCCACCCCCTCCTTCCTCTCTGTCTCTCTCTTCCCCTCCCGCAGCCAAGGCTCCATCGGAGCTCTTTGCCCGGGCGCTGGGGATGGCTCCTTGGCCTCTGCCCCAGGCGCTAGAGTGGCTCTGGTCGTGGCAGAGCGACGCCCCAGAGGGGCAGAGCATCGCCCCTTGGTGGGCGTGCCGGGTGGCGGTCGGGCGCATGCGGGAGTCTGTCTGACTGTCTCTCCCCCGTTTCCAGCTTCAGAAAAATACAAAAGAAAAAAAAAAAAGATACTTACTGATATACATTCTATGATAATGTCAAAGTTTTAATGTCACACATATTTTTATTTACTCTGTTGCTTTTAGCTATATTAAAGCCAAAATGGGCTCTTTTTAAATTGAGAATAACAGCTTACCTGTCCTTTTACTAAGTTCACATATGGGTAATATAATTCCTTTAGTTCCTCTAAAAATCATTGCAAATACAGGTATGTTAAGTTTTAATTGTTCATGGAAATCAATTTGTATGCAAACAAGTTAAAATTTATTTTCATTCCCTACAATTTGCATTTTTACATTTCAGATTTGCCTGTGCTGCAATATGATGTGAAGTCTGATTGCTAAATGCTTAAATACATAAGGTAGTTTGAAGAGGCTTAGAGCTACAAGCAATTTTCTACAAGTGTGAATTAGAAGGGGCCTGTTCTATGAATGTGGGAAGGTGTGCAGAAGACAGTCAGCATTCACTCTGACTAATTCAAAGGCCAATAATGACAGCTGAGAAAAGGTGGTGATTGCCAGTGGTTTGTTCTTTTTATTTTATTTCTTCCATGACTCATGGTTATTGCTTTGTTACCTGTTATGTACAAAAAAGTAAATAAGAGAATGATAGGAAAATGTGTTTATTCTTTTTTACTTCTTACCTTCAGAATGCAATTTCATAAAAGTCCCTAAGAGGTAAGCTATTTTGAGTAGACCTGATGATATCCTGAGCACTAATCATTGTGCAAGTCTGATGCCTCATACTAGCTTTCAGTTTAAGACTGCAGAATTTAAAGCTGCAAGGCCCATAACAATTATCCAATCACTCCCACTCATTGTATAGATTAGAAAACTAAGAACCAGAAAGACTAAGTAACATACTCAATGTCACAAAACTAAGGACCAGAAAGATGAGATAACATGCACAATGTCTCACAACTAGTTAATAACAAAGGTAAGAAAAGAGCCCGTGTTGAATCCATACACCAGTGTTTCCTCCCCTAATTCCCCTCCAGGATTCCATTTTGATTTCTAAGTTGTACCTTCTGTGGAATTAATTCAAGGCTTCCTATGTTCTAATGCAATGGTCTACCACATGGTTGAAGAAAAAAAGCATAATAAAATTTAAAGAGCACCCTGATATAGGGCCAAGGACCATGAGTTAGGTATCAAAAGCCCAGAATTTCTTCTGTTCACTATCAGTTCCCATGATCAAGTTCTTTAGCCTCGCTGAGTCTGATTGTCTTCAAGTGTAAAACAGAAAGATAGGGGGAAGATCAATGAAATAGTGTAGGTGGGACAGCTGACACATCATGGTGTTCAACAATAACTGATGTGAATTGTTGGGATAATTCCGGCATCCAAGTAAATGGTAGTACAGGACTCACAAAACCACTTTAAACCTGATTCCTTCTCTGCAGAAATGATTCTAGTGGACCTATTTAGTCAAGGAATATTTTATGAACACCTACTATGTGCCAACCTGGCCCTGTGCTAGGTACAAATAATAAAATGGTAGCATAAAAACAGGGACTCTACTTTCAGCAATTTTACAGACTAGTGGAGGAGACAGAGAGAAGTACATAGGCAATGACCTGCTATGATGATACAACACAGAGGAGGGGACCTTAACCCAGACCCAGAGGATCTGGAAAGGCTCTTCAGAGGAAGACACTTGTGAGTTAAGACCTGACAGAGAAGTAGAAGCTACCCACTGAGAGTCATAGGTAGAGTGGTCCGGGAAGAGACTTGGAGGTAAAGGAGTTTAGTGCTGTGGAGGGAATGAGAGAAATTAATTATGCTCTGGTTACAGTATGAGGCTTGAAGCTACAGAAGAGGCTGAGGCCAGATCTGATGGGCAAGTTTAAAACTGCACATCCTAATAGCAATAGAAAGCTGAAAAAAATTTAAGTTACAAAGTGAAACAATAACATAAATGGCTTTTTCAATGAAGAATCAGATTTTTCCTAGTTTTGAGTTTTTTTCAATGGCACGAACCTATCAATGTATGTTCATTTCAATTTTTAAAATAATTTATTCTTTTTTGTTTATAATCTAAGCAAATCTTTAGTCAAATTACAACTACCCTCAATGGACCTTCATTAAAAAAGGATACGTAGGCAAGTTGATTAATTTCAGTCAAAATGACAGCAGGGCCCACAATCACAAGTGACCAGTAGGGATGAAAAAAAAAATATTTGTGGAATAATTAATGCACTGAAAAGTGTTCCAGCATTTGAATTAAAGACCAGAAAGGTTGAGATAAGAATCCAGAGTAAATAAACAAAAAGAAATGTGAAAACATACGCTGTATTGTGAGCCTATTAAAATCACCATACCCAGTCTATTCACAAGATGCAGAAAGCTCTGGAAAGTCAGAGAACCACTAACTAGCTTTGCCAGATCAACCAGGTCATGCCGAGCAAAATGGGGCCTCAGCGGAAAAAAGATAAACTGTGTTTGCCAGAAGTGATGCCATGACCAACAAACTTTTCCGGAGCCTCAGCCTAGAACTCACTCTGCCACTGCACCCAATGGCGGAGGGCCAGGTCCCAGGCTGGTGAGTCAGGGCCCATCTCCTGTGTTTTCCAGACCAAGAGGTGCGCCATGCTTTCGCATCCGAAACCTTGTGCATGGGAGATCCACACCATCAAGGGAATGCTAGATTCCATGGATTTTTTTTGGTCATTGTAAAATCCATGAACTAATTTCTAGCTAGCTTTATTTGAACATTTTCTACACATTGAAGAACTATTAAACAAACAGAAACAGGAGTCACTTGCATTTATGGATCATTTTTCTTTCTAAAAGCTCAAAGCTTCAGAATTTGCGCACAATGTTCCCTGGGAAAAGCATTCCCCTCAAGCTGAAGATTTCATTTTATCTAATAATAGGTTTTATGGACCACAAACAAGGGGGGTGGTAGCAGATTCGAGGGAAGTGTGAAAAATAATAACACAAAGAGGCCTTCAGGGTTATAAGTGTGACAGCTATCTACAAGATGGGAATAAGGACTATATGCAAGGGCTCTTTGCTACTTCTGTTAAATTCTAACTTTTAGCCCTTAGTTGTTTAATTGCACATACAATATACATTCTTTTAAACATTATATATATATAAAACAAAAAATCAAATTTAAAAATGAGCAGTGGACCAGAATAGACATTTATCCAAAGAGGAAATACAGATGGCAAATAGACATATATATAAAAAGATGATCAATATCATTATGATCAGAGAAATACAAATTAAAACCATAATGAGATGTTACCTCACACCTGTCAGAATGGTTATCAATAAATTAACAAACAACAAGTGTTGGCAAGGATGTGGAGAAAAGAGAACCATGCACTGTTGCTGGGAATGCAAATTGGTGCAGCCACTATGTAAACAAGAACTACCTTATGACCAGCAATTTCACTTCTGAGCATTTATTCAAAGAAATCCAAAACACTAATTGAAAAAATATATGCACCCCAGTGTTCATTGCAGCATTATTTACAATTGCCAAGATATGGAAGCAACCCAAGTGTCCATTAACAGATGAATGGATAAAGAAGATGTGGTACATATATACAATGGAATATTACTCAGCCATAAAAAGAATGAAAATTTAGCATTTCCAACAACATGGATAGACCTAGACAGTATCAGACTAAGTGAAATAAGTCAGAAAAGAAAGACAAACATCATATGAGTTCACTTATATGTGGAATCTAAAGAACAAAATAAACAAAAGAGAAACAGTCCCATAGATACAGAGAACAGATTGATAGTTGCCAGATGGGAGGAGGTTGGGAGGGCTGGGTGAAAAAGATGAAGAAATTAAGAAGTACAAATTGGTAGTCACAAAACAGTTATGGGGATGTAAAGTACAGCCTTGGGAATATAGTCAATAATATTGTAATGATGTATGGTGTCAGGTGGGTACTAGACTTACCAGGGAGGTGACTTTGTAAGTTATATAAAAGAGTAATCACTATGCTGTACACCTGAAACTTAATATTGAGTATCAACTGTAATTTGAAAAATAAAAAAAATTTAAAACAAACATATATAAAGCACAAGGTTATTGCCCCCAAATTTGGAAAATACAGATAAATAAAAATGAGAAAAGGTCATTCCAGCATTGAAATACAATCACACTTAACACTTGTGTATCTATCTTTCCAAATTTCTGTGCCCTAGCTCCCTCACTTTCTCTTTATGTATAACTATACACATAAGATCTCATTTTTATAAAATATGAATTTATATATTCACATATATGTTTTAAATAGGATCATACTGCATATACCATTTCAGAATCTTTCTGTTCTTACAATCATGAACATCACCCCTGGAAAATAAATTTGATGAGGTAGAGACTTTGCTTGTGTTGCTGTTTCCTTGGCATCTAGAACAGTATCTTTGTGTAAACATTCAATAAATACAATATCTATTGAGTAATGAATAATGAGTGAATATTCTTCCAGGTCAATTAAGCATAGATATTTATGCACATAGTATATTAACATATAATATACATAATTAAAATTTATAAACAATTACTATCTTAGCAATGCTGTCTGCATGCACTGACCCTATCTACCTCAGGTCAAACGTTAACCCTTGATCGAACCACTTCAGCCTCCCTCCCCTTGGTCCCTCCTCCATTCATCCACCTCTGACTACCTCTTTTTGGCAGTTAGCATTTTCCTTCTTGTTTTATAGATATTTCAGTCCGTGTTTCTTCATCTTAATACAGAGTAGTTTTGGTATGGCATTTATATCTAGTTTATCTTTGTAATAATACTGTGTTATATGTGCATCATATGATTTAATATTATTAATAACCACATAAAGTAGGTATAGTAGTTTTCTAGGGCTGCCATAACAAAATACCACAGATTGACTGGCTTAAACAATAGAAGTCTATTTTCTCACAGTTCTGAATGCTAGAATCCAAAATCAAGGTGTCAGTAGGGTTGGTCCCTCCCTGGCTTTCAGTTGGTCGCCCTCTTGTTGCCTCTTCACATGGTCGTTTCTCTGTGCACGTGCACCCCTATGCCTGTTCTTCTTATAAGGACACGAGTCGCATTGGATTAGGGCCCCACTCCAATGGCCTTATTTTAATATAATTACCTCTTTAAAGATCTTATTTCCAAATATGAGGTACCAAAGTTTGAGACCTTTAACATATGGATTTGGAGAGACACAGTTCATCCCACAACAGAGGTATCCTTTTATAGATGAATTATCTGAGCCTCAGAAAGGCAAAGTGACTCATAGGCCAAAATGCGCCTTGCACCCAAGTCCACCCCATTCCATAATCTGTTCTCAAGAGCCACTGTCCCCCTGCATCCTCACCTCTTCCCTACTCCTAGATCATCTGCAGTGGCGCCTGGGCACACTGTAGGTGCTCCATGAATTCTTGTTGAAGGAATAAATGACATGCACATAAGAATTAAGCATGAGTTGGTTAATGATGAAGAGATGAGTCCTGGCATTGGCATGTCCAAATAGATTGGTTTGTGGGCTAAGAGCAAATTGAAGGGACTAATTCAGAGACACAGTCAGAAGTGGCCCACCTAATCCTCTTCTGTTCAACAGCCAGCAGAGGTGAGCATTAAGAACACTGTTTCAGATAAAGTTAAAGGCAATTTGGAGAGGAGATTACAGCCCAGAACGAAAGCAAAAACTTGATGGTACCAACAGTGCCTCTTCAGAAGGGCTGCGATATGATTTGGAGTAAAAATCACACAAATAAAAAATCTGGGGCCTAGAATACGCAAAGTCAAGGTGAGAGTTAAATCATATAAATGAGATCATTGGGATATTATCAAAAAGAAAAAAAACTACAGATAAAATTCCAGGATCTTGAAACAATGAACAGAAACTTGCCACGCTATCAGAAAGTCTTCCTTCTCTATAAACAGATTAAAACGCTAACAATGTTCGCTCCAGCTTCTCTGCTTTGAGACAGTAGCAAACATTTCTGTAACCACTCCATCTTCTAAGCCTGTGATGTTCAACCTCCTTCATCTCATGGTACATAGAAACTAATTACTAAAATTCTGAGGCACACCAAAAATGTATTATATTTTTGGCCAATCTGAAAAAAAAAAAGGTATAATTTTGATTTATTCACCCCAGACAGCTATTGTGTTGGCTGTTATCATATTTTAATTTGACAATCTAAGGAAAAAGAGGGCAGTGCCCCCACGAAATAGTCAGGTACTGCATGTTTTAAAAGTTCTGGTGGCACCCTGGTTGAAAACTGCTGCCTTAGGTCCTCACCTGTCAGTCTGACTTCCAAACACCGGTCCCTGCATGCCTCCGTTGGTGGGCTTTCTCTGATCCCTGGCATCTGCTCTTCTCTTGCTGGTGACACAACCAGCAGTGCCGGGGAATTCAAGGAGCAGCCCTCAAGCACTCAGTGGCGGGAGCTGACGGATAAGTGTCCCGATCCCGTGCCACTCCAGTAGAATCACTTGCAGGTGCAGAGTCCACATGTCCTCTCGTGGCCTCCCCCAAACCTCACCCCCCCTCAGCAGGAAATTGCTTGATGACACAATACATATCAGCTGGCTTACCTCCCTGCTTCAGTTTTTCATTCCACCATGAATGTTTCCTGGGCTCAGTTCCTAGATCAATTACTTGCACATAAATCCTTGTCTCAGAGACCTGCTTCTGCAGGAGGAAGTAAGGCACTCCTGTGGGGCAGAACATGCACACAGGTGCCACACCCAGCTGCCCCTCTCCTCGCAGCCTTCGCCCACATGACTTCTCCCCATTTGGGAAAGTTAGCAGAGAAAGGCAGTTAAGGAAACGGAGTCTTGAACATACTCAAAGAATGTGAGATCATCTGCCAGAAAAATTTCATTTCTTAAAAAACAAAGCCATATTTGAGGGTCCTATATTCTAGTGTCCCAACCTTAACACAGACTTTCCTAAGTGATTTTTAAAAAATATGTAGGCCTGCCATTAAAGGATACACCATAAAAAAGTTCTATGATCATAAAAAGTTGGAAATGCTGGATTAAACAAAGCCAAACAAGGTTTTTATAGCAGGAATTCTTCTAATCTTTTCTATGCTAAGGAGTACCCAAAATACCGAAGAAGGGGACAGAGCGTGGAACGTTTCTCAACATGAATTGTCTAAGAGCCTGTTGAGAGGCCGGGGTCCACTGAACACACAGAGGGAACCTGACCAGTTGGTGGCGCAGTGGATAGAGCATCGAACTGGGATGCGGAGGACCCAGGTTCGAAACCCCGAGGTCGCCAGCTTGAGTGCAGGCTCATCTGGTTTGAGAAAAAAAAAAAAAAAAAAGTTCACCTTGGACCCAAGGTCACTGGCTCGAGCAAGGGGTTACTTGGTCTGCTGAAGGCCTGCAGTCAAGGCACATATGAGAAAGCAATCAATGAACAACTAAGGTCTTGCAACAAAAAACTGATGATTGATGCTTCTCATCTCTTTTCGTTCCTGTCTATCCCTCTCTCTGACTCTCTCTCTGTCCCTGTAAAAATAAATAAATAAATAAATAAATAAACAAACACACAGAGGGAAATGCTGCTTACTCTAAAATAATCTACAGCAGTGGTCCCCAACCTTTTTTGGGCCACGGACCGGTTTAATGTCAGAAAATATTTTCATGGACCAGCCTTTAGGTTGGGATGGATAAATGTATCACATGACTGAGACAAGCGTCAAGAGTGAGTCTTAGACGGATGTAACAGAGGGAATCTGGTCATTTTTAAAAAATAAAACATTGTTCAGACTTAAATATAAATAAAACAGAAATAATGTGAGTTATTAATTCTTTCTCTGCGGACTGGTACCAAATGGCCCACGGACCGGTACTGGTCCGCGGCCCGGGGATTGGGGACCACTGCTCTACAGGAAACGCTCTCACAGTCCATTCTTGGCCTTCCTATGCAGCCCATCTCCCACCACTCCTTTCTCTTCTCTGGCCCCACCTGCTGCCCAGGCTTCAACCCAAAAGTGATCTCAGAATCTCCAAACACTCAGGCCCTTTCATGACTCTGGGCCTTTATGTGTGCTGCTTCTCTCACCTACTCACCTACTGATATTCTCTTGGTTGATCTTTCCAGACTTGACTGGAGATTACTTCCCATGAAAATGCTTCTCCAATAACCCCCACCTCATTCATCTTCATGTTTCCAGCATTTCATAGGGGACCCAGAACGTACAAAAGCAGAGATTTGCATGAATGGATTCAAGGAACTATGAGTAGAGTGCAGTATAAGGAAGTTAAACAGTGCTAGACAACTGACACTTCTTTGAATCTGAAGCCTGGAATAGAATGTGAATCCCTTACTTATACTCCAGGCTCGTTCCACTATCTCTGTCCACATCCATCCAAGAAATTAGTAATATATCCTGGGAGTCTATTATTATTATTTTTAGTGGGGGGGGGGGCAGACAGACAGGAAGGGAGAAAGATGAGAAGCATCAACTCATAGTTGTGGCACCTTTGAAAGTACATTGATTGCTATCTTATATGCACCTTGACTGGGGGGAGGGGGCTCCAGCCGAGCCAGTGACCCCTTGCTCAAACCAGTTACCATGGGCTCAAGCTGTTGAGCCCACACTCAAGATAGATGAGCCCATACTCAAAGAAGTGACTTTAGGGTTTCAAACATGCGTCCTCAGTGTCCCAAGCTGATGTTCTAGCCACTGTGTAACTGCCTGGTCAGGCTTATTATTATTAGTATTATTATTATTATTATTTAATTGTGATAAAATACGCATAACATAAATTTACCTTCTCAACCATTTTTCAGTGTAAAGTTCAGGAATGTTAAGTACATTTACGTTGTTAGGCAACCAATCTCTAGGTTTCTTTTCATCTTTCATAATTGAGACTCTGTACCTATTAAACAATAATTTCCCATTCTCCCCTTCCTGTCATCCCCTGGCAACTGCCACTGTACTTTCTATCTCTATGAATTTGATTATTCTAGATACTTTATATAAATGAAATCATACAGTATTTCTTTGTGACTGGCTTATTTTGATTAGTATAATTCTTTTTCTAGTTTCATCCATGTTGTAGCAAGTGAAAGACTTTCTTTTAGGGCTGAATTGTATACATATACCACATTCTGTCTACCCATTCATTCATTGATGGACGCGTGGGATGCTTCTACCTTTTGGCCTTGTGAATAATGCTGCAATGAGTATGGATATACAAATATCTCTTCAAGACCTTGGTTTCAATTCTTTGGGTATATTTGGTGATTCTTTTGTGAGCATATTTATGTTTTAATATTTTCCTCTATGGTTACAAAGGTACTGAATAATGACCCAACTTTTTTCTTGTTAGCTATTACCAGAAGAATAAAACCAGCAAGTTGGTAAAGAAAAACATTGTGTCAATTAGGACTCTTTGATTACCTATAACAGAAAGCAAGATTCGCCAGTCTAAGCTGATGACAAGATTTACTGGGAAGGTTTGAGTGTATCTGTGGTACTGAATAAAGAGACGGCCTCACATGAAGATAGAACTATGGGGCTGTAGGAACAAGTGAGACCAGAGCTCTGAGTGGCCCTCAGGACCCTCCATGTCTATGTCTCCAGGTCTCCATTTGTTTTTCACTGTGTGCTGCTTTACCTGGGAGAAATCATTCAATCCCCTTCACTTTCATGCCTGTGGCTCCAGCCCCTATTAAGAAATTGGCTTAACTATCTCTCAGCCCCAAATCTGAAACCCCAGGGAAGAATGTTTTTGTTAAGTTCCCATCTCACACGTGAAATAAGGCTAGGAAGACATAGGCAAATTGTATAAAATGGCTGGTCCGAGTGCAATGGCGTGGAAATAGATGTTGGAGAAGAGCAGACAGTTCCCAAAATGTCATAGGTCCAGAATGACAAGAAACCTGCCAACACCTTAGTAGATAGGCTACAGTGTGAAAGACAGGAGGATGAGAAAGTATTCAACCACCCCCATCCCTGATCAGTGCTATCAGGGGGTTAAGAGGAAGGGCTTTCATAGGAAGAAGTGAGCTCTGGAGTGGAAAAATACTTTAATCAAAATCCTTTCTCACTGACCAAATGAATCCACAGATAATGAGGCCGGTAAAGGCCTGCTGGCCTTTATCTCCTTAGAAAAGTTTCTGTGTCATAGGACAATTCTAGCAAGTGACTCATAGAGGGAGGAGAAAAGGTTTCCTACAATATCAAACAAGTCCAGAGGCCAAGATTAAAAGGAAGTAATAATAACACCCAGACAGATTCTGAACTGTAACATTTCCAGGCGAGAACACCGAAGTCCTGGTACCTCCAAGGCATCTTACTTGATAATTAGGTGGAAAAAGTGCAGTTGGCCACCGGAAGTGAAAAGAGAGGATAAAACTATTGCTGAGAATCAAAACTAAATTCACATCACTTGCAGCCTATCTTTGGTAAAATGCTTTTCTCTGTGTATTTGATTCTGAGTGGTAAGTCTTCCCAGCAGGGGTTCCAGGGTGCTAGCTCAATGAATCTCAGACAGCAAATGAAAAATGAGGGCTGCAAAGTTCAGGGAATAATAGAAAATTAAGTCTTAACTGAGCTGCTGTAAATATCACAGCCAGAAAACAGAGCACACCAGCAAACTGGGCTGGCAGTTACGGTAATGAACTTCTCTCCATGCCAAATTATTCGTGCGCATAACAGGGTGTTCAGAGGTTGGTAAGGAGGGGTTGATGTTGAGAGAGAAAGGAAGGCAAATTGTGTCTGTAAATTAAAATATTTCTTTAGTAAAGAGCACTTTCAGCCAAAGCCAGCAGCCCAGCTCAAATGACACTCCTGTAGGAACTCAATGTAACTACTGCAGCCCAACAACCGCAGCTCTTTCGTGGCACTCGCCATTTTAGGGTAATTATGTGTGGGCATGTCTTACTTCCACAATGAGATTGTGAACCCCACGAAGTGGGCAGAGAGTACTTGTTTCCTTTGTTCATCTTTGTATGCCCCACAACACCCAGAAGAACTAATATTAATTGGCTGTCTAAAATGCTATGCTCAGCCTGACCTGTGGTGGCGCAGTGGATAAAGCTTCGACCTGGAATGCTGAGGTTGCCGGTTCTCAAAACCCCGGGCTTGCCTGGTCAAGGCACATATGGGAGTTGATGCTTCCTGCTCCCTTCCACTCTCTTTCTCTCTCTCTCTCCTCTCTCTCTATAAAAAAAATAAATAAATAAAAAATAAAAAAAATGCCATGCTCTATATGAGACTTTGTACCGTTGTGTTCCTCCCAAACACCCTGCAAGGCGGGCAGGGCTGGTGTGTATCATTTAAGAAGAGACTGAAGTTCAGAGCAGTAACTTGTCTCAAGGCACACCACGAAGAGCTGAGATGATGCAACTTAGGTCTGCCTAATTCCAAACCTGCGCCCCTTCCTGCTCACTGCACTCCTTACTTGGCAAATAGCAACCATATTTTCCAGTAATTATGCTGGTAACACAAATACACTAATAATAGCTAATTTTATCAAAGACTTCCCTGAGCCAGGTCCTGTGTAGATGCTTTACTTGTATGATTATAATTAATACTCACCACAGCCCAGAACTTGGCAATATTATCATTCCTGTTTAATAAATAAAGAAAACTGAGGCACAGAGAGATTAATAAAATTGTCTAAACCTTATTATAAGTGTGTGCTCCCAACTGTTATTCTATATTGATTTCAAAATACACACACATACACACGCACCACAAGCTAACATGTTTTGAGCAACTACTCTGTATTAGGCTCTGTGAATTGCCTAATTTAATCCTCCCTACAACCTCCAAGGCAAAGCAGGTCTTCAGTAAATTGTGGAGTAGACGAACAATTGAAGGTAAAAATAGAACCACAACTACCACTAATTGCTAAAGAAAGAAAAATCCAGAAACTCCTCTCAGTTCGCAAGGGCAACATTATGGTCCCAAGCTATGAAAGGCCAGAAAAAAATGAATGGGTATTGAAAACATAAGAGTAATACAGACAGGCCCTGCCGGTTGGCTCAGTGGTAGATCGTCGGCCTGGCGTGCAGGAGTCCCGGGTTTGATTCCCGGCCAGGGCACACAGGAGAAGCGCCCATCTGCTTCTCCACCCCTCCCCCTCTCCTTTCTATCTGTCTCTCTCTTCCCCTCCCGCAGCCAAGGCTCCATTGGAGCAAAGTTGGCCTGGGCGCTGAGGATGGCTCCATGGCCTCTGCCTCAGGCGCTAGAATGGCTCTGGTTGCAACAGAGCAATGCTCCAGATGGGCAGAGCATTGCCCCCTGGTGGACATGCCGGGTGAATCCCAGTTGGGCGCATGCAGGAGTCTGTCTGACTGCCTCCTGTTTCCAACTTCAGAAAAATACAAAAAAAAAGAAAGTAATACAGACATTAAAAAAGAAAAAAAAAAGATTTTGGTTTGAAAAACTAGTGTTATATAAAATCAATAACACCCACCTAGTATGAAACAGGCCCCTTTTGTTGCCTCAATCTTAATCTTAAATGAACTGTGCCAGAAAATCAGCATTTACAAATAAGATAAACAGAAGCCTCCAAATTAGTGATTTTATATCAGAAATATAGCCCCCCTAAGCCGATGACAAATCTTCTATGAACACATCCAGATGAACTGGGTCATGATACAGTAGCCTTGGGAGAGTAGAGTGCACCACACAAAACTAAAAACACTTGGTCCTACTTCTGGCTTTCCTAGCTTTCTTAGTCACTTGTGCTACCCACCAAATGTTTCTCTGCCACCTGAGGTTGGTCATGGCCATATGACTTGCTCTGGCCAACGAAGTATGACCAGCAGTGATGTGTCCCTTTTAGGCAAAAGCTTTAGAATCGGAGCATGGCTAGCACTGTTCTCTTTTTCTGTCATGATGACAGATGTTCTCCCCTCTTCTGTCATGATAACTGATGATGTTCCAGAAGGCATTTGTCACCCTGCATTCCTAAGTAAAAATGACATGGAGCAAAGCACCCATGTGGAAACATAGCATGAATAAGAAATAATACTATTTTAAGCCACTGAAATTTGCTGATTGTTACTACTGCACAGTGTAACTACGTTCAACCTTACTGATATACAGTGGTACCTTGAGATATGAGTTTAATTCGTTCTGTAACTGAGCTCGTAAGTCAGTCAACTCGTATATCAAACAAATTTCTCCCATTTAAAATAAGTGAAATAGATTTAATCCATTCCAGCCCTGTGAAACATCCCCAAACCATCCTAAATTATAAAAAAAGACATGTTTTTAATTAAGAAACACACCTTTATACTTTACCAATGCATAACAAAATATGTGAAATAAAAGAAAAAAGTGTTATTTAGTACTGTATTCTTACCTTGGAGACAGACGAGTGAGGCTAACAGAGGTGAATGGTGGAGGAGGCGTGAGGGAGGAAGGGATGCAGGCACTGTAGACACATAAACTAAAACTGTACTTTCTTAACACTAAATGTAAACTAAAACTGCATTTTCTTTACTTTAAACAAAACTAAAACTACACTTTCTTTACTTAAAATGAAACCACAAAAACTTAATTGTAAAAAAATGCACTTTCTTAACTTTAAACTTAACATTATGTATTTTTCATTTAATCATCACCTGTTTTTGCCCTTTTGGCTGCACTTTTGGCACTTTCACTTACAAGACTTTTGAATAAAAATCTATCCAAAGAGGTTTGCTTTTGCCTGCCTTTCAAAATGTTACAGAAATGAGACAAACAAGTGTCATTAAAAAGTGCTGAAGCACGACCAGTGGAAACTTTTTCTGGGTGTTTCTTTTCAATGAAACTTGAAAGCTTCTCCCACATTGCCAGTATGTCTTTAATTTCACTTGGAGAAATCACTTCCTCCGACTCTACCTCCTCCTCACTACTAATCTCTTGCAGAAGCTCCGTATGTTGCATCATCTGTAGCTCTTTCAACTCCTCAGTTGAGAGTTCAATGAGCTCGTTTACATCACCCTCATCTACCTCCAGACCCACTGACTTTCCAAGGGACATAATTTCCTCCAACACTTCTACCTCGGTCTTAGTCTCTGGTTTGAATCCTTCAAAGTCCCTGTCTGCAACAACATCAGGCCATAACTTTTTCCATGCTGAGTTCAAGGTTCTTCTTGTAACCTCTTGCCATGCCAAGTCAATAATGTGTAAACATATCACGATGTTGTAGTGATTTTTCCAAAACTCTCGAAGGATTAGATTTGTATTCTCAGTCATCTCAAAGCAGCGGCAGAACAAGTGCTTTGTGTAAAGCTTTTTAAAGTTGGAAATGACCTGCTAATCCACAGGTTGCAAGACTGAAGTTGTGTTGGGTGGGAGGTAGAGGATTTTCACGAATTTGAACTCATTGAGAATGTCATCTTCAAGACCAGGTGGGTGGGCTGGAGCATTTTCAAGGATTAGTAATGCTTTCATCGGGAGTTTATTTTTCTGAAGATATTTCTTCACTGCAGGACCAAAGATGAGATTTAGCCATTCAGTAAAAAACTGCTGCGTAACCCATGCCCTAGCATTGGCACAGCACATAACCTGCAGTTTTTCTTTAAGAATCTTGTGAGTCTTAAAGGCTCGAGGATTTTCAGAATGACACACTAGCAGTGGCTTTACTTGACAGTCACCACTAGCATTTGCACACAATGCAAGGGTCAGACGGTCCTTCATGGGTTTATGGCCTGGCAGCTTCTTCTCCTCTGCAGTGATGAAAGTCCTCCAGGGCATTTTTTTCCAAAACAATACTGTTTCATCACAGTTGAACACTTGTTTGGGGATGTAGCCTTCCTTTGCCATAAGCACAGCAAAACGTGCGATGTACTCCTCAGCTGCCTTAACGTCAGCACTCGCAGCCTCACCATGCCTCACCACCGAGAGGATGCCAGATCTCTTCTTGAATTTTTTTTTTTTGTCTTCTTGAAATTTTCAAACCAGCTGTGACTGGTTTGAAATGTATCTTCTGCTGCCTCTTTTGAGGTTGATGGTTCTTTCTTCTTCAAGTTGCCGTAAATGATACAAGTCTTTTCGCATATTACAGTCTCCGTCACTGTATCTCCTGCCAGCTCTTTCTCTTTCACCCACACCAGCAGAAGCTTCTCCATTTCTTCATGGATATTTGTCCTTAATTGGGACAGAATTGTAGTTTCTTTTGCTGGATTTGTGCTTTTGATAGCATTCTTTTGTTTAAGGATGGTACAAATTGTAGATGTATTGGGGTCGTACAGCCTTGCCAGTTCAATCACTCGTACACCACGCTCATGTTTTTCTATTATTTCTTGCTTTACTTCTATTGACATCATTCTCTTCTCTTCACCACTGTCCTTTACACTCACTTTCTTCGGCCCCATGATAGCACACAAAAAAAGTTAGTAAAAAATGCAAAAATGATGCAAGAATGAGTACAGTGCATGAGATTAAACTTGATTCTGCAGGTAACATGTAAGAAAGAACGAGAAGCTGGTGTTGTGCTGCAGATACTGGACCCATGCGCCAATGCGCCAACTAGCAGCAACTTCCTGAATCACAACTTGGTATCTCAGAATTTTGCTTGGATCTTGAACAAAAATACAAACAGAGTCACAGCTCATATCTTAAAAAATTTGTATGTTGGTCTGCTCGTATCTCAAGGTACCACTGTATCAGCAAATGAGCTGTGTGACCTTGGGCCAGTCATTTTATACAACTGGGTATTGCCTTCCTTATTTGTAAACCTAAGGGATTAGCCTAGAACAGGAAAGTTTAATCTGGTGGTCCATGTATAGACTTCAGGATGACAATGAATCCCCCAAATTATAGGAAATATTCAGTATGCATGCATGTGTCTCTGTGTGTCTAGCTGTGAGTGTGTGAGAGAGAGAGAATTCATATTTTTATGGGGGAGGGTTCATAGCTTTTTTAAATTTTAAGAGAGTTTATGTTACTCAAAATGAGGTTAAGAACCTGGATAATCTCTAAAGTAATTTCCATCTCAAATGTGCTTAGTAGCATCTAGAGTAGGAAAAAAGTAGCTCATTAGGTTCTTCTCTGATCTGATATTTTAGGACTTGCCCTGAGTCAAATTCTATTAAGGCTGTTTTCAAATAGATTTAAGAGTTCTGCTTAATAGGATTGCAAATATCAAAATCTCAGGAGGTATTCCTGAGTAAAAAGAGGGGATTCAGAGCATTTGTTTTTAACTAAAGAAAAGATTCTTAAAAAATTTAGGACCCAATCATACTTAGTGGATAGGACAGAATGAGACCTATGCCTGATGGGAAGAAAAAAGGGTCATTCTTCCAGAAATATATTCCCATACATAACTTAATGCTTGAAAGGTCAGAGTGTAATTCTTTAGCTGAAGGCAAGAGCTCTTTTTAATATGAAGATGGTTAAATAGAATAGGCTAGTAGAGAGAGCCTGAGTTTTATAGATGGACAACATGGGTTAAACATACTCTATTTTGGGCCACAGTTTCCTCATCTATAAAATAGGGACAGTAACAGAGCTGTAACAGGGAGAGACCTAGCAGCAAATAGATACTATACACAAATAGGGTAATTGAGGAGGGTTTAATGAGGAGCAATGTACAAACCCGAGTTCAGCGTTCAGGGAGGCTGACAATACATGCTAAAACACTCCAGGAAGGGTGAAAGCAGGGAGTCCTTTATTACTTCTACATCTGAAGGCACAGGAGAAATAACAGGTCCCACAAAAAGGAGGGAGCTATAGCTAGAGTAAAGGGCTACACAGCAGAAGTTGTGGCCTTCCAAGGGACACAGAGACACTCAATCCCTGGTCCAGCAGAGAAGAAGCTGGGGGAACACATACCTTGATCTTCTTCTCTTCTCACCCTCCTCTATCCTGCTGGAGCCTCCCATTGACCAGACTCAAGAAGACACCAATAGACAAGAAAGCCTGTTGATAGGTTCATAGAAAGTCAGTCTTCCTGAAGTCAGAGAGAAGGACAGAGAAAGATAGACAATATGGAGGGCATATTGAGCATTCCAGTTCTTGTTGGGTCATTGCAAAGATTCAAAGAGATAATATTTAGAAGTCTATGAAATGTTATACGAATAGTAGCTATGGCTTGCTCTTATATGAATGAAGTACTTCACATTCTTTGTTAAAAACAGATTCTGATAGGTTTGTGTGGGAGAGTCTTGGCCCCTGACAGAGTGGGGAGAAGGACATGGATAGAGATTCATTCCTCAGAATAAAGCCACGTTGCTGAGAGAGGTGGGCTGGGGATTGGAGAGCCGTTTCTGAATGCTTTGAATCTGGATGAACTAGCTTATTATGCTACAGGGATAGAACATCTAAGACTTATCTGCTATTCCCCAGAAAACTATTTCAGGTAATGATGCTCAACTTGGCCTTGGAGTACCAAGACGCCAGCCCTTTTGTGACACTTCCTGCTGCAATCCCAAGCAGTTCCTGTGTTCTAGCTATTTAGGAGATACACCTTTCTAAGCAACAAGACCAAGAATTGAATAAGCTCCTTACGCACATTTCAGGAGCTGCAGTTCCAAAATACTGACTTCTCAAAATGCGGCCCTGCAATGTTTGGGCCTTGTGATATTCAGTAGCAGCTTTATTAAGTTATACTGAAGCTTGTTCACTAACTTACATAGACGTACTTAGTTCAGAAATGATATGCAAAACATGGCCACACCTTGGCTAATCATTTCTCATCGTGTTCTGCAAAGGCAGCTTCCCCCAGAGAAAGACTGAGATCACATATCAGGACATTGAAACTTTTCTATAAGAATCCTAAACAGAGAGGAGAGAGACAGCTGATGTTGTGGCCCACTAAACTTCCCTTCTTCTTTCTCCTTAAAAAATTGTCCCTCCTTCATTTGTCTGGGTGGGACTATAAACACGTGATCTGAGCTGTACCAGTAAAATTCTTTCCTCTAGTAATTTGAATTTTCAGGGGAGTGACCCAAGTCTGGAAAAATCATTAAAACTAATCAAACCATTAGTGGCACCCCCAAAACACTGCTCATTTATTCCTGCCTCCTGCAAATCCCCAAATAGCCTGGTCCCATCTGTTGAGGTCTGCTTGCTCAGCATTTTGTTCCATCCCCTGAGCTATCCTGTCTGTATCCTTTTAATTCGTTATTCTTTTTTTTTTTTTTTTTCTGAAGTGAGAAGTGGTGGGGGGCAAGGGGAGGCAGACAGACAGACTCCTGCATGCATCCAACCAGGATCCACCGGGCATGCCCACCAGGGGGTGATGCTCGGTCCATCTGGGGCATTGCTTCCCTGCAATTGGAGCCATTCTAGTGTCCGAGGTGGAGGCTATGGAGCCATCCTCAGCACCCGGGCCAACTTTGCTCCAATAGAGCCTTGGCTGCGGGAAGGGAAGAGAGAGAGAGAGAGAAAGAAGAGGGGGAGGGGTAGAGAGGCAGATGGGCCCTTTTCCTGTGTGCCTTGGCCGGGAATCAAACCTGGTACTTCCACACGCTGGGCCGACGCTCTACCACTGAGTCAACCGGCCAGGACTAATTCATTATTCTTGGCTTAAGTTAGTTAGCTAGAACAGACCACATGGGGATGGTCCAAGTTTGAGAACTGAAAAGAACAACTTGGACAAGGTTTTAGCATGCTTTCACTTCAGTTTACCCCCAACCCAGCCAATAAGCAGTATAAATGGTATACACTGGGAAAGATACATTTGAGTGATGGGTCTTGGTCCTTCATAGAGACATTGCCGAGGTTCAGAGGACCAAGCATCCTATGTGAAGTGAGAATCCCCCTTTTATATCTTTACGCTAGAGTAAGGGCCAAGTCAGCATTCAAGAGTCTAACCATGGCCTTATAAGAAAAACCCAGCTACTTCACAGTGCTATCATTCCCATAGAATGAACCTGCAATAGGCTCAGCCATGTCATATCACTGTTGGCCTTTAGACCACGTTTCTTCACAGGCACAGCTGATGAATTCGAGTTCCTGCACAATGAGTCCGACTTCCTTTCTGTTCTGTTACCTGCCGTTCCCTTTCACTTCTCTACAGGATTATTATGGGGGAAAACGTCTGTGTACATTATCACTAGCCCTTTTAACATATACCTAGGGAAGGATTCTTTTCCCATTTTACAGATGAAGGAATGAAACCTCAGATAAGAGATCAGCACCGTTAAGCTGCAGCACTGGAGTTCAAACCCAGATCTCTTTGACTTCAAGGTTTACACTCTGGCCTGTCCCCTTCTGCCAAGTTTCGGATCCCAATTTGCATTCTCATTCTTTTGTGTCCTTGGATAATTCACTCCCCTCTCTGGGCTTCTTCGTAAGTATGTTGTTATATCTTTCCACAAGATTGCTGGGACAAGGTGAAGAGAGGATAGATAACAATATGGGGCTAGGTGTCAGAGTGGTTTCTGATAACTGGGAATCATGCAGATATTTCTATTCCTTTTGCACTTTGCAATGGTTACTTAAAAATATAAAATGAAACACATTCTCTCTTTGGGTTGGAGTTAGAAATTCTCCTATCCACTCTAAGCTGATGAAAATCCCAGGCATTTCCAGCTATCTATCTTACCACTCTGTGCATTGATACATTTCTTTCTACATTTGCTCACCAAGGCTTAGCGTTCTTAGTGGCACCTTGTCTTTTCAAATTCCTCTCCAAGCATCTCCTACATTGATAGGAAGTTGCTGGCATCACATCATCAGCCTACGATATTTAAAGCTAGTTTAACACATCCTATGCCCTAGTGTAGCCATAAACTTAAACTAAGGGTTCTTTTGTTCCATTGCTTGTATCCCAAGTGTGCTCAGGTGGTCAGCATCAACGGGAGAGAAAGGCGAGCTCCTGCGGCCTGGGAGCCGAGCTGCGTCAGAAAATCTGTCTTTTCTAGAACAGAATCTTAAACCAAGCAACACTGCAGCAGAGAGGCCCTTCCTCCAAGAACTGGTTTTCATCTCAGACAAAGGAAATAATTGGATTTCTGCACTGAGCGCTGTGATCTACTGTGGCCAGCTGCGTGGCCATAAAACCATTAACTCCTTGCAGAGCATTTTATATCTGCAAGGGGAAAAAATAAAAAGGAGAAACACATTGCTCAGGGCCAAATGAAAGGGAAACATTTTTAAAGTGATGCAATATATACTCCACTAACACGGCATCCATCTCAGTTGGCTTGAAATCATGGTCAACATTGGAGGGTAAGAGCCAGGGAACTTGGGACAGACAGATTTCTGCCTTCAAGAGCAGCCCTGCACATAACGAACAGTTACAGGGGAAGAGTTTGGATTCCAGCTCAAGCTACAGCTTTCTCTTCTGACTCCTGGCTTCCACATCCATCTCCAAGAGGTCATCACCCACCAACTGAGAGATGGAGCCAGTCTCTTCACTTCCTCTGCTTACATTTGCTCTCCGCTCAACTGGGATTTTAAACGTTTACATATAAGATCCTCCTAGGTTGAACACTACTGGAAAAAAAAAGGTAGGGCTTGGGAAAACACAAAGGAGGATGCAACATAGTCTATGTTCTTAGAAGCCTCCAGCTGAGCATTTTGAATTAGTAAAAAGGGGATAGGGAAGTGAAAAATACAGATTGATAAATAGGGGTAAACTAAATGAATGCATTTCTGTCTGGAGAACCCTACGACAAGGACCCTCACCTGGCTTTGCATGCAGTTATTTTTAATTTTCTCACTTATGGAAACATGACATAACAGTAATTAACTCTTTCCTTCTGTTAATGATTTAAGGCTCAGTCAAATCTCAGGCTGATGAGAAAACTTCCAAGTGTGTGACTAATTATGGGTATTACTCCAAGTTCTTTTGGAGTCTTCCCAGAATTAGCCATGTAATGCAAATCTGAGCTCATGGAATCAACGTTTTGTCTCTGTTATGGGACTAACCCCATATAGTCAATAGTCAAAATTTGAGTAAAATATCTAAAGTTTAAGAAGTACCTTTCAGAGTCTCCCATTTTTTTAATCCAACATTTCTCACATAATCCTTTAGAGATAGCATTTTGTCATTTATTTTAAACATTTTTTCAATGGTTTTCAGTAATGAGGGTTGAAGTTAGCACCTCTGTCTAATCAGCTGAACCTGAGGGGTATCTCTCTGCACCTGGGGGGAGGGATCCTGAAAAACAGGCTTACATCCTTGTCTCCTTTCAACCAGTTAGTTGATCTTGGCCTTGCATCCTTTTGCTCACATCTTTCTTCTATCCTTAGAAGGTTAATTTTTAAAAAGAACTTTCAAAACATATTTCCCTTGAGAAGTTTTCACAAGCAATATGGGTTTGCCTTGCCACACTCTTGGAGTTTTAACATTTGAATGTAAGGAATTTTGGAGGAAGAGGGCTTGTAGTATAAGAACTTGGAAGCCAGCCTTCCGGTGATTGTCCTATATTATGTTAGTGAGCACCAGTCACCATTAGGAACTTTTCATAATCACTATGAAAAGGAAGAACCACAAAAGTCAATGGCAGCCAGGAAACAAGTAAGTTACATTTGGGCAGATGGCTAATATTATGGGGGAGGATATCCAGATTCATGATTTTATTTTTCCTTCACAGCAATATCAACAAAACAAGACAGCCCTTCTCGGGCGTTTGAGGTGAATAACTCATGTGTTCATATTTAGGCTGACTTCATGGCTAATTTCTCAGTCAAATATTGCCTACTGACCATCACCATCATTGCCCAGCTAGATTGTTCCTATGACAAGACTTATATTTTCTGCCTAATAGGTTGTTTTATTCAATTGCTGGCTTCAACATTCATCAGGTCATTAAAATTGTGTCCTGAGTCTAGCAAATTTAAATATTTCACTTGGATTTGTACTTTTCCCTCTAAAGCTAATTAATGTTTTAAACTGTCTCCCCTGAGATATAAGCATGAATAGTTACACAAGTTTTAGGCTGATAGTAGTCTTTTCATCCCAACTCTTCCACCCATCTGTTGGTTGATGCAATAGTCCCCATCTGCTAAAGGAATGAAGCATAGTTCCAAAACACGCCTGTCTGAGTATTCTGGATAGTGTAGAAAACAGTGGCACCACTAAGGAGACAAGGAGGGGAAACTATGAAGAATGTAGGGGACTCATCGTCCCTCCACCTTCACACCGACTTCCAGATCCAACTCTTAGTAAAAGGCATTTTCAATGTCATTTGTTTATTCACATTTGCCAAATGATAGGCAATTTCCCCAAAAGGTCACACTAAAAGGTTACCAGCCATGGTAACCATGAAAGATTAAACCACTCACCTAAATTCATTAGGCATCAATACCTGAATGCTGCCTAATTATAATTGCGTCCAATCATATACTGTGAATATGCATGATTCACAATACATACTTTGGAGAAGTGCAGAGAGCACCATCATCACCACCTCACATACAGAGAAAAGCATAATTTTTGGTACAGCGTGTCCCCTAAATAGAAACAAAGAACTTCATCTGTGTTCAACTTAAGACAGACTAGTTCCAATATAACTAAAATCATCTATAGAGAAACGTTGAAATTTAAGGAATTTAAATAGGATTTTTTGTCTACATTAGATTTCTGCCTTTGTGCCTTTCGAACCTAGGCCCAAGTGCTTGGCAAACTTGCTATACCCCCAGAGGGAACGCCTTGACTCCTGAAGCTGAGCTCCCCATTGTGCTGCACCGCTCCATCACAGGCGGCATCGTTTGCACCGTAACAAATGCTTCGACGCTAGGAATCATCATTAACTTAACCAACCAACTCCTTTATCAATAATATTCAGTTTTGGAGCATGCATTACATGCAAGAGACTGTGCTACCTGTTGTGGGAGATAAACAGAAATATATAAAACAGTCCCTGACCCCATTAAGGCTAAAATTGAGCAGAGTGAGACTGTGTACATATGGAAAGGTAATTAAGGAAATATAATGTAAGAGCGAAATGGCCTGGGTGAAGGGGAAGACCTTAGGCAGCAAGGCAACGACATGGAGTACCAGGCAGATACTTCCCTGCAAAGCGTGACGGTCTTAACATTTTCTCAAGTGTCAATTTATTCGTGGTTAGTCTTCAAAATGTTTCATTTTGCTCAGATTTGTGCCACAGCCATCGTTTTATACTCATTCTTGACTATGTGCTCTGCCTCAAAGACTCTGTTTTTGTTCTTTCTAAATCCAGGCTTGGATTATTCCTTGAACACATTCTATTTCTTTAATGCATCCTTAGTGTCCTCACCAGAATAACCGGAAATTACAGGGTAGGCATTTCTTTTTTTAAAGTTACTCTACTTAAGTTGATAGTCCCTTTTAGAAATTGACTGTGACCTCATTTTACCCCTCTAGAACTAAAAAAAAAAGTCAAATGGATGTGTCTGAACATGCCCATTTGTTCCCTTTCTCTGCCATTATGAATTCTGAGGTGACTCAGTCACTTCCTCCCATGGTTCCCATACCTTCTGTTTCACCAACTGGCTTTTCCTTTCTGGTCAGAATTCAGTGGAAGCTCTTTTCATTTTGTCCTTTAATCAGCTCTTCCACTTTTAGCAATAAGAGCCTCCCAGCAGATGTCTGGAGAGTTAAAGCCATGACATCACCACATGACAATTATAGGGCCAAGAGCTTCTCACCCCCTCACCACTTTTCTTCCTCCTTTCATCTTTATCCATAGAGTTTTATACAATTCTGAAGTTTTCCACATGGTATTTTGTTAACATTCAGTGCTCTGACTTGAGTGGGAGGGCGAGGGATAAGAGAGATTAGAGAACCAGACAGATTTAGGGATGGGTCAGTAAATGAGGTCCAAACCAATCTGCAGGCCCTGGAAGAACAAGAGGAAAAGGCAAACACTGTGCTTTAGTCTGTGGTAGCTATGTGGTTTCAGGAAAGAAAACTCCACTTCAGCTGCAGGAGTAGATAGAACAGTGACTGAGGCAATGGCAACATAACATGTCACTCCATAACCAAAGTGAATGGTCACCAGAACTTTGGTGGAGGATGTTGGGATGAAGTTTCTCTTGCTTGTAGAGGTGACACAGGAAGCCTGGAGTTCAGGGAGCTACTCATACTCATCCTAGGGCCTCAACTAGATGAAGCTGACACCGTGGCAGGAGAAATAAACAAATATGAAAGAAATCAAGTTCTTGGTGACATCATTGAGCCTCAAAACCAAGTCATTTCTTTGGCTTCTCTTTAGGATTTTCCATAGTTTTTCATGTTAAAGACTGTATGAGCTGGCATTTCTATTGAAAATGTGTCTCCCCTTCTTATAACCTGATCTGGAGTTCTGTCCCACCAAGTTTCAACAATAACTAAGATACTGGGTTAAAATATTGAGTTTATTTTATTTTTGTTAATTACCAATATTTTTGTGTATTAAACCTGGAAAAAATGAAGTAGGTTGTTTGCTTGGAAATTGGAAGATATCAATGGAGAGGGACAAAATTAAATTGAAACATACAATATTACTGAAGGGACAGGTGTCAGGATCTAGCCTTGGCTAGGGGGTGTGGTAGAATTTTGGCTGAAATGGAAAGGATGTTTGGAAGCTGCAGAGAAATTCCCAGAGGACAAAGCTCAAAGGAAAGATAGGTGCCCTGTGTCAGGGATGGACAAATTGAGGGAATTCTCACCAGTGTGGAAGACAAAGTGGGAGGCCCAAAGGGCAACAGTTTTGAGGATTGTTGGGGTTGGTCAACAATTGACTTGGAGTTTAGAGTCTGTAAAAAGTCAAGTGGAGTCAGAAGAGGCCTGGAAGACTCACTGCGGGAGGAGAGGTGATATAGAGAGAAAAGGTGAGTCTGGCAGGTTGTATGGTTGAGGCAGGATAGTAAAAAGCTAGGAAACTACCTGGAAAAATGGAATGGGGAAACTGAGACAAGATAATTAAACAAGGCCGAACAATTTGACCAACTTACAGCCAGCCAGTAGATCATAAGACCTTATCTTTCCTAACCAAGGAAACTCTCCTCCCTAACCAGAAAATAAACAGCTCAAATCATCCTGGTCGGGGAGATCAGTAACAGAGACCCAATTAGTGCTACTTGTGCCAGCCAAACCCAAGGAAAAATGCAGTCAGGGAACAAATAACTAAAAACCCAATTATGCCTGACTGGGCAGTGGCGCAGTGGATAGAGCATTGGACTGGGATGTGGAGGACCCAGGTTCAGGGCCCCGAGGTCACCAGCTTGAGCGCGGGCTCATGTGGTTTGAGCAAAGCTCACCAGCTTGGACCCAAGGTCTCTGGCTAGAGCAAGGGGTCACTCAGTCTGCTGAAGGCCCATGGTCAAGGCACATATGAGAAAGCAATCAATGAACAACTAAGGTGTCACAATGCGTAACGAAAAACTAATGATTGATGTTTCTCATCTCTCTCCATTCCTGTCTGTCTGTCCCTGTCTATCCCTCTTTCTGACTCTCTCTGTCACTGTAAAAAAACAAACAAACAAAAAAAAACACCCAATTAGAGTCAGACAGACCCAGAGAAAGTAAAGTAGTGAAGCTGACCAGAGAATAATCCCAATCTCCCCTATGTACTTATTTTAATGAATCAACATATTAAAGGACACACTTGGAAAACTAATTATTTTAAGACCCCACCCCCAATACCACAGAAGAAAGATAATAAACATCAAGACAAAGACCCAGCATGGCTCGCTCTGACGCATGCCCATGCCTCTCTTCCCTCTCAGGGGTGCATCTTTACTCTTCTCTCCTAAACTCTAAGGGTCCCCATGAGACTGACAAGCAAGAGAGAGGTGAACAGTAGCAGCTCGTCCCATCTGGGCTGACTCTCTGAACCTCTCTTCAAGGCCCCCTTTTTTCCTCTGGCTTTCCAGTGAGCTAACAGCAGTCCTGCCCTGGCTTGTTTCTGTCACTATGACTTACTTCTCAGTGAATACTTCCCAGTATGGCTCACTTTTTTCCTATAATGTTTGTAAGAGCCAAAGCAAAGCACTACCTAGGCTCTCCTGTTGCTTCTTCTATCCTAAGCCCTTCCTTTGTTTCACTGTCCCCAGCTTTAATAAACATTCTCTCAAAATCACCTGGACTCGTGTTGTGAAATCTTTCCTGCACAAAGTCAAGAACCTACACACCACAGGCTGGCCCGCAGCAGACCTGCTCCCGGCCTGGTCCCTGTCTAGTATGTGGTCAGTGAGTCAGCTCTGAGTTCTTGCCACAGAAGGGCATCTCCTGGCCCTTCTACTCTCCTCCTGGCCTCCATGCACACTACAGGAAGTACAAGGGATTATTTTTTCAAAATGCTGTATTTCCCCAAAGCAACCTCCCTTGCTTCCAGTTTCAGTCTTAGGCACAAACATGCCATATCTAGGTAGTTGATAGCAATGGGATCACTTCGCCAAATATCAATGATGTATGTGAAATTCCATCCCCACTCCCCCCAACCATGTACATAAACATCCACCAATCTTACAAACACCCATAAGAATAATCCTGTAAAACATCCCTTTTCAGATGCCAATGGTGGTCCCTAATTAGAAGGATTTGATTTTGCTAATAAGCTTTATAGCTCTCTTCTTAAGACTTTCCTCCCTTATTAAACCAATGCCATTTTCCACTACAACAGGAAAAACTAATTGTGAAAGCCCTAAGTAGCCATCTAATCAACCTACCTCCCCAGGAAACAGGTCCCAGAAAAATATAGACATTCGTACAGTCAGCTAGTAGCCAAGCTGGCATAAGCACTGTGGTGCTCTAAGCCCTGAGCTCTAGGCCTATGTGTCTTTACATCATGAGGGTCTCTTCTCAACCAAACCAACTTTTTCCCAGGATCCATCTTTTATCCAGTTAATTGGCCTGGGAGTGAGCAGTTGAGCCAGATTGGTACATCTCTTCTCTTGGACTTTAGAACTGGAGAAAAAGAGAAAGAGGAAGAAGAAGAGAAAGAGAATGAGAAAAATATTTCTGGAGAGTCACACCTATAGTATTTAAACTTAAAAACTTTTGGAAAACTATTTTTTTCTACCAGTGAATGAGAAAAGCAGAGGCAGCCAGGCTGTCTCTCTTAAAGAGAAGAATGAGGCAGACACAAAGAGATACTGTTTTGACTCATTCCAGGCCCTGGTTCTCATCTGCTTCTGGCTTAGCTGCATCCCTGAACTGGAGTATTCTAAACCACCTCCTTGCCCCTTTAATAAATTCTCCTTTTGCTTAAACTGGTTTGAGTGGGTTTTATTCTCATACAACCAATGAGTCCTGATGAATATGACCCAGTGCTAAGGAGTGAGTGTGAGGTGTGATAACATGGCTTTGGGAAAACATGGTCTTGGCAGTTCACTGTCTCATCCACAACCACCCATCACCCACCACCCGCCACCATTAGTGCCTCTTTTCTGTCAGCAAATATGCAAGAACTAACCAGAGAAGAAGGCTTCTTTAAATGACTTCTTTATAATGTAAAGAGTAAGGTCCGAGATCCCCTTGTTGGTTTCAGAAATAGCTGTTGCACTCTTCTTTCTCCTAAGTGCATCTCAGGAGGAGAAATAAACCAAGGAGCCGATTTGCTTTAGTCATTTACAAAAATGGCTGAAATTGGAGCACATGAAAGCAGAGACTCTTACTAGTGCGCTAAATACCACAAAGGGTTGCCACAGACCAGAATTTATGTGATGATGAATTAGTTCATTGTGTTTCCAAAAAATAAAATATGCATGTTCTCCTTGCCTCAGAAACAGTCAGTTTCTGTCAGTTTCTGTCTCTGTCTCTCTCTCACACACACACACTCTCTCTCTCTCTCTCTCTCTCTCACACACACACACACACACACACACACACACCACTCATTACAGCCAGTGCGTCCTGCGCCCCTGTCAATTCAAGGGTAGGAAGACAGACTTTCCTAAGATTGCAGGAATGATCACACGGGCAGAGAAATGGCCATCAGACCCAATCTGATGTAAAACCTGACCTGAGCTAATTCAAGGCACACAGACAAGCCATGCCTTATTCACTGTTGGTCTCTGGTGCTGTTCCAGACAAAAACCACTGCTTGGGCACGTGCAGCTTCTCTGCTCTCTACCTTTGATCAGTTTTCTTAACCAACAAAAATAAATCTGAAATATAGTTGCTTTAACCATTCTAATAAATTTATTCTACACAAAGCAAACCTATTGTCTTGCACAATTTTAATAACATGCTGCATCGTTAATAAAAAATGAAAGAAATCTATTTTTTTAAAAAAATATTTATTCTCTAGAAGAATGGAAGATTATATCTAGAAATTAAATTGTCAGAAAAAACTATCAACTTTCTTTCAAAATTTAAAGAAGCATTGCAACATTTGCAGAAGATTTATATTAAATAAACAGAACTTAGTTTTAAATACATTTTTAAAACCAAAAAATAAGAAAATTGTAAGAAATGTATAAGATAATATCTTAAATTGAAAAATAGGAGGGATGAGAGATGAAATATCCAGTGATGTTCTCTTACCTAAATAAACTTTCTTAGAAATAATTTGTGGTTTTTGGAATGAGAAAATTTATTATTCACAAATAATTGCTTTACTCTGTTAAAAATATGCACATCTATATTTTGATATTTCTAACACAAGATATATAATGCATACGGTTGTATTCCATTAATAACAAAATTTAAGAGAAATTAAAAAAAAGAATTGAAGTTTATAGATCCCAAATCTAAAATATCTTAAATCTATAGTATGTGTTTTTTACTACCTAAACAGGAAAATAAATTATGAGAACAATTGAATCTTTATTTAATTTTAAAAATCATCAAAATTCAGATATTTTTAATTTCAAAGTAAATGCTTGGCATAGGTCAAACCATATGAAAATGCTGATACATACCTACCATGAGGTTTAGAAGTGTGGAACTTGGAGTCAGGTAAGACCTGCTCTCAGTTCTAGCTGCACTACCCCCCAGCTATGCATAGTTACTTCAGCTCTCTGGCCCTTAGTTATAACACCTGTACCCAGTGGGAGACAATATCAATCAACCTCATGGGTTGCCACAACAGGTGCTACACCTGACACCCCACCAGTATGGGCAAGGAGAACCTTCAAATGTCCTGGGAAACCTTTCCTTCTTTTCTTCTCTCTTCCCAGAGTTTTTTCTGGAAAAGCTAAGTTTTCCTTTCTTATAATTAGGCTTACAGAATGTCCCACCCTGGCTGGCTGGCTCAGTGGTAGAGTGTCAGCCCAACATGTGGAAGTCCTGGGTTCGATTCCCTGCCAGGGCACACAGGAGAAGCACCCATCTGCTTCTCCATTCCTCCCCCTCTCCTTTCTTTCTCTTTCTCTCTCTCTCTCTCTCTCTCTCTCTCTCTTCCCTTCCCACAGCCAAGGCTCCATTGGAGCAAAGTTGTTCTGAGTGCTGAGGATGACTCCATGGCCTTCGCCTCAGGCACTAGAATGGCTCTGGCCACCACGGAGCAACACCCCAGATGGCCAGAGCATCGCCCCCTGGTGGGCTTGCCGAGTGGATCCCAGTCGGGCACATGCAGGAGTCTCTCTGCATACCTGCTTCTCACTTCAGAAAAATACAAAAAAACTCAAAACAAACAAACAAAAAAACCCAAGAAACTCACAATCAGAAAGCTAGAAGATCATTACTCAGGTACCTTCAGAAATCTGTGCATGAGATAATTTCCTTAACCCAAATTTACCTTTAATGTAGGACATTTTCTTGCTTTTTTTCCCTAGCTTTCACAAGAAGAGTAAGTAATATTTTGAATTTATCTACTAAGACAAAACAAAATAAAAACCCTTTTCAATTGTTCCTTATTCAATCTAGATTTGTAGATTTGCTAGGGCTCATAACGCATGCGTTTAAATTCTTATTCTCACTCCAACTCTGTCCCCTGACTAGTTTAACGCTACTTCCATGACCTCTCTCCCCCCTTGGAGATGAAGTAAGGATCATTCAGAAGATGGCATCTGGATAGTTCTAGTAGCAAAGCGAGCCCAGCCTGGCTTAGTGCAGACACACCTATCTAAGTATGTGATGATTTATATCAGGAGAAGGAAGGCACAGGTGTCTTCAACCTCATGTAATCTTCATAACAATCCTGCACTACAGTTATCATTTTACTCACTTTACAGAAAAAGGGTCTGTGGCAAAGAGAGATGAAATAACTTTCCCAAAGCCCCATGTCTATCTGACTTTAGAACAACCAGCAGCTTGAGTGCATCCCAGCAGGGGTCTTCATACTTTTTATAAAAACCCCGCCCACTTTTGCAGTACTGGTCAACCTGGTCCCTACCGCCCACTAGTGGGCAGTCCAGCTTTCATGGTGGACCAATTGCAGCACCGTTTGGTGGCACAGTAGGGACCAGGTTGACCAGCACTGCAAAAGTGGGTGGTTTTTATAAAAAGCGTGACGACCCCTGTATGCCATTCATTGCTTTGAAACTTTCCAATGGTTTTATTTTTAACTTCCTTTCCCAAGTGAGAGGAGGGAAGAGAGACAGAACCCCACATGTGCCCTGACCAGAATCCACCCAGCAACCCCCATCTGGGGCCAAAGCTCTGCCCATCTGTGGCCAAACTCACAACCGAGTTATTTTTAGCGCTGAGGGGGAGGCTTCACAGACCCATCCTCAGTGCCTGGGGCAATGTGCTCAAACCAATCGAGCCATGGTTGTAAGAGGAGAAGAGAGAGAGAGAGAGAGAGAGAGAAGAAGAAGAAGAGGTGGAAAAGCAGATGGTTGCCTCTCCTGTGTGCCCTGACCAGGAATTGAACCCAGGATATCCACACACCAGGCCAATGCTCTACCACCGAGCCAACTGGCCAGGGCTCCAATGGTTTTAGATCGTACTTTTGATAAAGTCCAGACTCTTCCCCACATCTTTCAAGGCCTACCAAGATCTGGCCTCTGGCTTCTCCACACAAGCCAGGCATTGGCAATCAGTAATGCTGACATAAATCTGCTAATAGAAGCAAATCTGGGTAATATTATATCAGGTAATAAAATGTAATATTTGGGCTGATTTCTTCTGCCAGGCAGAAAATCAGTTGTGTCTACATTTTTGCTATGGGCCAGAATCATTTGCATGGCTATCAATTTTATACAACATAACTTTTATGCCTATAAAGTGGGATGATATCTATTGATAGAAGGCTAACCAAAGGTATTATCTCTATGAAATCAGCTAATCTCCAAAGCATCCACTAGACAATGCCCAACACTTCAATAATTTTGTTTGCATATTTTCAAATTGTGCACAATTTTCCCTGACAATAAATTTGCTGTACCTGGCTCTCCATTCAATTGAGAGATTAGTGTCAAGTCCTGCTTTTCTACCCAGAAGTCTAATCCATGGGTTAGAAGCAGTTCAGGGCAGGAGGAAGAGGTTGTAGATTCTGCTGATTTGGGCAGAGATGGCATTTTCCAAGTTCACTGGTTTGGAAAATGCCTGGTGCATGACAGGCCTTTGGTAAACATCTGTCAAGTGTTAGAATGAAAGAGAACAGAGTTGAGGACACAGCTGGGTTTGAATCCCAAATCTGTTACTTAGCAGCTGGGTCACCTTGGCCAACTAAGTTATGAGTCTTAGTTTCCACCCATATAAGAAGGCGATAATAACACCTATCAGGCAAGGTCTTACTAAAAATTCAAAGTAGTGTTCATGAAGTACCACACAGGTACCTAGCATGTTATAGGCCTTCAGTATATAATAGTTATTAGCTTACTTGTGGGTGGTCACTTACTTTACCCAGAGAAACAATCAAATATCTTTAAACTATGGTGGGGAATTTTCAACTATAAATTCTTCCTTGTTTTTCTAATAATAAAAATGACAACCAAGGTTGGGAAACCAAATTAGCAAATTCTTGACAACATTAATCAATTAAAAAAACTTTTTAGTACAGAGAATATTAAAGAAAACACCATCAGTCCCAAAAACCATCAAACCACAGCCAATTCTTACCCACCCACTCTCCCTTTCTACATTATTTTAAAGCAAATCTTAGGACAAGAAAGTTTTCCTCTATCCACTTAGGTTCAGAGACTGCAGGTCTGTAAATTAAGCTGACAAAAGACAGACTAAATGGAGAAAAAGTCTATAAATGTATTAACTTTTAATTTTACAGGCACAGAGACATCGCAGAAGAAAGTATTATAAATACCCAAAGGAGTAGTGATTTGAGAGCTTAGATACAGTCTTAACAGGGGAAAAGGGAGATGGGGGAGCAGAGGGGCACTTTGAAGACAACAAATGCTCCTTAGAAAGTGGGAAGAAAAGGCACTGATGGGAACACAGAAGCTCTTTTGGAAAGATAAATGGGCTCTTAGGAGTATAGACATGAGACAGTAGTTTGTGATGACGCCTATTTGGGAGTAGAGTTGACTTCTCTCAGAAGAGAATGCTGGACCTTTTCCAGGGATAGGGTTTATGATAATTGAGTTATTTTGGGAGGTACTGCTTTTTAGGCAGATAAGGAATTTGAGGAACTCAAATGCCTTCAGCCAAAAATAATTCTTATGTCAAAGTAACTTATTTTGGGGTGGCATTTCTTGATCACCTTCAACATCATTTCACTTCATCCATGGATGAAATCAGGTGCTTTTAAAAGGCAGCTCTGTACGTAAAAGTGACATTAGGAGGACAAAACTTGTCTAAAGGAGAATTGGAGGGGAGGCACCCTCAGGAAATGTACTTCAAAGTTAAAAAATGCAATTCCTGTTAAGTGATGGCAGTCAGAATATGGTACTCCCAAATATGTCAACTTGGCATATTCAATACTTTTAGCTGAAGTAGGCTGAGAAAACAGAGGTAGCAAGCAGCAGGTCTCTGTCTGACCTTCCCCTGCTTTTCTCCCCTAAAACAGGTTATAAGACCCTCATGTGAGAGGTGCGCTCTCTATACCTGCAGGAAAGGAGCAGTCATATCTCCAACACAGAGGACACAGAGAGTGATCTACATGAACAGCCTTGCCAAGTCTCCCCAGTCTACTACACTTGCCTTATCCTTTGTCCTAGTGTATTTCTCCACACCTGTTATTCATCAAAGCTAGCGGTTTAACCATTCTTAGGATCTTTTTTCTTCTAATGGGGGAGGTTTCCACATCTCATAAAACTGAATTAAATAAATTTGTATACTTTTTCTCTGTCAGAATTTGTCATTTTAATTTTTGGATCCAGCCTATGATTCTACTGAGACTTGATTTGTATCAAGCTCAGGCAGTGAATTGTGTGTTTTCTGGTGGTCATTTAACTAGAAGATAGCTCTACAGTGTGTCCGTAAAGTCATGGTGCACTTTTGACCAGTCACAGGAAAGCAACAAAAGACGATAGAAATGTGAAATCTGCACCAAATAAAAGGAAAACCCTCCCAGTTTCTGTAGGATGCTGTGGCAGCATGTGCGCATGCGCAGATGATGACGTAACACCGTGTATACAGTGGAGCAGCCCACGACCATGCCAGTCAAGATGTGGACGGTACAGAGGAAAGTTCAGTGTGTTCTGTGGCTCGCTAAATTTGAATCCATGACCAAAGTGCAACGTGAATATCGGAGCGTTTATAACGAAGTGCCACCACATAGGAATAACATTACTCGGTGGGATAAGCAGTTGAAGGAAACCGGCAGTTTGGTGGAGAAAGCCTGTTCTGGTAGGCCATCAGTCAGTGACGAGTCTGTAGAGGCTGTACGGGATAGCTATCTAAGGAGCCCTAAAAAATCTGTGCGTGAGCCCACATAAAACTGCACTGAATAGGTATGAAACTGGGAGGATTTTCCTTTTATTTGGTGCAGATTTCACATTTCTGTCGTCTTTTGTTGTTTTCCTGTGACCGGTCAAAAGTGCACCATGACTTTACGGACACTCTGTATATCTGATAGGTCACTTTTATCTTTCTATTAATTCTTACTGGAGTTTTCATCTCTTCCAGAAAGTATGATCTGAATCACTAAGTGCTTGGGGCAGGGTCCTGTACGGCTGCATGTCTGGGAGTTATCGCAGTCTAGCTTTCAGAGTAAGTGAAACAGAAATTCAGTTGGACAGAAGCAGACGACTTCTCTAACGCTGCTCCTAAGGAAAAGGAATAGAGTCAGACACTTGTGTCTGGAAGTGGTAGTGATAGGGGAACTCAAGGGCTAGAAATTCAGCTTTAGTCGTTTTAGTGCAACACGAAGACTAATTTCACCTTACTCTAACCCCTAACCTCATTTTAAGCTCATCGTAGTACCTTAGCATGCTAAACAACACACCCTGTGCTACCATGATCAGAAATGGAAAGCCCACATAACGAGGCAAACTGGCCAACGGAGCTCTTCCAAGAAGTCCCTACCCCTTTCCCAGAAAGATCCTGAATATTCCTTCCCCTCACTGAGTGCCCTAATGTCCTCCACCCCAGATAAACAAACTTCAATAAAGGAAGCAAATCCCACTAAAGGAGGCTGCTGTCTGGAGGAGCCCACTCTCTGTCTCACTGCTTCACTAATAAACTCACTTTGACCTTAAACTCTTTGTTGGCTCACATTTGAATTCTTTCCTCTGCAAAGCCAAGAACCCACAGTGGGTTGCAGACCTTTGGGTCCCAGGATCCCCAAGACACCTGCATCAGAGTGCTGTAGGGAGACCTTTTTAGAAGACGGTCAGATAAGCAGCAGTGAAGAGGCCCTGACCTCAGAGCTGGGTGTGTGACTCAGGCGGGTCAAGCTCAATGTTTCCTGAAGAGTTAAGGCTTGGATAGAGTAAGAGGCAAGTACAAATCAAAAGTAAGAGGCTTAATTCTCTCCATGAAAAATAAAGAAGTTTTCACTCGTTTTGCCTCTTTTCTTTCAGAATTTCTTTCTTTATCCTTTTCAAATGTATGTAAATCTTTTTAATGGCTAAATAAGCCTCTTGCCTACCTCACAACTCTGGAATATCTCCTCAAGGACCTGGTAGTCATGTCCCTGCAATGTAATCTTTAAGAAAAATAGGGCCCATCCTCCAGGGTCCAGGGAGAATCTGAGTCTAACTTGTCTCCTAAATGCTAATTGCAAAACCCATCTTCTGTTTCCTCCATTCGTCCACATGAAAGAGTGAGATTTCTCTCCATCTTTGCAGTTCCTTCTGTGGTTTGCCGGTGATGCATGTCACATTCTGGTTTAATGCTTACTCAATATTAAAATTGTTTTCTTTCTAATCTACCTTTGTGGAGAGGTTTTCTTGGTTGAGAAATTTTGTTTTTAATTATATTTTCTCAACAACTGCCTGAAATCCCCCCAAAAAGATGAACTTGGGGTCCAAGAGAAAGGCTAGTAATTTTCCAAAGGCCAGGGAAATGGAGAAAATTAGCTCAGATTTTAACTGGAAAGTAAAACAGATTAAGCAGAGTGAGGAAAAATATAGCATGGTAGTTAAAGCCACATATTTTGGTCTTAGATATTCTTAGGTTCACAGTCTAGTTTTGCCACTTACCAGATGGGCAAATCACCTTCTCTGAATCTGTTTTCATCTGTAAAATAGGCATAAATAGCACTTGCCACAGAGAGGTTTCATGAGGATAAGATGGTGTAATCAATGCACTTAGTACATACCTCCCTGTGGGGCAAGCTCAATAATTCTTAAACATTCATACTATATAATCTTAGCTTTAATAACTCTTTTTTTTTTTTGACAGAGACAGAGAGAGAATCAGAGAGAGGGCTAGACAGGGACAGACAGGCAGGAACGGAGAAATGAGAAGCATCAATTATTAGTTTTTTTTTTTTTTTTTTTAAATTTAATGCAGTGACATTGATAAATTAGGGTACATATGTTGAGAGAAAATATCTCTAGATTATTTTGACATTTGATTGTGCTGTATACCCCTCCCGCAAAGTTAAATTGTCTTCTGTCACCTTCTATCTGGTTTTCTTTGTGCCCCTCCCCTCCCCTAACCCCTCTCTCCTTCTTCACCCCCTCCCCCCTCCCCCAACCCCCGCCCCTGTTGCCATCACATTCTTGTTCATGTCCCTGAGTCTCATTTTTATGTCCCTTCTATGTATGGATTCATCTCAGTTTTTTTTCTGATTTACTTATTTCACTCTGTATAATGTTATCAAGGTCCATCCATGTTATTGTAAATGATCCGATGTCATCATTTCTTATGGCTGAGTAGTATTCCATAGTATATATGTACCAAAGCTTTTTAATCCACTCGTCCTCTGACGGACACTTGGGCTGTTTCCAGATCTTCACTATTGTGAACAATGCTGCCACAAACATGCGGGTGCATTTCTCCTTTTCGAGCCGTCTATGGTGTCCTTGGGGTATATTCCTAAAAGTGGGATAGCTGGGTCAAAAGGCAGTTCGATTTTCAGTTTTTTGAGGAATCTCCATACTGTTTTCCACAGTGGCTGCACCAGTCTGCATTCCCACCAGCAGTGCAGGAGGGTTCCTTTTTCTCCACATCCTCACCAGCACTTATTCTGTGTTGTTTTGTTGATAAGCGCCATTCTGACTGGTGTAAGGTGATATCTCATTGTGGTTTTAATTTGCATTTCTCTAATGATTAGTGATGTTGAGCATTTTTTCATATGCCTATTGGCCATCTGTATGTCCTCTTTGGAGAAGTGTCTATTCATCTCTTTTGCCCATTTTTGGATTGGGTTGTTTGTCTTCCTGGTGTTGAGTTTTACAAGTTCTTTATAAATTTTGGTTATTAACCCCTTATCAGACGTATTGTCAAATATGTTCCCCCATTGTGTATTTTATTTTTTTATTCTGTTCTTGTTGTCATTAGCTGTGCAAAAGCTTTTTAGTTTGATATAGTCCCATTTGTTTATCCTGTCTTTTATTTCACTTCCCCATGGAGATAAATCAGCAAATATATTGCTCCGAGAGATGTCCGAGAGCTTACTGCCTATGTTTTCTTCTAAGATGCTTATGGTTTCACGGCCTATATTCAAGTCTTTTATCCATTTTGAGTTTATTTTTGTGAGTGGTGTAAGCTGGTGATCTAGTTTCATTTTTTTGCAGGTAGCTGTCCAATTTTCCCAACACCATTTGTTAAAGAGGCTGTCTTTACTCCATTGTATTTCCTTACCTCCTTTGTCAAATATCAGTTGTCCATAGAACTGTGGGTTTATTTCTGGGTTCTCTGTTCTGTTCCATTGATCTATATGCCTGTTCTTATGCCAGTACCAGGCTGTTTTGAGTACAATGGCCTTGTAGTATAACATGATATCAGGAAGTGTGATACCTCCCACTTTATTCTTCTTTTTTAAGATTGCTGAGGCTATTAGTGTCCTCTTTTGGTTCCATATAAATTTTTGGAATATGTGGTCTATATCTTTGAAGTATGTCATTGGTATTTTCATTGGTATTGCATTGAATTTATAGATTGCTTTGGGTAATATAGACATTTTAATGATGTTTATTCTTCCTAACCATGAGCACGGTATATGTTTCCACTTGTTTGTATCTTCCTTGATTTCTTTTATCAATGCTTTGTAATTTTCCGAGTACAAGTCTTTAGTGTCCTTGGTTAAGTTTACTCCTAGGTACTTTATTTTTTTGGTTGTAATTGTGAAGGGGATTGTTTCCTTAATTTCTCTTTCTGACTGTTCATTGTTGGTGTATAAAAATGCTTCTGATTTCTGAGTATTGATTTTATATCCTGCCACTTTGCTGAATTTATTTATCAGGTCCAGTAGTTTTTTGACTGAGACTTTAGGGTTTTCTATATACAATATCATATCATCTGCAAATAATGATAGTTTTACTTCTTTTCCAACTTGAATGCCTTTTATTTCTTCTTCTTGTCTGATTGCTGTGGCTAGGACTTCCAGGACTATGTTAAATAAGAGTGGTGAAAGGGGGCACCCCTGCCTTGTTCCTGATCTTAAGGGTATTGCTTTTAATTTTTTCCCATTGAGTATGATGTTGGCTGTGGGTATCTCATAGATGGCTTTTATCATGTTGAGGTATGTTCCCTGTATTCCCACTTTACTGAGAGTTTTGATCATGAATGGGTGCTGGATTTTATCAAATGCTTTTTCCGCATCTATTGAAATTATCATATGGTTTTTCTCCTTCTTTTTGTTTATGTGATGAATCACATTGATTGATTTACGAATATTGTACCAGCCTTGCCTCCCCAGAATAAATCCCACTTGATCATGGTGTATGATTTTTTCCATATATTGTTGGATCTTGTTTGCTAATATTTTGCTAGGATTTTAGCATCTATATTCATCAGAGATATTGGCTTATAATTTTCTTTCTTTGTGTTGTCTTTGCCTGGTTTTGGAATCAGAATTATGCTCGCCTCATAAAAGGAGTTTGGAAGTCTTCCTTCCTCTTGAATTTTTTGAAATAGTTTGAGAAGGATAGGAGTTAGTTCTTCTTTGAATATTTGGTAGAATTCCGTTGTGAAGCCATCGGGCCCCAGACTTTTGTTTGTTGGGAGTTTTTTGATAACTGTTTCAATCTCCTTTGGTGTAATCGGTCTGTTTAAGTTTTCTGATTCTTCCAGATTGATTTTTGGAAGATAGTATGTTTCAAGAAATTTGTCCATTTCATCTAGGTTGTCTAGTTTTTTGGCATACAGTTCTTCATAGTATTTTCTTTACAATATTTTGTATTTCTGTTGTGTCAGTTGTTATTTCTCCTCTCTCATTTCTAATTTTATTTATTTGAGTCCTCTCTCTCTTTTTCTTGGTGAGTCTACTTAAAGGTTCATCAATCTTGTTTACCTTTTCAAAGAACCAATTCCTAGTTTCATTGATCCTCTGTATTGTTTCTTTAGCCTCTATGTCATTTATTTCTGCTCTGATCTTTATTATTTCCTTCCTTCTACTACATTTGGGCTTTACTTGCTGTTCTTTTTCTAATTCTTTTAGATGCAGGGTTAAGTTGTTTATTTGAGCTTTTTCTAGCTTCTGAAAGTGTGCCTGTAGTGCTATGAACTTCCCTCTCAGCACTGCTTTCGCTGTGTCCCATAAATTTTGAGTTGTTGTATGCTCATTGTCATTCGTTTCTAGGAATTTTTTTATTTCTTCTTTGATCTCATTCTTAATCCATTCATTATTTAACACCCTGCTATTTAGTTTCCATGTGTTTGAGAATTTTTGAGCTTTTCTGCTGTGATTCATTTCTAGTTTCATGCCGTTGTGATTGGAGAAAGTGCTTGATATGATTTCAGTCTTCTTAAATTTGTTGAGAGCACTTTTGTGCCCTAACATGTGGTCTATCCTAGAGAATGTACCATGAGCACTTGAAAAGAATGTATATTCTGCTGCTTTAGGGTGAAAGGTTCTGAAGATATCTATTAAATCGAGTTGATCTAGTGTTTCCAATAAGTCTGCTGTTTCTTTGTTAATTTTCTTTCTTGAGGATCTATCTAGTGATGTTAGTGGGGTATTGAAATCCCCTACTATTATAGTATTGCTGTTGATCTCACCCTTTAAATCCATCAAAGTCTGTTTTATATATTTGGGTGCTCCTATATTAGGTGCATAGATATTTATAATAGTTATATCTTCCTGTTGGATTGCTCCCTTTATCATTATGTAGTGGCCTTCTTTATCTCTTACTATATCCTTTGTTTTAAAGTCCAATTTGTCTGATATAAGTATTGCTACCCCAGCTTTTTTTTCATTTCCGTTTGCATGAAATGTTTTTTTCCATCCTTTTACCTTCAATCTGTGTGTGTCTTTTGTTCTAAGGTGTGTCTCTTGTAGACAACATATGTATGGGTCCTGTTTTCTTATCCATGCAGCTACCCTATGTCTTTTGATTGGATCATTTAATCCATTTACATTTAAGGTTATTATTGATATGTAGTTGTTTATTGCCATTTTCTTCTTTAAAGGTGTATTCCTTTTTTTTTTTTTTTTCTGTATTCTTTTCCCACTTTATCTGTTTACACCAGGCCCCTTAATATTTCCTGCAGCATTGGTTTGGTTGTAATGAATTCCTTGAGTTGTTTTTTGTCTGGGAAGCTTTTTATTTCTCCTTCGATTTTAAATGATAGCCTTGCTGGATAAAGTAGTCTTGGTTGTAGGTTCTTGTTCTGCATTACTTTGAATATTTCTTGCCATTCCCTTCTGGCCTCAAGTGTTTCTGTTGAGAAGTCGGATGTCATCCTTATGGGGGCTCCTTTGTAGGTGATAACTTTTTTTTCTCTTGCAGCTTTTAATATTTTCTCTTTATCGCTTAGCTTTGGTATTTTAATTATGATGTGTCTTGGTGTAGGTTTCTTTGGGTTTCTCTTTAATGGAGTTCTCTGTGCTTCTTGGACTTGTGAGAGTTTCTCTTGCATTAATTTAGGGAAGTTTTCAGTTATGATATGTTTGAACAAAGTCTCTATCCCTTGTTCTTTTTCTTCTTCTTCAGGAACCCCTATGATGCGGATGTTATTTCTCTTCATGTTGTCACAGAGCTCTCTACGTGTTTCCTCTGACTTTTTGAGTCTCTTTTCTCTTTTCTTCTCTGTTTTCATGCCTTCATTCCAGTTGTCCTCTAACTCGCTGATTCGATCCTCTGCTGTATCCATCCTGTTTTTAATTCCTTCCATTGTGGTCTTCATTTCTGATATTGTATTTGTCATCTCTGACTGATTCTTTTTTAATATTTCAATATCCTTTTTTATACTTGCTATTTATTTAGGTTTTCAAACTGCCCCTCCATTGTTGTTCTAAGATCCCTAAGCATCCTTACAATCATTATTTTGAACTCCACATCTGGAAGTATGATTATTTCCATATCACCTAGCTCATCTCTCAAGGGTGTCTCTTGTGATTTCATTTGGGTTGCACTCCTTTGTCTTCTCATCTTCTTTTTTTTTTTTTGTAGAGTTGGTTGAGTCTAGGCTTGGTGTTGTCTGCCTCCAGTTTTCAGTTGTGTTATTTTTAGGTCTTCGTGGGTTGGTATCAGCTATTATTTGTAATCCACTTTTGGATTTGGGCAGCTTTAAAGTCTTGATTTGTTTGTTTTCTTAACAGGTGATAGTCTTGTTAACTGATCTCAGCAGGGGCCTTCCTTGAAACTGTAACCAGGAATGCTGTGGGTGTAACCTGAGATGCTGAAGGTCTCTTCCACCAACTAATCTCACTGGGGGCAGGGTTTTTTCTCAGCTTCAGTAGGGGGAGGTGTATCTCAGATCTCCATGGAGACCTGAGTTACTGCTCCTCCTCCCCACTTCTTGTTTTAGCTGTGTCTTGTGCTGATTGGAGCTGGATAGATGTCCGGAGATCTCTGATCCGGAAGCACTTCAGCTCTGTTTTGTGAAAGCTTCAGTCCCTCCCCCAGCTATGGCTGCCTCCAGCACAAATGAGTCAGCTTTTTTATTTCGTTTCTTGCATACCTTATCCCCTCACAGTCTGTCCCTCTCCCTGTCTTTTCCACTTGGGAGATAAGCTGGTCTTTTCAACCCACCTTGCTCCCTGGTCACCAGGTAAGTGGCTGTGAGCAGTAGTTTCTGCTCTTTTTCCTCTGTGAAATCCTCTCTGGGCTCTCAGCCTCACCCCCCTCCTTCCGTTCCTGTAAGCAGAGGAGATTCAGGCACTCCTTACCAAGATTATTGTGGCTTCCTCTTTGCTCCTTGGTTTTTGAGAGCTGTTCTTGCAGTTCAGTGTTGGTTTTTCATGCTGATTTTTTCTAAATTGATTTGTATTCCAGTTTGGTGTTGAGAGCTGGGCGTCTGTGCATCCACCTACTCCACTGCCATCTTCTCTCCAATTATTAGTTTTTCATTGTGCATGGCGACACCTTAGTTGTTCATTGATTGCTTTCTCATATATGCCTTGACCACAGGCCTTCAGCAGACCGAGTAAGCCCTTGCTCGAGCCAGCGACCTGGGTACTCGGTATCCCAGTCTGATGCTCTATCTACTACGCCACCGCCTGGTCAGGCAGCTTTAGTAACTTTTGAAAGTTATTATAAAATATGAATTTGTTTAAATCAGTACTGAACTACCTTTAAAAAATAATGCCCGTTGAACTGTAACCCAATGATTTGCGCATGGTTTCAAGAATACCTAGTCCTGCAATAATTATCGTGGACATAGTAGAAAGGGCTTAGGAGAGGTGCAGAGGATTATGGACTGGGATTTTGTCAGAATTCTTTCTGAAGATTTTTTAAAACCTGATTGATTCCCAAGATGGGAGTAGGAGAAAAATATCCATGTGTTGTAAAACTTACAAAGAAAAAAAAAAGCCAGTTTTTAGATGACACTGGACTCAGGTTTATCACATCCTTATACAGGAGTGGAAAAGCAACTGTTTCCACCTTTTCAGTTTTTTGGCTGGGAACCCTCTAATGAAAAATAGATTTATAAGAGAAAACAAACAAGCAGAAGTTTATTAACATGTGTATCTCGTATCTGTGTGGGAGAAACTCAGAGCTCAAAGAGGTAGCTGGAACTGGAGGTTAAATATCCTCTCCAGCTAAACAAAGGAAGAGTAAAGTGAAGGAGACAAGATATGGGAAAGGAACTAGGAAAAGTCCAGTAAACAAGGATAAGTTTTGTTATGCAGATTTAAGTGTCTTCTTCATAAATACAAGTCTGTTAGGATTTATAGTTATCTTTCTCTTCCTGGTATAAAGATGGAAACACCTTACAAACAGTGATCTTCTTGATAAATGCAAATTTCACATACAAAAAAGGGCAACTTCGACTATGTTTTCTAAGTCTTCTTGTGTCTGCTGTTTTCTCAAAATACTCTTTATGCCAAAGAGTCTTATTTAAAGTGGTATATTCTGGTCCCTTATAGTCATATTTTGGGGTGGTATATTCTGGTCTCCTACATCTACCTTCCCGTGCTTATCTGACGGATGGCTGGAGCACTTTGATTGTGGACTCTGGTGTGGTGAGCATTACTCACCCCAAGACCATCACTATCAGTAAGTAGAAACCTGAACTGTGTGGGGTCTTCACGAGTGTATGCCTGCCATAGCATGAGACATTTCAGTGCATTCTCAAATATAATTGGCATTCCTAATCATTTCTAAAATAAGTAGGTTTTATTTTTTCATGTAAAATAGACATTAGTTTTTGGAGCTCTCTCCTACGTGTTTCAAAGACGGTATTGGAAAATGTTGATAGTGGAGCCATAGAAACTTCATAGGGAAGTCAGAATGACTGGTGAAAATGCTCAAAATATTTGTCAGAGCTCCCATGAGTAGACAAAAGTAACTTTGTGGTCTGGTGGGTTTCTCCATAGTCAAGGAGCCCCACCACCAAGCTGGCTTTGTAAGGCCACAGCTCTGGAGCTGGGCCTGGCAGGCCCACTTCCAGGCCCAGAAGGGAGAGGATCCCAAGCCTGACCCCAGCTGGAAAACTGGAATGTGCTAAAGGAAAAATCTGGGAGGAAAAAAAGGCAACTCATTAAATTGCCTGCCTGCCACATAAAACATAGATAGTTTTAGATATAGGGAAGAAGTGCAATTTCTCAGATTCAGAAATAATGATTTCAAATGTGTTCGTTATAAGGGATCTACTTCCCAAGAATTCTACAGGAAACATATGCGCACAGATGCCACACACATCTGTTCTGAACTAAATTAACATATGTGTGTGGGGGGGTGAGATTTTATGGCCTCCAAAATAGCACCAGTGGATAGAAGGTCTACTCAAATTAGAATTTTTAAATGCCTTGGGTTAGAGTTCTGAATCTCAGGCTACAAGAAGAGTAGTGAGCTGGTGCTCACTACACAGCTCAATCTATGTTAAACAATGAATCTTAATGGATTTCAATCTAATGATCAATAGATATGATTTATTTTGTGTCATTTAGCCATAGACTCAAAAATAACCATTGTTTTAGCCATGTATGATGCAATTGATAAAAATACATTTAATTTAAAGAAACATTTACAGAGCCTAGGTAAGTGTCCTTCATAATACTGATTTTGAAAATATTCTGCCATGGCCAGTTGGCTCAGCAGTAGAGCATCAACCCAACATGTAGAAGTCCCAGTTAGATTCCCAGTCAGGGCACACAGGAGAAGAGACCATCTGCTTCTCTACCCCTCCCCCATCTCTCTCTCTCTCTCTCTCTCTCTCTCTCTCCCCTTCTCTCTTTCTCTCTTCCCCTCCTGCAGCCATGGCTTGAATGGTTCAAGCAAGTTGGCCCCAGCTGCTGAGGTTGGCTCCATGGCCTCACCTCAGGCTCTAAAATAGCTTAGTTGCCAAGCAGTGAAGCAGCAGCCCCAGATGAGCAGAGCATCACCAGGTAAAGGGCTTTCCAGGTGGATCTGGGGGCACATGTGGGAGTCTGTCTCTGCCTCCTCGCTTCTCACTTAACATCAACAAAATAAAAATTGTAATTGATGACAAAATTTACTTACTACAACTTAGCGTTATTATACAGGGGACTTTTTTTTTTAACCACAGAATATAAATATGCAAATTTCAATGAATATGAAGAAGCTTTTTCTCTATTTCGGAGAGTATCTAACCACCCTGTTCATTACAAAATCTTCAAGGGCTAATTCTCCTTGATCATTTATCAGACGTGTTTTCCAATGGATATAATAGTAATTTGAACCCACAGAGCACCTAACTCTGTTAAAGGTACCAGAGTTTTTGTAAACTCCTTTCAAAGGCAACATAAAGACTCCACTAAAGTAGTAGTGATCAACAACAGTAAGAATGTTGGTGCTAGCATTTAAGTTGCTACTCAAGAATATTATTATTATTACTATTAAAATTCTACACTCATCCTGCTTCCCTTTCATCATATTAATGTCCTTCTTTTACTTTATGAAAGGATGTCTCCATTGGATTTTTCTATAAATCATCCTCTAAGCTTTTAACCTTTCAAAAAACGTTTTGAACTTCTGAGTGGTGACTTTTTCTCTCATGGCTTTTTAGTAAAGATTAGAGACTTCATTCCTGGCCTGTTAGCTCATTCGGTTAAGAGCATCATCCCGAAATGACAAAGTTGCAGGTTTGATTCCTGGTCAGGGCATACATGAGAACCAACCAAAGAATGCATGACTAAGTCAAACAACAAATCAATGCTTCTCTTCTCTCTCCCTGTCTCTCCTTTCTTCTCTCTGTCTTTATATCAATCAATAAATAAAGAAAAAAAAATTAAGCCCTGGCTGGATAGCTCAGTACCACTCATTCTATTCATTTGGAACCATATGACCCTTTCATTTGTAAGTATTTTGGCCTTTACTATTTTGTTCACAGTACTAGGCATCACTGTCTAATAATAAGTATTTAAAACTATTACTTTATATTAATACATTTTAAATACTAGAAAGAAAGTAGACAAACTTATGGAATTACTAGACCAATATTCAGTGTCTATGTTATACCAATATCCACAACGTTCTAGAGTCATGCTCTTGAAGTTTGTAACTTTATCTGAGTCTTAATGATTATAACTTGAGTTTGAGGACATTTTGTGTAGAGGGTGAAACCTGAGCAAGGAATGTTCAAGGTCCATTTGAAGAGCACAAATTGTCCAGTTTGGCCTGACCAGGCAGTTGCACAGTGGATAGTGTCAGCCTGGGACGCTGAGGAGCCAGGTTTGAAACCTCGAGGTCACCTGCTTGAGCATGGGCTCATCTGGCTTGAGAGTGGGCTCACCAGTGAGCACAAGATTGCTGGTTTGAGCAGGGGGTCATACACATGACTCCTTGGTCACTGGTTTGAACCCAAAGATTGCTGGCTTCAAGCCCAAGGGCACTGGCTTGAGCAAGGGATCACTGGCTCAGCTGGAGCCCCCTGGTCAAGGCACATATGAGAAAGCAATCAATAAACAACTAAGGTGCCACAACTATGAGTTGATGTTTCTCATCTCTCTCCCTTTTTGTCTGTTTGTCTGTCTCTCTCTCTTGCTTAAAAAAACCATTGTTTGCGAGAACATGCAATAAATATAGAACAGTTACAATAGAGATAAGGCTAAAAGGAATTGCTCAGAACATAGAGGGTTGAAAGCAAGACTGAGATACTTATGCATGATTCTGAGGGCAATTAGGGCATGATGAATATTGTTAATATCTCAATAAATGGCACCACTATCCCCCAAGGCCGTCCAGTCAGAATGGAAGCCGCGTTTGACCTCCTTTTTCCCTATCTCCGTAAGTGACCCATCAAAAAATATTGACAGCATTACACCCAAAAAACATCCCTTATCCAACCACTTCTTTTTAATTTTTTCTGCCAAAGCCCAAGTCTAGGGCACCATAGCCTTCATCTTGACAGCTGCAGCAACCTCCTGACTGATATCTCTATGTCCACATTCTTCAAACAGTGCCCAGCAAGACCTGCTCAAAGAGTAAACAAGGCCATCTTACTTTCCCATTTAAAACTCTCCAATTGCCATGGACCAGCGTGGCTAGTAATTGTCCAGGTCCTGAGTGAGAACAGTGAGGAATGAAGAAACAAACTCAGAGAGAAAAAGAGTGGGATCAGGATTGGGAGGTCTCCTTGCAACACCAAGATAGCTTGCAAGAGCAGAGCAAAACCCCCTGGTCTGCTTTATTATATAGTACAGAGCCATATGTAAATAAGGAAGTCTCTGATACAAAATCACATTTCTAAGGCAACCCAAGAATTGTCCCAAGTGCAGAAAACCCTCCCCCCTGCATAACTCTAATCAACCAACATCAGAACAAACTAAGAGTGAGAGGAAATTGCTGCTAGAAAGTTAATCAAGCAAGTGAGGTGGGGTGATGAGAGGAGTACAAATACTCAGCTTCATAGCCAATATGGAGGTGTGGGGAAAGAGCTTACCTTTGGCTAAGCCTTAAACTGCAAGGCATCTGCCAGCTTGCAGTCTCCCAGATCCAATATTGTTCATTGCATTTAGAAAAGAAAAATCAAAACCTTTAATCTCAGCTTAAAAGGCCCTCCATATTCTGCCCTCTGCTTAACCTTCAGAATCCCTCTTGCCCCCTTGTCACAATGCGATGCGTCAGCCATCTCTGTGTCACCTGAGCATTCCAGGCTCGTTCCCACCTCAGAGCCCTTTTAGTTTCCAGGTACTGGCAGCAGCTAGGTCTCACTTTTTCACTGTGATTTTTTACAGAGCAGGGACGATATTTCACTCATTAAATCTATACATAGCTTTCAACAGCCACGTGTAAAGATTTTTGGTTTGTGGTTGCAGTAACTATTAGAAAAATTGGCTGTAACGAAGAAGTCATGTTGTAGAGAGCCTCCAGATAGAAAATTCTGTTAGCTGGTTTCCCTCCCCTGACTCTCGGGGTGACATTTGGTCGATACAAACTGGAGTTATCATACGTGGCAGTGGGAAGGGAAGGGAGGGGTGAGATTTCTTCCACAAAGGCCTGCCCTGAAGCTGCAGGAACTCCTCCCACCTCTAACACTGTTCCCTTTGCCTTGTCAGTTTCTCCAGGGAACCCTTGGTTCATGAAAATGTGCAAAGATTCCATTACTTTACGTTATTATAAAAGAATATATGCCCTCAAACATGTAAACATCTTTTCCCTTTTCTTACCATATATCCTCTCCTTATTACATCCCCAATAAAACTCTTAATATTTTAAATACATATATTCAAAATATTTTCTGTGCTATATGCATCAGTTACTAATAAAAAATTATTCCACAATTTTGTGTCTTGAAACATTTTTTTTCTTTAAGCTCAGGGATTCTATAGGCTAGGACTCTGAAGTCCTAGGTTGTAGTGTGGATGGCTTGTCCTGCTTCACAATGTTTTGGGTTCAGCTTGTTAGTCAGGAAGACTGCCTGGCTTGATGCTGAAGACTGAAACCATCTGAAGGTTCTTAGACTCACATTCTGAAGCCTGACATGACTCTGACTAGACTGCTGTACTACTGACTAGACTGCTCTGTGTGCTGAAAAAACCCAGGCTGAGACAACAGGACGAAGGTGGGGGTGTACATGGAGCAGAAGGAAAAGCATCCACCAATCCAGGTGCCCCGTAGGAGGGAGCACAACATATTAGAGGTAAGGACAGGAAGCCATTGAGGTCACACACACACACACACACACACACACACACACACACACTCGGGGGAGGGGGAGAGAGAGAGAGGAGTACCAGGTGAGGGGCCAGATCTCACATGCCTGTAAGTCCCAGCTTTAAATTTGTGTTTTACCTCAAGAACAACAAGGACCCAGTTCAAGTCTTAAGCAAGAGGGTGAGGCACTGGGGGTTAGGACTCCAACATATCTTTTTGGAGAAAGCAATGCAGCCCATAACAGATGCTACAGCATTTCATGGCTGCTAGTTCACTGGCACCCCACCACATCTTGCTGGTGATCTTCAGCTGTCTCACGTGTCTGTGGGCAAAAAAGGGGCCCACCAGCTCAGGGGAGGCCTGTGCGGTGAGCCTTACAAACCAAGAGACCAAAAGTCAACACATAGGATGGTCTAAACATAAGAATCCCTAGCTAAAAGTAAGTCATGGCAGGTAGTCATGTCCTAGGCTTATATGTTCCTTGACAAAGGTCAACCTTTACCTTAAGTGAGCCTGTCCACTGTCTTTTTGAATGGAAGATAACATACATTAGAAACGTCAGAGTAATCTTTTCCAGACCTCTCAGGGCACAGTCACTGCACCAGAGTACCGACCAATGAACCATCATTGTTACTTTGTTCCCTGAATACTATCTCCATGTGCTGGAAATGTTAACTATTAACTATTCTTTACCCAGCAATGTAAAAGAAACGTGTTTATCTCTATTTTGCTTTTTTTGTCCAACCCCCCAGATTTCCCCACTTTGCTTTCTCCTGCCCCCTTAAGCTACCATCAACAAATTTCATGTAATCCTATTTACATCTCTTCTTTTTATTCTAATGTGTAAAATAAGCTGCAAAACCCATCTTCTCCAGAGTATTTTCTCAATTGGTTGAGATATGGCTTCCTGGCAATTGGTGCCAGTCAGTTTGGCTCAAATAAACTCATAAAAATTCCCTAATAGTTTGGATGTTTTTTACATGGACACTTCTATAAATGGTCTCTTCATTAAAGTCTCTTAGGTTAAACCCTCTAAATATGCCAAGGACCCTTGCTCTGGGGCTCTGATTTATACATCCATTTTGAGATCTGCTCAACAAAAAAACTGGACAGGATTTGGTAGAGAGTTGCGTGGGTGGGTAGTGGAAATGAAGGAAAGTGTCAGCTGTAATCCCCACATTTGTGAATTGTGTAATTGACAGGCATGGTGCCTTTCACTAAGGTCTGGCATACATGAAAGGTCCACAGCAAAGGAGATAATGACATGTGTATTAGCCACAAAAACAAACAAAACAACCTCAAACCAACTCTGAACGGCTGTGCAATATGTACTTTATACTGTATACTCTGGACATTTAAAGTCAGCATGGGTTCAAATCTTGGTCTGCCATGCTAGTTGATCCATCTAGGACAAAAGACTTCATTTTATTAATCCTTTTTATATCCATTTTGATCTGTAAAATGTACATCATAATATTTGCATCATGGGGCTCCGTGAGGATTGATGAGATGAGCTGTAGCAGAGTGCCTGTCATTCATTAAGGGAACGACTAATGCTAGTTTTAGCCAGTAGTACTTTTATACACTTACTTTCCATCTGGAGAAAGTATCACCAACAATAAATGTTTTGAAATGATCTGCCTGAATGTGGTCTATATCCTATTTTCCACTGCAAATTTAAAATCATGTTAAATGCAGTGTAGGATTGGAAAAAACATTGCTAGCAGGCTTGTACTTCTAAAGCTCTTTTCTATTTTATTTTGAACTCAGACTGTTTAAAAACAGTTACTAACCTTGATGCTGGATATTAATTGGAGAAGTGGATAAATTTCAAAGTAATGTAACTATTTTAGGATGTCAAGGGGACTTTGAAAAATTATGTACTCAGACCTCTAATTTTTGGATGAGGAAATTAAAACCTGAGAGGTTAAATGACTCATCTGAGGCCACAGAACTAGTGGCAGAGTTGGGACTAAAATGCAGGCCTTGATACTCATAAACTGGACCTTTTATCTCCAACATGGCAGCTTCCAGCAAAACAGTCCAGAAAAAAATGTTTGTTGCACAGATTTAAAAATTTATGTAATGAACCTAACTCATCTCTAAGGAAAAATAAAAGTTAATATGAGGAATGAGGGACCAGAATGGGAGTTCAAAAAGTACTGGGCTTTAATAAATTTACTAACAATTCCTTTTGAAAAATAGGTAAATCCTGGTTGGTTGACTCAATGGTAGAGCGTTAACCTGGCATGTAAAGTCCTGGGTTCGATTACTGGTCAGGGCACACAGAAGAATTGACCATCTGCTTGCTTATCCTTCCCTTTCCCCCCCATTTCTCTCTCTCTCTTTCTCTCTCTCTCTCTCTCTCTCTGTCTTCCCGTCCAGCAGCCATGGCTCAATTGATTCCAGCACGTCGGCCTCAGGTGCAGAGGTTGGTTCTGTGGAGCCTTCACCTCAGGAGCTAAAAATAGCTCAGTTGTGAGCATTGCCCCAGAAGGGCAGAGCATTAGCCCCAGACGGTGGTCACCAGGTAGATCCTGATCAGGGTGCATGTGGTAGTCTATCTCTCCTCTTCTCATTTAAATTAAAATAAAAAAGATAAATCATGATTTAACTGGCATTTTACACCTTTAAAAAATGTAGCAAGGGTCCTGGCTGGTTGGCTAAGCAGTAGAGTGTCGGCTTGGAGTGTGGAGGTCCCAGGTTTGATTCCCGGTCAGGGCACACAGAAGAAGCACCCATCTGCTTATCCATTTCTCCCCCTCTCCTTCCTCTCTGTCTCTCTCTTCCCCTCCTGCAGCCAAGGCTCCATTGGAGCAAAGTTGGCCCGGGCGCTGAGGATGGCTCCATGGCCTCCGCCTCAGGCGCTAGAGTGGCTCCTGTTGCAGTGGAGCAATGCCCCAGATGGGCAGAGCATCGCCCCCTGGTGGGCATGCTGGGTAGATCACGGTCAGGTGCATGCAGGACTCTGTCTGCCTGCCTCCCTGCTTCTAACTTCAGAAAAATACAAAACAAAAAAAAGTAGCAAGGCTTCTGACTACTTTTACACATGGGAATGGACATTTCTAGTACTCATGAACTATGATTACCACTTTTCTAGTTTTATTTTGAAGACTTGGTGATTTTTCCCTGTGCAACAATCAATAACCTTAATGCTTGTATTCAAAATTATTCACCTTAAACAGGTTCTGTTTTAAAGAATTCTGACTCAATGAACCAATGAAATTTTGAGAAGATGGTTATATACCATTATGTAACCAACTTTCTTTTTCAAGATTGAGTTTTAAAAGAAATCTAAACATCACTGAGTTAATCATGTTTTGGTATTTGGGTGATTATGTGGAATGAACAAAATCAGTTTTCCTGCTTAGACAGAAGGATATTCAGAGGTATCATTTATTTCTCCATATAATCTTTTTTAATGCAGAAAAGAGGAGACATGGAAAAAAATATTTTAAGGCAAAATTGGTGAAAAAATATACTTTTTGCTACAGGGAGAAAGAGATATAAATTTTTGTATTAAAATGTATATTGGGTAGACATAATATTTAAGAGGAAAGCCAATCTAACTGATTTAGATTATGTTTAAAAGATTCTTTTATCTCAAACACTTGGTATCCATGGCAACTGAGTCATCCCTATACTTACTTTTCCCATCCATAACAAGGAAAATAAGCAGCCGAAGACCTTACAATTTCTTATCATTATAGCATAGCTAATAAATTACTATTTGACAGAATCTTAACAAACCTTATTGTTGTTTTACTTTTGAAACAGGACTCCCAAACAGAAATAAGAAATTGTAACCAAAACACGGAAAAATCAGCTCACGAAAGAGAGTTATAACAGCACATCCAAGGAAGGAAAGAGTTACTCTCTGAACTTGGCCCCGAACTGGCTGATGCTCAAGTCAGAAAACCATGTTCTGGGCTTCTGCCAAGTTACAGGTCATCTGGTCCTATATCCATGCAGATTCTGTTGGTTTGATAGGGAAACCATACCCAGGTGAGCCAACCTCAGACAGACCAAAGATATTCAAAACAGAATATCCAGTCAGTGGCAAAAGTGTGCCTTTTGCATGAATCACTAATTGCTGTTTAAAAATAACTTTTCATTGAACATTTGCTACACATCTTTATGTACCAGTCACTGTCTAGGGTTCTCAGGATGTGAGATACGAATAAGGCGGTTCCAGCTGACAAGAAGTTCACATCTTGCATAGAATCTAGATATATAAAATTTCCTATTAATAGCAAAAAGGTATTATAACATTCACCTATGATGGACACATCGTTTTGTGTCCTTAGGACCCTTAGGACCATGATTGGTTCTTGCAGACAACTGACACAAAATAAGCATTGACTGAATATAGGAATTCAAGGGAATGGCCAGGATGATACCAACAAACAGTATCAAAATTGTCTTTAACAGGAAGGTCTTCAAAACACAAATCCTCAAGTTTTAGTTCATGAGATAAATGCAATTTAAGAATTGTTAGAAATATAATTAAATTTTTCAGAAAATGGAAGTAAACCTGGGACTTGAATCTATGAAGTCTGGCTCCAGAGATTCTTGTGCTTACCCACTATACCACATTGCCTTTTAGAGAGACACAGAACAGGAAAGAAGGACAGGTGAAATTATTTCTATAGACACGGTGATTAAAGAAAAGAAAAGAAAAGAAAAGAAAGCCAGTCCAAAAGTGCAAACTGCAAAGCTTCAGAAGCCAAACATACAACTTGAACTACATCTATTCACTTATTCAACAAATTCTCATGGACCTCCCTAAGCCAGGTGTTCTTCTGGGCACCAGGATTTTCATGTGAAAACACATTAAAGCATTGCCCTCGTGGTCTCTTCTCCATAGATCTGGCCACCCTCAAACACACCCTATAATTAACTTATTTACTAAGTTTATCGCTTATTGTCTGTCTCCTCTTAACAGAATGTATATTCCATGAGCACATAAAATTTTGAGTTAGTTCCCTGAGAAAAAACTATCTCCAGAACAGTGCTTGGGACACTGCAGGGATTCAATAAACATTTGTTGAATGAATAAACCATGGGGTTTACCTTTTAGTGGGGGACAACATAGGTTTTTAAAATAAAATAATATTTTAGAATATATGCAGATAAAGTAATAAATTTTCTATGTCTCCTTTTTTAAATACAGCAGAGATAACTCTTAACTACTATTGGATTTAGAAGGACATGTTATGAGTTTTAAACAAGATGTGCAAATACTTTGGAACTCTGAGAAGACTGTAGTCCCTAAAGTAATAGAATTGCTTTCTTAATTTCACTTTTGTATTATTCATTGCAAAGTATGTAAAAATACAATTAACTCGTATCCTGCAAACTTGTTTATTAGTTCCAGTAGTTGTTAATAGGTTCCTTAGGGGTTTCTCTATATAATACCATGCTATCTGCAAATAGGGATAGTTATTTTTTCCTTTCCATTCTAAATGTTGTGGGGGGTTTTGTTTTTTGTTTTTTGTTTTTGTGGGTTTTTTTTTTTTTTTTGCATAATTGCCTTGGCTAGAACCTCTAGTACAAATTCAATAGAAGTGTCAAGAGTGAATATTCTTGTCTTGTTTCTGATCTTAAAAAGAATTTGCCTACTCTTTCGGCATTAAGTATAGAGTTACCTGTGAGATTGTTGTAAAATGCCCTTTTTCAGGTTGAGGAAGATCCCTTATATTCCTCATTTTTAAATATTTTTATCATGAAACAATGCTGAATTTTGTCAAATGCTTTTTCTGCATCAATTGAGATAATTCCATGCTTTTGTTTTTAATACTATTAAGATGATCTGTTACATTAATTGATTTTATTTATTTATTTATTTACAGAGACATAGAGTCAGAGAGAGGGACAGATAGAAACAGATAGGAAAGGAGAGAGATGAGAAGCATCAATTTGTCATTGCAGCATCTTAGTTGTTCACTGATTGCTTTCTCATATGTGCCTTGACTGCAGGACTACAGCAGGTGAGTGACCCCTTGCTCAAGCCAATGACCATCAGCTCAAGTCAGCAACCTTGGACTTCAAGCCAGCAACCTTTGGTTGGGCTCAAGCTGGTGAGCCCATGCTCAAGCAGAGAGAAGGAGATAGGCAACAGAGGTGAATAAGGCTGGTGAGGTAGAAACCTTTGATTCTAGGAAACTCGGATAAGGCAGTGGCTTTGGGAGCCCTGAATGGAAAGGGAAGTGTTTTCCCACTGTGTGTATTTCTTGCCCACCAGGTGCAAGCTAGGATTAAAGGTAATGGCCCAACAGTTCTTGGCTCCGTTGTTTCATTACAGTCTGCCTGAATCAAACACGAACCTACATGGGCCAGGCGGCTGTGATGGTGGCCACGGCTACTGGCCTTACAGGCTCCAAAACCAACTCATACATGCTCCGGTTCCATAACCAGGAGAATCTTTTCTGGTTTTTCCCAGAATCAAAGGTCCCCCCACCAGTCTGTCATCTCTGGTTCCCCATCTGTACACCTTCTCCCTTCTCTTCTCTGCACAAGCTGTCTTCTCCTTCACACCCTGCCATCTTGGCTTCTTCCCCCCTCTGCTTCTCTTTCCAAACTTTTTTGGCACAAAACCCCTCCTCTAGCGAACATTAGCATAACAATGGACCTTCCCAAGCAGAAAGGTAATTATAGATCACATACCTGGGCAGCTATCTTTAACAATATAAGTGAGCAAACTTAAAAAAATCATATTTTACAAACTCATTTGCCCAATACCAAATTTTTGTTTATGTTCTTGAATAGATGTTTCTTCATTTGCTGTTTGCCCAAAAGACCATTTCCAGAGGTTGTAATATTTTTAAAAAATAATTCCCACCAGTTTCTCTGTGAAGCAAGTCAGCAGAACTCCACACATTGTAACACAGGAAGTCAGCAGCCCTTTATTGTAATGGGTTTATTCATTGCTCATGTGGACAAAAACACAAAACAAAATAAAAGACGAGCCATGAGCTAAACCTGACAAGCTCAGGGGACACCTGCATGGTGGCCTTGCAAACTCAGAGACCTAACGTAACCACACGGGATGGTTTGAAATGAAGACTTTCTAACTAAAAGCAGTTCATGGTGGGTAGTCATATCCTAGGGGGGTATTTTTCTCTAAACAAATGTCAGTGTTTACTTTACTCAAGCCTGTCTGTTGTCTTTTTGCATCTATGTTTAAGGTACCTGATGACATGTCTTTGAAATGGAAAGGTCTTCTTTTCCTGACCCCCTCAGGGTAGGCTTCCCACCAGAGCAGGAACCACAAACTGCCTCATTGTTACTGTTATCATGTGAATCGGTAACTGTTAATTGTCTTGTTCCTGCCTATGTAAAAGAAGTTTTAACATGTACATTTTTACTTTACTTTTTATCCAATCCCAGAGATTTCTCCGCTTTGCTTTCTCCCGCCTCCCTAATCTATCACCAATTTCATGTAACCCCCCTTATATTTTACTCTTTGATTCTAATGTACAATATAAGTGGTGAAACTGCCAGTTTCCAGAGCACTTTCAAAATCCATTGAGACTTGGCTTCCTGGCAATTGTCAACTGTTTGCCTCAAATAAACTCATAAAAAATTCTTATAGGTTTGGAAGTTGTTTTATGTCGACACTGACAACAAAACGACCATGAAATATATGTTGTCCACTCATTAATGCCAAATAGGTTTGTAGCAACTAGTGACAGGGTGTGAAATCCCCAATAAATAGTGATAAGATGCTTATGGTGAAACTATGTTTTATCCTGCTAATATCACAGCCACTAAGAGAAAACAGCTCATAAAAGGTATGGTTTTATCAGTAATTGGATAGGTACTATAGGATAACACAAACGATTAAACATCTAAAACTCAACCTATTGTATGGGCTTTGAAGAAGTTAAAACCAATTAGTTTTTTTATCTTTCTGAAACAGTCTGAAAACAAGATCTTAATTAAAGCCCAGCTTGATTTCTGGCTCGACAGAATAAGTTATCAGTGATATGAAGCAAGAAACAGTTGATTAAATCTCATCTGAGTTTTAAAAGCTGAATGCTTGGAAAAGTTTCAGTTATTTATACTGAGGAGCCCTGAGGAGCCACTGCGCCACCTCACCCGCAGGTGTTGTAAAGTACCAAAAGCTACAGAATCGATATTACTATCTTAAGAGGCTTAAAGAACATTTTATTAATTTGGGTTAAGGTGTGCAGAGAAATTTTGTGAATAATCTCTGTACTGTGTGATTGGCATAAAACCAGGATGGCCCTTGGCATTGTATTGTAAATGCAAAGGGAAGGAAAACATGGATTCCCTGATATTCCACCACACCTGTGGGGAAAGGGGTGAATGGCTAGCCAGGTGCAGGAAGAGAAAAGCCAAAATAAACCTTTTCTTATAGTAATGAGCCACTTGTGGGCATTTGTCCCCATGGAAACTACCTCTCCCATATGAATGCATATAGTTAATGTGTGTGACTCTGGACAAAGAGATGATGGATAAACATTAGAAAATATAGGAACGTCTTTTAATATGTAAAGAGACATCTTTTTTTTTTTTTTTAATTTTTTTTATTTTATTTTATTTATTCATTTTTAGAGAGGAGAGAGAGAGGGAGAGAGAGAGATAGAGAGGGAGAAAGAGAGGAGGGGGGAGGAGCTGGAAGCATCAACTCCCATATGTGCCTTGACCAGGCAAGCCCAGGGTTTCAAACCGGCGACCTCAGCATTTCCAGGTCGATGCTTTATCCACTGCGCCACCACAGGTCAGGCAAGAGACATCTTTCTATCATTGTGTTGACTTATAAATTTTTGTTTTCTCCAAAATGATGTATGGCTTGCAAATTGAACATGGTCCTATCATGTTAAAGGACATATGACTATAACCAATAGTGGTAAAGGGCTCCTAATTACAATTTTTGCTTCTATACTTCCCCGCTTGCAAAACTATAAAAAGTAGGTAGAACAAAGGGCCGGCGTGCTCTCCCTCAGATTTCTGTCGGAGTTGCTGCGGCTTGGCCAAGCTAGACAAGAAAGCTTTGGTGTGGAATCGACGGAATTTGTTCGTGTCTTCAACGTTTCGAGTCCCTCTGGATTAGGCTTAACAATACTAATCACCTTTACATCTACTTTGATGAATGTGAAGTACCAGGAAACCTCAGAATGATTCTTAGTTCTATAAAGTATTCCACATTTAGTCTTCAGGGAGTTGCTTGGGGTTGCTTGGGGAAGCACCTGACATTACATTGTGAATATTAAGAACAGAGTCCTTAAGGAAAAAAAAAAGAACAGAGTCCTTGTTGCTAAAAGCTAGCACTCAAGAACTACCAATGACTTTGAAATATAACAGCCTTTGTTTTCTAAACATGTTTTAGGAGGAAGACAGATGTGATGTGCTTGAATACATATTATTTGAAAAATGACTCTGGGAGTTTCCCCTGCCCACATATACCTAATAGACTTAAACAATCATTTCAATGTTACTTTTATATCTTCAAATAAGTTTGTAAAATATGATTTTTATGTTTGCTCACTTATAGTTTGTATTGGGGGCTGGGCAGCACCAGGTATATGTCTGTGAAATTGCAAATTACCTTCCTGCTTGGGAAGGACCATTGTCTTGCTAATGTTTGCTGGAGGAAAGGTTTTCTTGACAAAAAGTTTTGATAAGGAGAGAAGGCAGAGAGAGAGAAGCCATGTTTGCAGTGAGAACAGAGAGAATGGAGGTGTGTAGATGGGGAACCAGAGGTGAGGGTCTTTGTGAGCTCGCTGACTGGTAAGGCCTTTGATTCTAGGAGGAACCAGAGAAGATTCTCCTGGTTGTAGAACCGGAGAATGTGTCAGTGGCTCAGGGAGCCCTGAGTGAAAGAGAAGTGTTTTCCCTGTGTGTGTTGCTCGTCATCCGGTGCAAAACTTTAATAAAGGAATGGCTCGCCATTTTTTGGCTCCACTCTTTCTTTACCGTCTGCCCAAATCTAATGGGAACCTGCATGTGAATGGCCACCACAGCGGTGACTACTGGCCATACACTTCTAAGCAGAAGATATGGGAACAGCAGGGGCTTGGCATTTAGTTCATTAGGTTAGAACTGAGATTTCTCATCCTGGTGCCTGAGGTTACTGAAAAAGCTCGATCTCCCCATAGAATAACTCATTCTACACCTGTGTCCAGAACCAGCAGGAAATGGTATTATTTAGCTTTATCTTATTTTGTAAATTATCTTTTGAGTCCTTTTCAGAATTTATAAACACCATATTAGTTTTCCTTGCACATACAAATCAAATAATAATAAGCTAAGACATATGTACTGTACTTACTATGCACTAGAGTCTATAGTAATGGAGCTAGGTGTAGTAATTCATTAATCATCACAGCTACCTCATATGGAGTGTGAGGCACAAAGAGGTTAAGTAACTTTCCTGTGGTGACACAGCTGGCAAACAGCAGAGCTGGGATTTGAAGCTCTGACAATCACTACAATGTACTGTTTCTGTATAAATAATAACAATATTTCTTGGGGTGGCAGAATAAGTGAGCAGTGGAGTGGTCCAAACAAAGAAAGGATAGCTTTAGGGCTCCATTCTTTTTCTGCTCAACTGGTTTCCTCTTAGCTGAGGGTTTATATAGGCATACCGATGCTTAGGAATCGTGTTACTACAACTGATGTGGAAGTTACAGTGGGCAGATAAAAGTAATATACTAAACTGATTACAAAAGACATGCATGGGCATCTTAGCATTGCAAAATGGGCTTAAGGCTGAGTCTGTTGGGCCAATAAATAGCACTGAATATGCAGATGTGCTTTCCAAGGAACAAATAAACTTGGAGATACTGACTTTTCCATTCAAAAGCAACTTTAGATCACTCACCAGAATTCAAAGCCATTTTTTACATGAACAACAAATACAAAATTTAGTAACCCCGCCCAACACATATTCACCCACTCCATCAAAGACACAATTTCTAGTTCAGAAGCCAGTCACTCCCCAAAGCTTGCTCAATAGGAGCCAACACCTGATCAAGGATATTAACTGGCTGTGCAAAGAAATGACCAATCATCAGTCAAGATCAGTGCTTTTTAATGTGAAAAGGCCATTTATTTGGCCATTTGGTGTTGCAGACCTGGCAGCTGTGTTTAACCTGGAATCATCATTCATAAAACTTAATGAACTATAAGCTCTTTGAGGAACAAAGATCATGTGACATACATCTGTGTATATCTCTTCATGTCTGCCACATAGTAGGCAATCAGGAAATATTCATTTTCTTGATTTGATGCTCTAATCACTATAAAGTGTTAGAGAAAGTGTCTCATACATGATTTGTCATATATGTACCGAAGTTCTCATAGCTGCATGACTTTAGGAAGTCACTTCCTCTCTCTGCACCTGTGCTTTCCCACCAGGAAGACAGTTATCAGAAGATCTCTGGATTCCCTCCAGCTCTGAAATCCTCAATGCAGACCAGCAACCCATGTCTCAAGGAGGGAAACATTAAATGTCAGGGCTAAATTCTTATTTCTTTTAGGGGCTGAATTAAACATTAGCTCTGTTTGAAGTGTGGAGTGGAGGGCAGTTGGTGGCTGAATTATAAATACAGTAGTAAAATTTACCAGTTTCCCTCCATTACAAACCACAAATTGGTCAATGAGGCAATTTCAATATATGAATTAAGACTGGAAAACACAAGTTGTGAACTTCTATACTGTACATGCTTCTTGGGCTTGAGGTTCAAAGAAGGGAGGTCCTCCTTCCTTTATATAGTATTTTCCAGTAGAGGGAGCCAGACTTTAAGCATTAACCTGACCATAATTTATTCCATACAAATGTTTGCCTGATCTAGAAAAGGAAAACAGGTTATTTTGATACTGAATTCTCACTTCTGTCTTGTATAAAACAATAGAAACTGTATTACAGAGTCTACCACTAATACTCCAAAAGTCAAGAGTTTTCCTAGTAATAAAAATTTTTAATCCTCTCTATCAATTTCATCAGCACTGATAGGATTTTTTACAAACATTTATTTAGCTTGTTGGCATCTGAGTTTAAGTTCAAAAGTATTTATACTATGAAAGTATCACAACAACTAGGCAATTATTTTTTCAGTGGGGACATTTTTAATTTACAGTTAAAGAAAAAACTTTTTTTTAATGAGATATAATTGACATATAACATTACAGGAGTACAACATCATGATTTGGTATATAATGCCAAATGATTGCCTCAATAAGTTTAGTTAACATCCATTACCACACAGGTTATAATTTTTTCCTTATGATGAGAACTTTAAGATTTACTCTCTTAGTAATTTTCAAATATATAATACTGTGTTATAATATATATTCACCATGCTATATACTATATCCCAAGCACTTATTTATCTTGGAACTGGAAATTGTACCTTTTGACTAACTTCAGCCATTTCACCCACTCCCTTCTGGCAACCACCGATCTATATTCTGTGTCTGAGTTCTGTTTGTTTGTGATTCCACACAGTAAGATCATACAGTATTTGTCTTTCTCTGTCTAATTTATTTCATTTAGCATAATGTTCTCAAGGTCTATGTAGTTTGTTACAAATGGCAAGGTTTCCTTCTTTTTTATAGCCATTGTGTGTGTATATCTATATCTATATCTATCTATCTATCTATATATATATATATCACATTCTCTGTATTCATTCATCTGTTGATGGACACTTAAGTTGTTTCCATGTCTTGGCTATTGTAAATAATGCTGCAATGAACATGGTGGTGGTGGGCGGGCAAGATAGTGATTTTATTTCTTTTGGATAAATACCCAGAAGTGAAATTGCTGGGTCATATGGTAGTTCTATTTTTCAATTTTGGAAGAGCCTTCACACTGTTTCCCATGTGACGACATCAATTTATATTCCCATCAATAAAGCACAAGGGTTCATGTTTTCCCACATTCTAGCCAACACTTGCTATCTATTGTCTTTTTTTTTTTTTTTTTTTACAGAGACAGAGACAGAGAGAGTCAAAGAGAGGGATAGACAGGGACAGACAGACAAGAATGGAGAGATGAGAAGCATCAATCATTAGTTTTTTGTTGTGAGACCTTAGTTGTTCATTGATTGCCTTCTCATACATGCCTTGACCATGGGCCTTCAGCAGACGGAGTAACCCCTTGCTCAAGCCAGCAACCTTGGGCTTAAGCTGGTGAGCTTTTGCTCAAACCAGATGAGCCCTCGCTCAAGCTGGCGACCTCGGGGCCTCAAACCTGGGTTCTCTGCATCCCAGTCCGATACTCTATCCACTGTACCATCGCCCAGTCAGGTTCTATTGTCTTTTTGATAACTGCCATTCTAATAAGTGTGAGGTGATCTCTCATTGATTTTCATTTCCCTGGTGCTGAACGATGTTGAGCATATTTTCATGTACCTATTGGCAATTGGTATGTAGTCTTTGGAAAATGTCCTTTCAGTTTCTCTGCCCATTTTTAAACCTTTTAAATTGAATTCAGAGAGAGGGAAGGGGAGAAAAGGAGACAAACATCAATCTGTCCCTCTATGTGCCCCAGCAAGGATCAAACCAGCCATCTCTGCATTGTAGGACAATACTCCAACCAACCAAGTCCCTCTGCCCATTATTTAATCATATTTTTTACTATTAAGTTGTATGAGTTCTTTATGCATTTTAGATAGTTACTCTATCAGATATATAACTTGTAAATGTTTACACCCATCATGCAGTATGCCTTTCTTTTTGTTGATGGTTTCCTTTGATGTACAGAATATTTTTGATATAGTTTCACTTGTTTAGTTTGCCTTCGTTGCTTTTGATTTTAGTGTCAAATCAAATAATCATTGACAATATCAATGTCAAGAAGCTTGATGCCTCACCTGTGGTGGTGCAGTAGAAAAAGCATTGACCTGTAATGCTGAAGTCACAGGTTCGAAACCCAGGGCTTGCCCAGTCAAGGCACATACAAGAAGCAACTACTATGAGTAGATGCTTCCTGCTCCTACCTCCTTTCTCTCTCTCTCTCTCTCTCTCTCTCTCTCTCTCTCTTAATTCAATAATAAGTAAAATCTTAATTAAAAAAAAGAAGCTTGCTCCCTATGTTTTCTTCTAGGAGTTTTATGACTTTAGGTCTTACATTCAACACTTTAATATTTTTATTTGATTTTTGTGTATGGTGTAAAGTAGAGTTATAGTTTCACTTTTTTTGCATGAGGCTATTCAGTTTTCCCAGCACATTTCTTAAAGAGGCTATCATTTCTTCATTGTATACTCTTGGCTGAAAAGTCTTAGTTAAGGACAATATTTTGGTTTGTTCATGAGAGAGAAAACAGCTGTAGACTGTAGCCTTCATTCTCTTGTGCAGAAAAATTTACACGTTTTGAAATACAGAGGGCTCCTTTCTAGAGAAGTGATCTAACATGTTAAAATTCTAGCTCCCAGTAACTCACAATATGACCTTATTTGGAAATAGGGTCAGTGCAGATGTAATTAGTTAAGATGAGATAATACTAAACTAGGCTGGAAACCTAATTCAATATGACTTGTTCTGTTAAGAAGGAAAATTTGGATATAGGTATGCACACACAAAGCATGTCATATTAACATGAAGACAGAGATTGAGGTGATACCAGCAAATTACCAGAAGCTAGGAGAGAGCCCCCTCTTCTTCTTTTTAAAATTTTAAACCTCACTGACTTGCTGAATAAACTAGGACAATTGTCCAGAATATCCCAGCTTCTAGATAAGTTGTTTATTTCTTCATGGTATCACTTAGCTTGCTCTTCTAGTCTTTGTATTTCCTATAAATTTAAAGATAGAACTAAAGGCTTAATATATTCAAGTTAAACATTTAGGTAGACTACACTATAGGTGATATTAAATACTTTATATCAAATACTTTTAAATGGTAGTCTGGTGAATCCTCAAAAAACAATGCATTAATTAGACATATATACATTAAAGAAATCTATTTTCTCTAAAGCAGAAAATAACAAAGAATGTTTTCTGAATGTGTTCATATCCTAGGAACTAGAAACCTCATGAATATACCTTGTAATTTGCTTGCCAAGAAGGAGGATATGAAATATATACTCCTAAACACAAATCTAAGTCACCTATTCAAGTTTTCTAACAACGTATTCCCTGACCTTATCAATTCATTAACTTCTCCTTCAATCCATTCATTTATTAAAAAATATTTAGTGAGTACCTATCATATGTTATACTCACTGTACCTACTTTGGATTTAGAAGTAAATACTCCTGTCTCATAATATTTATATTCTATTTATAACTCAGAACTAAACCAGACTGAAAATAATGTGCTCTCTTATTACAAATTCATACCTTCCCCATTTTCTTATCCACTTACTACTCCAAATCCCATAATTCACCTCACTAGTACCTCCAGATTCCTGGCCATCCCACATATCCACACTTAAATACACTTTCTTTTTTAAGGAATTTGGATGTAAGCATGGTGGAGAAATTATGCAACTTTTAAGAGTTTCAACTCTTTAATTCTTTTAACTATACACCTTCATCCATAATGATTTTAGCACTTAATTACATACTTACATAATGATTTTAGCACTTTCCTTACTACATAAGTAAACTTAAACTTCCTTTAGTTTTAATTACTAACATAATCACTTCAGAAAACTCTTATCCCCAGATCATTCTTTTGAGCTTCATTCCCATTATATCCAAATATGTGCATCTGAATTCAATGTCTCAGAAAGAATTCATCTTCCTCCACATTCCCATTTTTCCTTCAGAGTTTTCTATCCCCATTACTGGTAGCATTGATGACATCTTGGGCTCCTACCTGTTCCCCTTCTTATCTAACTAATCACTAAGACCTGACAACTTTAAATCTTTAACTTCTCTGTCTGCTGCTTGCTGTCCACACTGACATCTCTCTCCCACACTCTTATGGAAGCTTCTTCATTGGTTTTTCTGCTTTCAGCCATGCCCTATCCAAATATTTCTATTTCTCTACAGTGCTTATGAGTTTTCTTTGTAATAATATTTCTTATACTACAACTCACTGCTTAAAGCTCATTATCTCCTGAATAAAATCATTTTTCTGCATGAAACACATGGCCTTTCATTGTTGGCTCCTGTCTTCCTTTATTGTCTCAGTGTCTTAGCCAGACACTGCTGCTATTACAGAATTCTATATATTTTGTGGCTTTAACCACAAACAGTTATTTCTTACAGTTCTGGAGGCTTTGAAGTCCAAGATTTAAGGGCAGACAAACTTGGGGTCTGTGGAGGGCTCTCTTTCTGGCTTTACAGACAGCTGTATTTTCACTATGTCCTCACAAGTACCAAGAGAGAGTGCTCTCTGGTCTCTTCTTATAAGGGCACTAATCCCAACATGAACATCCCACTGCAATGACCTCATTTAAACCTAATTACCTCCAAAAGGCCCCACCAACTAATACAATCACCTTGGGGGTTAAAATTTCAACTTATGAATTTTGACGGTGACACAAACATTTAACCAATAACTCTCAGTTCCTGCTACTGTCTTAAACTATAAGAATCTTCCTAAATTTATCCTGCCTTTGTAACTTTCTCAAGCATTGCCTTTGTCTAGAATTATCTCCTTAGCACATCTTGTTCCGTGTAGCAACACCTACTTCTTTTAGGCAAATGTGTACTTTTTAATCAGGTATCAACTCATATGTCCCTCCTCATTGAGAAGCCATCTTTGACTTTCCCTCATAGACCAAAGAACATTTCTAGGAATCCCATTATATTTGTATACATAACCATCATAGCAATTATCACAGTATACATAGCAAATATCACAATATACAATATACTATCACAATGTTCATAGGTTTGTTTCCTATATAATCAATAGTTTTAAAAACAAGTCAGTCCCAGATGTTTAATAAATATTTGTAACATACACAAATAAGTAAATAGACAACATACATTTATATCAAGCACACAGCGCTACTAGATCTTTCCATCTGTCTATTGGCCATCTGTATGTTCTCTTTGGAGAAGTGTCTATTCATTTCTTTTGCCCATTTTTGATTGGATTGTTTGTCTTCCTGGTGTTGAGGTTTACAAATTCTTTATAAATTTTGGTTATTAACCCCTTATCAGATGTATTGTCGAATATGTTCTCCCATTGTGTGGTTTGTCTTTTTATTCTGTTTATATTGTGTTTAGCTGTACAAAAGCTTTTTAGTTTGATATAGTCCCATTTGTTTATCCTGTCTTTTATTTCACTTGCCCGTGGAGATAAATCAGCAAGTATTTTGCTGAATTTATATTTATATAAAACTGTTTTAACCATTTTAAAATAAAGTATTTTAGATGGGTGGCAAGAGGATGATGGAGTAGGCAGAGGTACCAACTTCCACCTCCCAGAACCAAAGTGGATTACAACTTAATTTTAAGAACCATCATCTCGAAAAACTTTGGACTAAACTAAGAGGACTCTTTAGCCAAGGAACACTGAAGAAGCCACACTGAGACTGGTAGGAAAAGCAGAAACACAAAGAGGGCTGCCCAGCTCCCAGGCGAAACAGCAGCCTGGAGGGACTCGTGTGGTGGGAAGTGAGTTTAGTGGAGAGGGGAGGGTCCTGGGCCCCAGGAACAAAGCCCCAGTCTGAAGCCCCAGAGACTAGAAGAGGAGTGTGGATAGTATTTAGCTGCAAAACAGGCCAGGATACTGTTTGTGAGAAAGAGAAAGATTTCTCAGACCCAGGATTCTTCTTAAAGGGACCGTGCAGAAAGCCTCTTTCACAACTACTCACCTGGGGCTCCAGGGGAAGGGGAGAGATGAGAGGACCAGAGTAGTAGGAAGAGAGAGTAATCTAGGAGGCACTGGAAGAAACACTTTGAGGAACAGCCACCCTAACCCCTGGCTGAGTCACTCTCCAAATCTAAAGTGAATATTTCCCCTGGAACCAGCAATACTAGCAAGGACTCAGGTTCAAAATCCTGAAGTTGCTGGCTTGAGCATGGGCTCATATGGCTTGAGTGTGGGCTCACCAGCTTGAGCGTGGGGTTGCTGGCTTGAGCATGGCATCATAGACATGACCCCATCTTCGCTAGCTTGAGCCCAAAGGTCACTGGCTTGAAGCCCAAGGTCACTGGCTGGGCAGGAGCCCCCCTACCCTCAGTCAAAGCACATAAGAAAGCAATCAATGAACAACTAAGGAATCACAACAAAGAATTAATGCTTCTCATCTCTCTCTCTTCCTATCTGTCTGTCCTTCGTTCTGTCTCTCTCTGTCTCCCATAAAATATTTTTTAAATTAAAAACAAATAAATATAACATCAGATAATTGGATTTTTTCATCAAATCCCAAAAATTTCACTAGATTTTGTCTGCATTTCTGCTATCCAATACACTAAAAAAGTGTTAATTTGAATAAGCAAAAACACTATGCTGAATAGACCATCCACAGTGCAGCTAGACACCATAAATAAATCAAAGCTTATAGACACATTCAACATTATTATAGTGCCTATGTTACTCAAAGTTCCACCATTGGAATTTCATGTCAAATCTGAATATCACCTTTATTTTCATTCACTTAACAGTGGAATTTAAGTTAGGTCAAGTTTTAAAAATTACCCACATCCCCAAGCAATTACAAGCTTGATTGTGCTAGCTTTATGTGTTTTTCCTGATAAAATTCAAATAAATACACAATCCATAATTAAAATTTAAAAAATTCCACCAAGTACTATCTAAATGTTGTGTTGTATAACCTCAGTGGTATACATATTAAACTTTGAACAATACCAGAGCAGCTTATGAAAAGAAGATTATATACACTGGAATAGAATATAAAATTTTGTTTTTAAAAATACTACTAAAACGTTGTTTCTATTGAATTTATTAGAATAAAAATATCATTAACTGTCAAACCCTTTATTTTTTCATTAGGTAGAGATTCTGATTTCATACATTACTTTAAAAAGGGAACAATAGGACCACCAGTTGATGGGTAGAGTTTTTCTTTTACACATGCATTAGCATAAATCCCACTCTCATCATGCCAAGTGTTGATGCCAAATCTTTTGGAACCATCTAGATCTGTGAACTGAGAACGGCATTTTCTGTGGACTATTGAATAATCATCTTGACAAGGATAATCCTATGTGGGGGTGGGGTGGGGAGAGAAAAGATATTGAGTAACTGAAATATGTAAAGAGGAGTACGTCTTAAAAGTTGATCTTCAATGTGTTAGTCTTATTATGAACAAAGGTTAATTTTCATACAATTGATTAATTTAACCTCTCAATTTACAAATGCTTCAATGAAAAAAATCATTATTGCATTTATAAGTACTTATATCTCTGAAAGAAGAAACTAGTTCATGGTTGTTTTATTTATGAAACTAAAAATAAATCATTATACATTTAAAATTGTTCTAAACCATAAATTTATGGATAAAGAACAATTTAAATTTTATGATTATAAGACCCAGACAATTACAATTCATCTACCCTTCAACACCTTTTAAAAATTAATGTGTTATAATTATTCCAAAGAATAATATCTTGGGTTATATCTTTAATAACTACTATCAAGTCACACTTGCCAGTAAATGCCAAGTTCAAAGACTCATTCCTATCAGAAATTTACCTCAGCATAATCCAGTATAATGTTTAAGGTATTTATTCTTAGTGACTAAATGAAAGCTTCTATTGTAATAAAACAAGACATTATCATTGACCATTTTCCAAAGCAAAAATGGATTCTTTCAGATTACATCAAGGGTAATGGAAGACAAGGAATATAAAATCCTTAAACCAATTATATATACTGCTCACAAAAATTAGGGAATATTTCAAAATGAATATGAACTGATAAAAAAAGCATTTGATTTTTTTTATTAAACAAGAGCATCAAAAAAGCAAACAAGTCAAAAACAGTTGTTCAATTATGCAATACAAAACCAACTTTTATTTCATTGGTGAAAATGCACTATACAAAAGGCTGAAAGTACTAAAGTACTTGCACATTTCCTGACCCCTAATTTCTGTGAGCAGTAATTTCTGCCTTAAATTGATACTATTTTTGAAGCACTAGAACAATATTGAAATTAAATCACCAAAACTATAATACAATGAAAGAATGCCAGAAAGTAGTTCAAATCTTAGATTGACCTTATTGAAAATAATTGAAAAAAATTTTAAATTTTATTTAGGAAATTAAGTTTAATAGGGTGACATTGATCAATAAGAGTACATAGGTTTCAAGTAAACATTTCTATAGCATTTGAACTATTGATTATGTTGTATACCTGTTGGTCAAATAAGTTTGTAAATATGATATATAGGTTTGCTCGCTTATAGTTTGTATTGGGTGTAGGGGACAGGCTGTAAGCAGGCCAAGTCATTATACCCTAAGGCTTAGTTTTATGACTAAGCATTTTCCACCCTAAGTGACTTTATATCAGAGACTTCTTTGTTTGTATATTGGATTAAAGGTTTTGATTTCTACACTATAAAATGGGGCAGACTGGGAGCTTGCTCTCTCTCAGTTCCTGAGATTAGCATTAGAGGAGAGAGCAGAGGAGAGAGAGCAGAAAAATGCCATGTGGAGGAGAGGAGAGGACAGGCAGCCAAGATGGTAGAGTGCTGAAGGAGAAGCCAGTTTGTGCAGAGTTTGTGCAGAGAGAAGGAGATGGTGTTGGGCAGATAAAATATATTATGCTCACTTTGTTAAAGATGACGCTGCCCACGTGGAGGCCATTGCCCAGGTGATATTAATGTGTATTGGGGGTGGGCTAAAGGCAGGCAGAATCCTTGTAGCCTGGGGCTTGGTTTTGGGATTAAGCCTTTCCCACCCTTTTTGATGAGGGGTGGTACAATCCCATCATGCCTCAGAGAAGTGACTTTGTATTAGAGACTTCCCTATTTTGTATATTGGATTAAAGGTTTTGATTTCTACACTTTAAAATAAAGGCAGAACGTGAGCTTGCTCTCTTGGTTCCTGAGATTATCATTAGAGGAGAGCAGAGAAAGGCCACATGGAGGAGGCCAGGAGAAGCAGCCAAGATAGCAGAGTGTTGAGTGAGAAGCCAGTTTGTGCAGAGTTTGTGCAGGGAGAAGGAAGGAGATGGGGAACAGAGGTGAATAAGTCTGGTGAGCTAGAAACCTTTGATTCTAGGAAACTTGGATAAGTCAGTAGCTTTGTGAGCACTGAATGTGAGTGGGTTTTGGATCCCAGTGTGTGTTTTTACTTGCCCGCTGGGTGCAAGCTAGGATTAAAAATGATGGCCCATCAGTTTTTGGCTCCGTTGTTTCTTTACTGACTGTCCGAATCCAATGCAAACCTGCATGGGCCAGACAGCTGTGATGGTGGCCTTGGATACTGGCTTTACAGGTAGCTCAGATGGTTAGAGCATTGTTCCAGTACACTCAGGTTGTGGTTTTGATCCCTGTTGGGCAGATAAAATGTATTATGCTCACTTTGTTAAAGATAACAGGAGGAGGCCGTCGCTCAGGTGATATTAATGTGTGTTGGGGTGGGCTAAAGGCAGGCAGAACCCTTTAGCCTGGGGCTTGGTTTTGGGATTAAGCCTTTCCTACCCTTTTTGATGTAGGGCGGTACAATCCTATCATGCCTCAGAGGGTGACTTTGTATTAGAGACTTCCCTGTTTTGTATATTGGATTAAGGGTTTGGATTTCTACACTATAAAATGGGGACGAAATGAGAGTTTGGCCTCTTGGTTCCTGGGATGATTAGCATGAGAGAGCAGAGGGAGCAGAGTAGAGAGCAGAAAGAGGCCATGTAGCCAGGAGAAGCAGCCAAGATGGCGGAGTGCTGAGTGAGAAGAGAGTTTGTGCAGAGTTTGTATCTGGGATAAGGAAGGAGATGGGGAACTGAGGAGAATAAGGCTGGTGAGCTAGAAACCTTTGATTCTAGGAAACTCGGATAAGTCAGTGGCTTTGTGAGCACTGAATGTGAGTGGGTTTTGGAGCCCAGTGTGTATTTTTACTTGCCTGCTGGGTGCAAGCTAGGATTAAAGAAAATGGCCTATCAGTTTTTGGCTCCATTGTTTCTTTACTGACTATTCGAATCCAATGCGAACCTGCATAGGCCAGAAGGCTGCTGTGATAGTGGCCCTGGCTGTGGCTCCTGGCTTTACAGATGCGGAACAGAGGTGAATAAGGCTGGTGAGCTAGAAACCTTTGTGTTGGGCAGATAAAATGTATTATGCTCACTTTGTTAAAAATGGCGCTGCCCACGTGAGGCCGTTGCCCAGGTGATATTAATGTGTGTTGAGAATCCTTGTAGCCTGGGGCTTGGTTTTGGGATTAAGCCTTTCCCACCCTTTTTGATGTGGGGTGGTACAATCCAATCATGCCTCAGAGAAGTGACTTTATTAGAGACTTCCCTATTTTGTATATTGGATTAGAGGTTGTGAAGCTACAATATAAAATGGGGGCAGAACGAGAGTTTGCTCTCTTGGTTCCTGGGGTGATTAGCATGAGAGAGCAGACGGAGCAGAGCAGAGAGCAGAAAGAGGCCATGTGGCCAGGAGAAGCAGCCAAGATGGCGGAGTGTTGAGTGAGAAGCCAGTTTGTGCAGAGTTTGTATCTGGGATAAGGAAGGAGATGGGGAACTGAGGAGAATAAGGCTGGTGGGCTAGAAACCTTTGATTCTAGGAAACTCGGATAAGTCAGTGGCTTTGTGAGCACTGAATGTGAGTGGGTTTTGGAGCCCAGTGTGTGTTTTTACTTGCCTGCTGGGTGCAAGCTAGGATTAAAGAAAATGGCCTATCAGTTTTTGGCTCCATTGTTTCTTTACCGACTATTCGAATCCAATGTGAACCTGCATGGGCCAGGCTGCTTTGATGGTGGCCCTGGCTACTGGCTTTACACTTTGATTCTAGGAAACTCAGATAAATCAGTGGCTTTGGGAGCCCTGAATGGAAAGAAAAGTGTTTTCCCACTGTGTGTATTTCTTGTCCACTGGGTGCAAGCAAGGTTAAAGCTAATGGCCCACCAGTTCTTGGCTCCATTGTTTCATTACCATCTGTCTGAATCAAATGTGAACCTACAGGGGCCAGGCAGCTGTGATGGTGGCCGTGGCTAGTGGCTTTACAATACCCATCACCCAAAGTCAAATCATTTTCCATCACTGTATATTAGTCCCTCTTTACTTCCTTTCTTCCCCCACCTTCTCGACATCCCCCTCCCCCTGGTAACCACTTCACTTTTATCTATGTTCATGAGTCTCAGTTTTATATTCCACTTATATGTGAAATCATACAGTTCTTAGCTTTTTCTGATTTACTTATTTCACTCAGTATAATGTTCTCAAGTTCCATCCATGTTGTCATAAATGGTACTATATTATTATTTCTTATGGCTGAGTAGTATTCCATTGTATATCTGTACCACATCTTCTTTATCCAATCTTCTATCAAGGGACACTTTGGCCACTGTGAATAATGCTGCAATAAACATGAGGGTGAATGTGTCTTTACATACCAATGTTTTCAAATTTGGGGAATTGACACCAATAGAGGGATTGCTGGGTCATAAGGTAGTTCTATTATTAATTTTTTGAGGAACCACCATACTTTCTTCCATAATGGTTTTACTAATCTGCATTCCCACCAGCAGTGAATGAGGGTTCCTTTTCCTCCACAGCCTCTCCAACATTTGTTATTACCTGTCTTGTTGATGATAGCCAATCTAACAGGTGTGAGGTGGTATCTCATTGTAGTTTTGATTTGCATTTCTTGAATAGCTAGTGAAGATGAGCATCTTTTCAGACATCTGTTGACCATTTATATGTCTTCTTGGGGGCAGTGTCTGTTCAGGTCCTCTCCCAATTTTTTAATTGGATTGTTTGTTGCTGAGCTTTGTGAGTTCTTTATATATTTTGGATATTAACCCCTTATCAGAGCTACTGTTTGCAAATATCATCTCCCATTTAGTTGAATGCCTATTTGTTTTGTTGTCAGTTTCTTTTGCTGTACAGAAGCTTTTTAGTTTGATATAGTCTCATTCATTTATTTTTGCCTTTACTTCCCTTACCTTTGGGGACAAATTCATAAATTGCTCTCTAAAGTCCATGAATTTACTAACTGTTTTCTTCTATGTAATTTATTGTTTCAGATCTTGTATTTAGGTCTTTGATCTATTTTGAATTAATATTTTGTGCAAGGGACAAACTACTCAAGTTTCATTCTTTTGCATTTGGCATTTCTCCATTGTGTGTTTTTGGGTCTTTTGTCCTAGATGATTTATCCATATACATGTGGTTTTATTTCTGGGCTCTCGATTTTGCTCCATTGGTCTGTATGTCTGTTTTTCTGCCAATATCATGCTGTTTTGATTATGTATAGGTATAATTTGAAGTCAGGTAGTGTGATACCTCTGGTTTTATTCTTTTTCCTCAGAATTGCTTTGGCTATTTGGGTTTTTTTTATGGTCCCATACAAACCTGGTGATTTTTTTGTTATATTTCTTTAAAAAATGACATTGGGATTTTGATGGGGATTGAAAATTTTAACCATGCATTCAACTATAACAGTCATTATAGTGTCTATTTATTTACTGAGTGCCTATTATCAGGTGGGCATGGTAGTTGAGTGTTTATATGTTTTAATTAATAACAGGGCTCTAAAGTAGTAATTACTATTCCTACTTTATATATAAGAAAATATAATTTACTTCAAATCTCAGAAGGGAAGAATTTTTAAAATGCTGATATTAAGTAACTCAGCTAGGACGTCAAACTAAACAACTGAATGTCAGACCCATTATGCCTCCAGGATTGTCATGAAATTTTTAATAATTAAGAAATGAAAAAATCATAAAATCCTACAACTACATTTTATCCATGTTCCTTTCTACATAGTTTGGGCTTTTGCTTTATGTTGTTGGGGTCTTTCTTTGGGGCTGTTTGTTTGGTTTTAATCAGGTAGAGGCCCTTTAAATGAGATTTGAACATCACTGGCCAAAACTACCCTTCAGAGGGAGGCAGGATTTGCTCATTCCTACCACAGCTTTGATCAAACTGAAGAAAGTGTCAAATGGAAATGCAAGGTCAATGTGTTCCTTCAATGTCTCTTAAGTAAAGAGGACAATTCATTTGATCAGGTGAGAGACAAGATTATATGTGATAATTTAGGAAAAAATATTCTAGCAGCAGAAGGATTAAAATTGGATCTCAACTATTCATATAATCAACTGATGAATGGTTAAACAAAATATGGTCTATTCACACAGTGAAATATTATTTGGCAATAAAAAATAAAGTACTGATAGATGATATATCATAGAAAACATTATGCCAAGTGAAGAAGCTAAACCAAAATACCACATACAGTATGATTTCTTATAGAAATGTCCAAAATAGGCAAGTCCACAGAGACAGAAGGTAGCTTTTCAAGAAATGGGGAAGAATGTTAATGGGTGTTATGGCTAATTTTCTGTGTCAACTTGATTGTATCATGGGGCACCCAGATACACGTGTACACACCTTGCAACCCAATTCACAGTCTTAAGGACTTTCAGAGTATCAATGATCAAACCTCAAAGATCAATGACTCAAATCATAATATTCTCCAAATGTGTAGAAAAATATCCTTTGCCAATAAGACTTAACCAAGAGCTGAAATGAAGATGAGAAAGATAAGGAACAGCCTGGGGAAGTGTAGGAAGAAGAAGATAAAAGTAAAGGAAAGCAGGACAGCAGAAACAACCAATATTATTCCTACCCAGACTTTAATCAGGCAGAGTCTCTTTGATGTAGACCCAGAGAAGTACATTAGATAAATGAGAATAATGGGAGTCCTGGCCAGTTGGCTCAGTGGTAGAGCATCGGCCTGGCGTGCAGGAGTCCCAGGTTCGAAATCCATCCAGGGCACATAGGAGAAGCGCCCATCTGCTTCTCCACCCCTCCCCCTCTCCTTCCTCTCTGTCTCTCTCTCCCCTTCCCGCAACCAAGGCTCCACTGGAGCAAAGTTGGCCTGGGCGCTGAGGATGGCTCTGTGGTCTCTGCCTCAGGCACTAGAATGGCTCTGGTTGCAACAGAGCGACCCCCCAGATGGGCAGAGCATCGCCCCCTGGTAGGCGTGCCGGGTGAATCTGGGTCGGGCACATGCGGGAGTCTGTCTGACTGCCTCCCCATTTCCAACTTCAGAAAAATACAAAGATAAATAAATAAATAAATAAATGAGAATAATGGCAGAAAGGCATGGGGGTGAGTCTCCTGGCCCCCATCCCTCATGAAAACTCTTAAAAACAAAATACATCTTGGGGCTGCCCTATCATTTGCCTGGGTCACATGTCACATACCTAAGCTGGTGCAGCAGCATGATACCGGGGGCGGGGGGGGGGGGGGGACCTGAGAGTCATCAATCATGAGCCACTGTTGGTATTTTGTGGCATAAAAAGACCCTGAAGTAGCTGCAAGTCTGTAGAGGGGGTTCAGCTCTCACATGCAGAGCTGAGCATTAGATCCGAGACTGAGGGGGAGTCACCAAAGATTTCAGCTGGGTTAACATTACCCACGGTCATAAAAATAAGGCTGAGTGCCTGACCTGTGGTGGTGCAGTGGATAAAGCGTCGGCCTGGAAATGCTGAGGTCGCCGGTTCGAAACCCTGGGCTTGCCTGGTCAAGGCACATATGGGAGTTGATGCTTCCTGCTCCTCCCCCCTTCTCTTTCTCTGTCTCTTTCTCCTCTCTCTCCCTCTCTGTCTCTCTCTCTCCCTCTCGCTCTCCTCTCTAAAAAAAAAAAAAATGAATAAATAAAAAATAAAAAAAATAAGGCTGAGTAATCCCAAACTTGCCATGAGGATTACAGCCTAGTCCAGAGAGAAAGCAAGAGAAATAAAAAGGCTGACAGCTAACAAAGTCCACAGAGCAGATCCACTAATGCCAGCAAGGAAAAGAGCAACCAGGTGGACTAGGAATATCATCCCAGAGACAGAACAGGCAAACAGACTAAGAAAAACAAAACAAAAACGCATTTACCTAAAATCTAGATAGAAATAATATTGGCCGCTTCTGCTGTCTTGCTTTTCTTTATTCTTCCCCCCTAGCGTCAGGATGCTAAGTCATGTCCCTCTCTCCATACACCTGCATGCCCCCTGAGAGAGAGTTGCAGTTGCTGTTGCTGTGTAACAGGCCAATCATAAATAGCATGTAAAGCAAGAGCCATTTTCAGATTCTGTGGGTTAGGAATTTGGAAAGGGTATATTAAAGTGAGCATCCCTGCTCACTTTGGGTCCTCAGCTAGAAAGACTTGAAAGCTGGGAGTGATCTGAGGGCTGGGGCTGAAAACCTCTCTTATTCAAATTGATAGCTGAGGTTGGCTGTGTGCTGGGACCTCAGCTAGGGCCATTTACAGGAACAACCTCACAGGTTCTCTCCATGTGCCAGCTTGGGCTTCCTCATGGCATGATAACTGGGTCTGAGAATGAGGATGGCACAAAGAGAACCAGGAGAAGGCTGTATTGCTTTTTATCACCTAACCTCAGAAATCACAAGCATCACTTCCATCATAGCCACAGTTTACCCAACCCAAGGAGAGGTAATACAGATTCTTCCTCTCCATCAAAATCATGTTGTAACAGCATGTGGGGTGGCAATATGTGTTGTAGCCATTTGCAGATAATAACAATCTGCTACAGGGAGAAAAGTAGGGTGTGTTGGGGTTCACAAGACTACCTCTGGGTTCAATGGCTTGCTAGGAGGACTCACAAGACTCAGCATATAGTGGTACTGGGGGCTATGACTTATTACAGCAAATGGATACAAAGCAAAAATCAGCGAAGGGTAAAGGCAGGTAGGCTGAAATCCAGAGGAAACTAGGTACAAACTACCAAGAGTCCTTTCCCAGTGAGTCACACAGGATGCATTTAAATACCCCAGCACCCTGGCCGGTTGGCTCAGTGGTAGAGCGTCGGCCTGGCGTACAGGAGTCCTGGATTCGATTCCTGGCCAGGGCACACAGGAGAAGCACCCATCTGCTTCTCCACCCCTCCCCTTTTCCTTCCTCTCTGTCTCTCTCTTTCCCTCCCGCAGCCAAGGCTCCACTGGAGCAAAGTTTGCCCAGGCGCTGAGGATGGCTCTGTGGCCTCTGCCTCAGGTGCTAGAATGGCTCTGATTGCGGCAGAGCAACGCCCCAAGATGGGCAGAGCATCGCCCCTTGGTGGGCATGCCGGGTGGATCCTGGTCGGGCACATGCGGGAGTCTGTCTGACTGCCTCCCCGTTTCCAGCTTCAGAAAAATACAAAAAAAAAAAAAAATACCCCAGCAATGAGTTGTGAAATGTTCTCTCCTGGGTGAGCTCATTAGAAACTCAGTGGCCAAGCTTTTTGTGGGAAGCTCATCACATAGGCATCCTCTGCCTTGAACATCCCAAAACTGACTTGCAGAAAGCAAGCAGGTGTTCAACATCAACCATATTGTTTGCACAGTTTGGGCACAGCGAACCATTCTTATTAGGGAATCTCATCTGGAGAGCCAACTTTCTAGATGCCAACCAAAGGGCAACCTTGCAAGCAGGTTTTTAAACTGACAGAGTCTCAGTTCCTCTATGTTGGGGGTTTTGTTTTTTGCAAATAGGAAATGGGAGAGGATCTCCAAGAAAATGAGCTTTTCAAGGGAGATGAAAAACTTCCTATAGGAACTATTTAAAGTGTGAAATCGGACTAATCTTTAAATGGATGGAAGAGCTGTTGTTTACCCACTGGTGGTGGGCTTGGGAAGAAGGCCAGGCGTCAGCTGGACACATTTCCTCTGCATATGTCAGTTGCTATATTTTCAACACCCTCTAACATAATAAAGAAATGTTTATTCAACATCAGTCTAGTGGTAGAAGGAGGAAGGGTTTAGAAATTGTATATAGAAACATATTTTTGAATTATGACATGTTGTTGCTGGCAGGTCCGTTTTTCTGGTGCTTCCCAGACCCTGAGTTCTGACAATGTTCAATTAAGATAGACCAGTCACTGCCCTTCAGCTTTTCCTGAGCCCTTCAGCTAGGTGAGGGTACCTGGAAAATTTGTCTGAGTTGTAAATGAGTGGGCATTAGCACACAATGGTTCATGTAGAGCCAGACTGGAGGGGCATTTCACAGGAAGAACATAGAGGACTTTCCTGGCTAACTGGGGATAAAAACTAAAAATGTCCCATAGCTTCAAACCTGGATGGCTGGGAGAGTTAAAAAGAATAAGAAAGACCTGGGTCTGGGAGGACTTGTGTTAGGAGGAAAACATGAGTCAGATTTCAGACATTTTTAATCAGAGATGACATCGGTATTAAATCTTTATTTGGAAGGTGGTACTGTGGAACAGATGGGCTGCAGGGAGGTTCAGTGCCCTATGCACAGCAGTGACCATTGACTGTGAAAATAGCTATAAAGAACATTATTGGGACCATGAATTATATTTGAATATAGACTGTGAACTACATAATTATACTGTATCAATTCTCCTGAGGTTGAAAACTTGACCATAGCTATGAGTCCTTGTTCTTAAGAAAACCACATTAAATTAGAAGTAAAGGGCCATAATGTCTCCAGTCTACTCTTAGATGGTAAACAAGGGATGCCTCTGAAGGGAGAGGGAGGTTGAAGAATGCAGTGGTAAACAAATGCTCATTCTAAGAAGCTTCCTAGAGGGCCAGACTTGAAAGAATACTAAACACTACCAAGAGTAAGGACCAAGCTCTCATCATCTTTGAGGGTACTGTTGCAGGGAAGGGTTGAGGAAGTCAAATGAAAGATCACGTTAAAGATAGAAAAATAAAGAGCATCAGATAAAGGAACACTGAGGACAATAGGCCCTGTAGAATCAGAAACCACTCAAGATGCAGCAAAAGAATCACAATAGGGAAAACTCTGTCTTAAGGTTAAGAAAACCTTTTCTGCCCCCCTCTTTTTTAAGTGAGAGAGAGAGAGAGGAAGAGAGAAAGAGAGAGAAGAGAAACATATAAGAAGTATCAACTCGTAGTTGCAGCACTTTAGTTGTTCATTGCTTCTCATACATGCCTTGACTGGGGAGCTCCAGCTAGGCCAGTGACCCCTTGCTCAGGCCAGCAATGTTGGACTTCAAGCCAGCAACCTTTGGGCTCAAGCCAGCAACTATGAGATCATGTCAATGATCTCATGCTCAAGCTGGTGAGACTGTGCTCAAGCTGGTGATCCCAGGGTTTCAAATCTGGGACCTCAAAGTCCCAGGTCAACACTCTATACACTGAGCTACTAATGGTGAGGCTTTTCTCTTTCTTTTTTTTTTCTTTCTTTTTAACATATTACTGAGGGCAGTTTAGGATATTACAGGAGGGTCCTCTTGGTGAATAGGGTCCCTAATCAACCTTCCTTCATTATGAAGGACAGACAGAATATGGTTTTATACTTATATCAGTAATATATCAGTTTATGTTATAGGTATCCTACTCTATCCTACTCTTATGGGTATCCTACTCTTACCCATCCCCTCTCCCTTACATCCACATCACTCCTTAAGCATTATATTCTTACTCTAAGCCTTTATTTCCCAAACCTTGATCCAGAATAAAATGACATTGCTATTTTTTCATCAATAGTATATCTAGTTCTCATGCAGTTTTTTCCAGTCTTATAAGGGACTGTTCTGTGATTATTCTTATTTTATTTTGTCTTTTTTCTTTAGAAAATTTTATATTTGATAGTTTTATTTTCAAGGTCATTTTCAATTTTAGACTAGCTTTCTGGAACATCACTAACTCTGTCTAATTTAATGTTATAATATAATTTGAAAGCATAGTTCAATTCCTTCATCCAGATCATCTATAAAAATGCATAATGGGTTGTGTTTTCTGGCCAAATCAGTCACTGCAAACTAACCTTGTGTCCACCACTACAGATAGCTATTAGCCATCTGGTATTCATACAGCAAAAACCATTCTACCCTAGCATGCCTATAAGTATGCTCATTTGGGGTACTCCATTTATTTTTAAAAAGGTATTTTAGGCAGCAAACTTATTAACATGAATGTCACATTGAATGGAATGAAAGTAGACATAAAAGTAGATTGCTGTGATATTTTGTTCATTATTTTCAGTATACATCATGTATAAAATTCTTTAGAACTTACATGCACTTGACTAAAGGCTTGTTATCCTTCAATAAGTGTCTTCTTTCTCTCTCTCTCTCTTTCTCTCTCTCTCTGTCTTTCTGTTTATTCAGTGAGAAGTGGGGAGGCAGAGACAGACTCCTGCATGTGCCTCAAACAGGATCCACACAGCAAGCCCACTAGGGGGCAATGCTCTGCCCATCTGGAGCGTTGCTCCATTGCTCAGCAACCAATCTCTTCTTAGTGCCTATGGCAGAGGCCATGGAGCCACCCTCAGCCCGTGGGGCCAACTCACTCCAACCAAGCCATGGCTGCAGGAGGGAAAGAGAGAGAATAGCGAAGAGAGGAAAGGATGGAGAAGCAGATGGGAGCTTTTCCTGTGTGCCTTAGAAAACCAAACCCGGAAATCCACACACTAGGGCTAAGCTCTACCACTGGAGTCAACCAGCCAGGGGCAAGAGAAGTTGTCTTCTAAGCACACATACAGAGTGATGTGGGAGGAAAAGAAAATTTCGCCTAGAGCTAAATTCACTTAATCAGCTCTGGAGATCACAGGGATAGAAATCTCAGGCAGATCCCTTTGTTCATTTCCCTCACTACTTTAAAAATGACTTCATTTCTATTGGATAGTTTTTCTCCTGATTATTTCATTACAAACATAAGTGTAATTGGAAAATATACTATAATAAATATATAACTAATTGTATATATTTTTGTTACATATTTAAGAAATACTATCCTTTTTATTTGATAAAATTTACGAAGGAGGGGCTGGCCCAGATGGCTGCTACAGCAAGCTCCACCGCTCATCGGCTCTGGGTTCCTGCCCTGGGACCTGGGGATAAGTTTAGCTGTGGACATGGAAAAAAGAAAAAAAAAATTTACAAAGGAAAAGGGAAAAGTACTTGTAACAATTGCAAGTACTCAACTAAAGGAAAATAGCCATAGGAAGTGCAAGGAAGTTTAGTCTATGGTTATAAAGGCAAACATTTATATGTGGATTATTCTTTTTTTTTTCCTTTTAATTTTTTATTTTATTTATTCATTTTAGAGAGGAGAGAGAGACAGGGGAGAGGAGCTGGAAGCATCAACTCCCATATGTGCCTTGACCAGGCAAGCCCAGGGTTTCAAACCGGCGACCTCAGCATTTCCAGGTCGACGCTTTATCCACTGCGCCACCACAGGTCAGGCAAAGGCAAACATTTATATCATCAATGAGTCCAGTCAACATAATAAGGTTTCATCACAAAGAAGAATATGAGGATCTATATGAACAAAAATTTCACAAAATAATCTGATAATATCACACAAACTTTAGTGATGGTCAGCATCAAAAACTGAGCAATATATTGTACTATTGAACCTTAGCCATTGACTAATTTTTTTCTTCCTAATGCACATATTTTTTTTTTTTTTTTTTCTGAAGCTGGAAACAGGGAGAGACAGTCAGACAGACTCCCGCATGCGCCCGACCGGGATCCACCCGGCACGCCCACCAGGGGCGACGCTCTGCCCACCAGGGGGCGATGCTCTGCCCCTCCGGGGCGTCGCTCCACCGCGACCAGAGCCACTCTAGCACCTGGGGCAGAGGCCAAGGAGCCATCCCCAGCGCCCGGGCTATCCTTGCTCCAATGGAGCCTTGGCTGCGGGAGGGGAAGAGAGAGACAGAGAGGAAGGAGGGGGAGGGGTGGAGAAGCAAATGGGCGCTTCTCCTATGTGCCCTGGCCGGGAATCAAACCCAGGTCCCCCGCACACCAGGCCGACGCTCTACCACTGAGCCAACCGGCCAGGGCCCCTAATGCACATATTTTTATTGGTTCTACTATCTTTTTTTTTTTGTATTTTTCCAAAGCTGGAAACGGGGAGAGACAGTCAGACAGACTCCCGCATGCGCCTGACCGGGATCCACCTGGCACGTGGGCGACGCTCTGCCCACCAGGGGGCGATGCTCTGCCCCTCCAGGGCGTCGCTCTGCCGCGACCAAAGCCACTCTAGCACCTGGGGCAGAGGCCAAGGAGCCATCCCCAGCGCCCGGGCCATCTTTACTCCAATGGAGCCTTGGCTGCGGGAGGGGAAGAGAGAGACAGAGAGGAAGGGGGGAGGGGGGAGAAGCAAATGGGCGCTTCTCCTACGTGCCCTGGCCGGGAATCGAACCCAGGTCCCCCGCATGCCAGGCCGACGCTGTACCGCTGATCCAACTGGCCAGGGCCGGTTCTACTATCTTAATGACATAAAAATAGATATAATTTTTCTCATTCTTTAGTCTACATCAGGGGTCTCAAACTCAACTCAGCATGTGGGCCGCAGAGCAAGATCACAGCCATTCGGCGGGCCGCACTAGGTCTACAAAAGGCAACTGTTATGCAACACTTTTCTCACTGCAGTTGAAAACAAAAAAAAATCAGTACAACAAGCACAATCGTACATGCAGTTTACTCAGTGTCACAAAACGACCAGAAACTGTAGTTCGCATCACAACTGTGTTAACTAAGCTAATATCTAGCTAGGATGCTAGAGAAATGAAAAATACAAGTAGGCCCCTAGGCTTACTTAATTTTATCCAAAATATTTTGAACTTCATGGATTAGTCTGCGGGCCGCACAAAATTGTTTGGCGGGCCGCGAGTTTGAGACCCCTGGTCTACATTATATGAGGACATCTGCAACTGTTTTATATTTTCTTAACTTTTTATTGATTTATTAGGGTAACACTGGTTAACAAAATTATATAAATTTTAGGTGTACAATTCTATAATACATCATCTGTATGAAGTATGGTATGTTCACCAATGAAAGTCAAGTCTCTTTCCATCACCATTTATTCCTCTGTACCCTCCCTCTTTCCCTCTGGTAATCACCATACTGATGTCTGTGTCTATAGTTGTGGGGATTTGCTTTGTTTTGTCTTTGCTTTACCTTTCTCACTCAGCCCCATTCCAACCCCACCCAGGCACCTATTTTATATTTGTAATGGTATAATTAGGTATACATTTGAGACTTAAAATTTTCTCAATTTTAATTATTTTTTGTTTTCTCTATTATAGAAGTCAAATATGTTCACTGTAGAAATTAAAGATAATCAAGAAAGAGGAAAATGAAATCTCTCACTATCCTAAGTTCCCTGAAGTAAAGTTGAGCTTTATGACTTAAGGAGAAACAAGAAAAGGAGATCATGGTTACTAAACTACAGAAGTCAATATTAAGTGTAAGTATTATTACAGAAAAAATTGAGCTCTTTCTACTAAAAGGACACACTACCAAAAAATAATTAAGAAGTGAGTTTCCTGGAAATAGATACCCACAATTCCTTAATAGTTGGTGATACATAAGATGAGCAGAAGTAATAATATTTATTTTCTGCCTGACCAGGCAATGGCACAGTGGACAGAGCATTGGACTGGGACACAAAGGACTCAGGTTCGAGACCCCGAGGTTGCTAGCTTGAGCATGGGCTCATTGAGTTTGAGCAAGGCTCACCAGCTTGGGCCCAAGGTCGCTGGCTTGAGCAAGGGGTTACTCGGTCTGCTGAAGGCCCACGGTCAAGGCACATATGAGAAAGCAATCAATGAACAACTAAGGTGTCGCAACAAAAAACTAATGATTAATGTTTCTCATTTCTCTCTGTTCCTGTCTGTCTGTCTCTATGTATCCCTCTCTCTGACTCTCTGTCTCTGTAAAAAAAAAAAAAAAAAATTATTTTCTAATTTTCAAATTGATGAATTAAATGTCTGCCAAGGTCCTTAAATCAAAATGATTACTTGGTATTAAATAAATAACTTAGGATGAAACAGGATCAATGAAAGGGTTGGGATCAATAAAAGAGAATCAAATCAAATAGTAGAATTAAATGCCAGATAGCTCATAAATATCTTTCTGTCTATCTCAGTGAAGTTTCTCCAGAGAGAGAGAGAGAGAGAGAGAGAGAGAGAAACAGAGAGACTAAGATTTTAAGGAATTGGCTCACATGAATGTGAGGTTGGAAGCTCAGGCAGGATTTTTACATTACAGGTGTTGATACAGGATCCCTTCTTCCCCAAGAAACCTCAGGTTTTTGTTCTAAAGGTGACCATCAACTGACTAACAAGGCCCACCCACATTACTGAGGGCAATCAATAAGGAAAATCCTATTGTATTCCAATTAACTGAGGGAAGCTATGAGAGGCCTGTGGAACTATATAAGCAACTACCAGCAGAACCCGAGGTTGAAGCTGGGACCTAGAAAATATGGTCCCTTGGTGCTGAGACAATGTCATAGACTTAGAAAGAGAGCAGTCTGCTTATGAACTACAAAATCATGCCTAAGTATATATGTACAAGGTCAGCACACAAACGTACAACATATACTGAGATCTTTCAGGGATGAAATTTAGGTTCAGGAAAGCCACCATCTCCTTCTGAATCTAAGTAATAGAAGACTATTTTCATAGTTAACTAGCAGCAGCATTTTAGAATACACTGGCATCAATAAAAAGATACAAGGTACAACTATATGACCTCTTCTCTCTTCTCTAATTTCACCTGGCCACTTCATTTGCTGAAGAATCTAAAACTTTTTATTGTTTCAGGTAATAATGTATAATAAGAGGAGCAAGTATATTAACAAATGGCTTTTTTTTTTTTGTTAGTAGATATTGAGTCAGAACATTAACAGAACAAAAAGGAGGAAATTAAATAGCAGATATATTATGATGCAGTACAAAGAAAAGCAGAACTAAAATGAAAGTCATGCAGACACATCATAGACCCTGGAAAATTACCCTGTTAACAGCCTTAATTTTCTAAGAAGTTTGGCAAAACCACATTTTATTCTATACTACACACACACACACACACACACACACACACTTTTTCTACTGATAAAAAATTGCAGAAGTGGGAACTAAAACCTAATTTAGTTCAGAGAAGTGATGTTTCCCACAGATTCCCTACCCTATTCAAGGTTCACTTTCTGTCCCGGCTTTTAGTATTTTTCGGCAAGTTATTCTTGTCCTTGTCTTCTTTTTAAGACCCTTTGAGGCATCCCTTCTTAGGAGGCAGAAAACTAAAGGCAGCTCCAACCTCAGGGGAGTTTCTTTCATGTAAATGAGCCCAATTAAACAATACAAGGCTCCTAAGATGTTGTCCACTTCTAACTCCTCACCAAGTTGCATTTTTGTCTTGGATAATACTCAAGAATATTTATCAATCAATATAAAACCAGCCAATCAAACTAAGCAAGTCTCAGAGGCCCCTGGTCAGGCAGGTGTTAAACATACAGAAGGTCTGGGCTGGGTCTACTCAGCCATGAGGCACAGGAAGCCCAGTGCCTAGGGCCCACACTCCTTTTGGAAGCTGACAAAAATGCTTCCATTTCTTTTAAAAACAGAATTTAAAAAATGAACGTAACAGCAAAGTAACTATAATTAGACCACTAAATTGCACACTAAAAAAAGGTTAAAATAGTAAATATTATATTATATATATTTTACCACATGGAAAAAAACACAGATGCCATTTTGAAAGGCTAACTCTCTTAAATGATAGAAATTCCTAGCTAAGCCAGGAAATGATGGTGTTAATATAACATTCATAAAAATCTCAAAGAAGGAAACTTTGGCACCTATAATACAGAAAATTTTGCTTAAAATAGGGTATGGAAGTCCAAAAGTATTTCCCTCTCCCCCCCAAAATGAGTATTGTATGCTCTAGTTTTATGTAATGATACTCACTCATTTATGGCAATAATTTCAAGAATGTTAACAATAACAGGGTCAACCATAAAATACAACAATTTAGTCAAAATAGGCAAGGAGATATAAAAGAAGGGAGAAAAGATGGGTAATCTTTACAAAATGCCAATGAAAAATATAGCCTAAAAATGTTCTTCTTTAATAAGCTTTTAAATCCAAAAAGTGAATATAATCCACTTTTCATTATATTTGTCTTTATATTTACAGTTGTAAAACTTAGTATCTATTTATATTTTTTAATGGAAGAAGGAGCCCATGAAGGTAAAAGTGCCTAAGGCCTAGGAAAGTTATCATGCTGTCATGGGTCCTGCGAGGTCAGGGAAGGGCGTAGGGCTACTGATGTGGCAGGGTTCTGGGAGATTCAAGGCCACAGCTGACTTTCAATTAGCACAAAAATATTAACATTTTAACAATGCTATATCCGTATCAGTACATAGAGGGCTGGTGGTAGGACAGGCCAATTCTGCTGTTACAAGGAATAATTCTTAAACAGATGTAGCCTCTTAACTGCAGAATCCTGTGTGGTCAATTTGGAAAGTATGTCAACTTTAAAATATAATTCTCTATTAAAAACTTCCTCAGCTTTTACCCTTGAATGAATTTGAATATGCAACACTTTTTGATTTAAAGAAAATTCAGTAGGCAGTCATATTTAGAAAAACAAAATGGTACTTCACACATGATACTGACCAACTAGATGGACCCAAATGGTAGCTGCACGGCTGGGAGGAGAAATCAACCTCCAAAGTGCTCCTGAAGTTTAATGTGCGCTGGATGGTCTGACCCAGTCTCTGGCCCCACCCTTTTTTCCTGCTGTCTGCAGTTCGATTTCCAACACCCCTATTTAGGAACTAGCCAATCCTTTGCTTTACATTTTCTCACCTTCTCAAGTCATTCATTGGCTTTGATTCCATTTAGAATCTCACTCCCATAGCCACATCCTGGATTCTGTTATTTCCCAGAATTGTTCTACCTCCGAAATTCCAATAAATGCAGTATTTCCTTCTTGCTCCTTACCTCCAATTTTTCTAGCTTTCTCACTCTTTCACTACCACCATGCTTGTTCTTTTTTCTCAACATTCTCATTCCCTTGGCCCTTCAACTTTCTGAGTTTGCTAGTCCCTGCCTGAGCTAATTCTTTTCATTACTCATCCTGAGTGTATTCCATAGACACTCTTATCCTCAACTTACTTGTCCCTGTCCAAAAGGTTCATGAATCTTATAAACAGCCAGCCATGAAACACTACATTCTCTGAAACTAATACTCGATTTTGGTTCTTTGGGGGAAAAATGGGGAAGCTTCTAAAGAAGATATTTCTCACTAAAATTAGGTGAGCCATAATAAACACTGTGTAAGGAATGAAGTTCTAAAGAAGTAGCTTGTAATTCTCTTTCATTTTTCTCTTTGAAAATTAATTTATAACTTTTTAATACTCTGTATTTCCTTACTTATTTCTAGGGCTACAGTGTGAAAACTTGTATTTTCTTTAAGCTTCCCATAATACTGTTCTACTTTATGTAAATATGCATTTAAACAAATATAAGAGCCCATAATATAAAAATTAATAAAGTTGCAATTCACACACAAAATTTGAAACATGAACCCAAACATTTTAAGATTTCACAAACTACATAATTACAACGGTGGTAGCCTGAGTGAGTAGTGAACTATGTATGCCAAGGTCACATGGTAAATAAAATACCTAACAAGTCAAAAAATGTTCTTCTTAATTTGTTAGTATTTTGTGAAGTATACACCTTTTTATATACAAGGTAACTTCAGTCACTATTCTGATGTTATTTAACCATCCACTATTGTAATTTAAAATATTTCTGGCCCTGGCCGGTTGGCTCAGTGGTAGAGCGTCGGCCTGGCGTGCAGAAGTCCTGGGTTTGATTCCTGGCCAGGGCACACAGGAGAAGCGCCCATCTGCTTCTCCACCCCTCCCCCTCTCCTTCCTCTCTGTTTCTCTCTTCCCCTCATGCAGCAAGGCTCCACTGGAGCAGAGATGGCCCGGGCGCTGGGGATGGCTCCTTGGCCTCTGCCCCAGGTGCTGAAGTGGCTCTGGTCACGACAGAGCGACACCCTGGAGGGGCAGAGCATCGCCCCCTAGTGGGCAGAGTGTCGCCCCCTGGTGGGCATGCTGGGTGGATCCTGGTCGCACGCATGCGGGAGTCTGTCTGACTGTCTCTCCCGGTTTCCAGCTTCAGAAAAATACAATAAATAAATAAATAAATAAATAAATAAAATAAAATATTTCTGTATAGTATAAGTATGTAATTGCAAGCATTCATTAAATGGGGGTGCTAGAAAGCAGAGCTAAAAACATGTCTCAAAATCAATTACTTTGGGATTCATTCAGAAGATGGCAGTGGAGTAGGCGGACGCACAGACGCCCAGCTCTCACCACCAAACTGGAATACAAATCAATTTAGGAAAAATCAGCATGAAAAACCAACTCTGAACTGCAAGAACAGCTCTCAAAAACCAAGGAGCAAAGAAGAAGCCACAATCCTGGTAGGGAGCACCTGAATCTCCTCTGCTTACAGGAATGGGTGGGGGGTGAGGCTGAGAGCTCAGAGAGGATCTCACATAGGGAAAAAAGCAGAAACTACTGCTCACAGCCACTTACCTGGCGACCAGGGAGTGAGGTGTGTTGAAAAGACCAGCTTATCTCCCAAGTGAAAAGGACAGGGAGAGGGACAGACTGTGAGGGGCTAAGGAATGCAGGAAACAAACTAAAAAAGCTGACTCATCCGTGCTGGAGGTGGCCATAGCTGGGGGAGGGACTGAACCTTTCACAAAACAGAGCTGAATTGCTTCTGGATCAGAGATCTCTGGACATCTATCCAGCTCCAATCAGCGCAACATGACACAGCTGAAAACAAGAAGTGGGGAGAAGGGGCAGTAACTCAGGTCTCCATGGAGATCTGAGATACACCTCCCCCTACTGAAGCTGAGAAAACACCCTGCCCCCAGTGAGATTAGCTGGCTAAAGAGGCCTTCAGAGTCTCAGGTTACACCCATCGCATTCCTGGATACAGTTTCAAGGAAGCCCCCTGCTGAGATCAGTAAACAAGACTATCACCTGTTAAGAAAACAAACAAATCAAGACTTCAAAGCTGCCCAAATCCGAAGGTGAATTACAGATAACAGCTGATACCAACCTAATAAGACCTAGAAATAACACAACTGAAAACTGGAGGCAGACAACACCAAGCCTAGACTCAACCAACTCTACAAATAAAACACCATGAGAAGACAAAAAAGTGCAATCCAAATGAAACCACAAGTGACAACTTCAGGAGATGAACTGAGTGATATGGAAATAATCAAACTTCCAGATGCGGAGTTCAAAATAATGATTGTAAGGATGCTTAGGGATCTTAGAACAACAATGGATGGTCACTACGAACACCTAAATAAAGAAATAGCAAGTATAAAAAAGAATCAGTCGGAGATGACAAATACAATATCAGAAATAAAGACCACAATGGAAAAAATTAAAAACAGGATAGATAGAGCAGAGGATCGAATCAGCAAATTAGAGGACAACTGGAATGAAGGCATGAAAACAGAGAAGAAAAGAGAAAAGAGACTCAAAAAGTCAGAGGAAACCCTTAGAGAGCTCTGTGACAACATGAAGAGAAATAACATCCGCATCATAGGGGTTCCTGAAGAAGAAGAAAAAGAACAAGGAATAGAGATGTTGTTCAATCATATCATAGCTGAAAACTTTCCTAAATTAATACAAGAGAAACTCTCACAAGTCCAAGAAGCACAGAGGACTCCATTAAAGAGAAACCCAAAGAAACCTACACCAAGACACATCATAATTAAAATACCAAAGCTAAGCGATAAAGAGAAAATATTAAAAGCTGCAAGAGAAAAAAAAAGTTATCACCTACAAAGGAGCCCCCATAAGGATGACATCTGACTTCTCAACAGAAACACTTGAGGCCAGAAGGGAATGGCAAGAAATATTTAAAGTAATGCAGAACAAGAACCTACAACCAAGACTACTTTATCCAGCAAGGCTATCGTTTAAAATCGAAGGAGAAATAAAAAGCTTCCCAGACAAAAAACAACTCAAGGAATTCATTACAACCAAACCAATGCTGCAGGAAATGTTAAGGGACCTGCTGTAAATAGATCAAAGTGGGAAAAGAATATAGCAAAACAGGAATACACCTTTAAAAAAGAAAATGGCAATAAACAACTACATATCAATAATAACCTTAAATGTAAATGGATTAAATGATCCAATCAAAAGACATAGGGTAGCTGCGTGGATAAGAAAACAGGACCCATACATATGTTGTCTACAAGAGACATACCTTAGAACAAAAGACACACATAGATTGAAGGTAAAAGGATGGAAAAAAACATTTCATGCAAACGGAAATGAAAAAAAAGCTGGGGTAGCAATACTTATATCAGACAAATTGGACTTTAAAACAAAGGATATAGTAAGAGATAAAGAAGGCCACTACATAATGATAAAGGGAGCAATCCAACAGGAAGATATAACTATTATAAATATCTATGCACCTAATATAGGAGCACCCAAATATATAAAGCAGACTTTGATGGACTTAAAGGGCGAGATCAACAGCAATATTATAATAGTAGGGGATATCAATAACCCATTAACATCACTAGATAGATCCTCAAGAAAGAAAATTAACAAAGAAACAGCAGACTTATTGGAAACACTAGATCAACTCGATTTAATAGATATCTTCAGAACCTTTCACCCTAAAGCAGCAGAATATACATTCTTTTCAAGTGCTCATGGTACATTCTCTAGGATAGACCACATGTTAGGGCACAAAAGTGCTCTCAACAAATTTAAGAAGACTGAAATCATATCAAGCACTTTCTCCGATCACAACGGCATAAAACTAGAAATGAATCACAACAGAAAAGCTCAAAAATTCTCAAACACATGGAAACTAAATAGCAGGGTGTAAAATAATGAATGGATTAAGAATGAGATCAAAGAAGAAATTAAAAAATTCCTAGAAACGAATGACAATGAGCACACAACAACTCAAAATTTATGGGACACAGCGAAAGCAGTGCTGAGAGGGAAGTTCATAGCACTACAGGCACACTTTCAGAAGCTAGAAAAAGCTCAAATAAACAACTTAACCCTGCATCTAAAAGAACTAGAAAAAGAACAGCAAGTAAAGCCCAAATGAGGTAGAAGGAAGGAAATAATAAAGATCAGAGCAGAAATAAATGACATAGAGGCTAAAGAAACAATACAGAGGATCAATGAAACTAGGAGCTGGTTCTTTGAAAAGGTAAACAAGATTGATGAACCTTTAAGTAGACTCACCAAGAAAAAGAGAGAGAGGACTCAAATAAATAAAATTAGAAATGAGAGAGGAGAAATAACAACTGACACAACAGAAATACAAAATATTGTAAGAAAATACTATGAAGAACTGTATGCCAAAAAACTAGACAACCTAGATGAAATGGACAATTTCCTTGAAGCATACAATCTTCCAAAAATCAATCTGGAAGAATCAGAAAAACCTAAACAGACAGATTACAACAAATGAGATAGAAACAGTTATCAAAAAACTCCCAACAAAGAAAAGTCCGGGGCCCGATGGCTTCACAATGGAATTCTACCAAATAGACAAAGAAGAACTAACTCCTATCCTTCTCAAACTATTTCAAAAAATTCAAGAGGAAGGAAGACTTCCAAGCTCCTTTTATGAGGTGAGCATAATTCTGATTCTAAAACCAGGCAAAGACAACACAAAGAAAGAAAATTATAGTCCGATATCTCTGATGAATATAGATGCTAAAATCCTCAACAAAATATTAGCAAACCGGATCCAGCAATATATGGAAAAAATCATACACTATGATCAAGTGGGATTTATTCTGGGGAGGCAAGGCTGGTACAATATTCGTAAATCAATCAATGTGATTCATCACATAAACAAAAAGAAGGAGAAAAACCATATGATAATATTAATAGATGCAGAAAAAGCATTTGATAAAATCCAGCACCCATTCATGATCAAAACTCTCAGCAAAGTGGGAATATAGGGAACATACCTCAACATGATAAAAGCCATCTATGAGAAACCCACAGCCAACATCATACTCAATGGGAAAAAATTAAAAGCAATACCCTTAAGATCAGGAACAAGGCAGGGGTGCCCCCTTTCACCACTCTTATTTAACATGGTCCTGGAAGTCCTAGAAACAGCAATCAGACAAGAAGAAGAAATAAAAGGCATTCAAGTTGGAAAAGAAGAAGTAAAACTATCATTATTTGCAGATGATATGATATTGTATATAGAAAACCCTAAAGTCTCAGTCAAAAAGTTACTGGACCTGATAAATGAATTCAGCAAAGTGGCAGGATATAAAATCAATACTCAGAAATCAGAGGTATTTTTATACACCAACAATGAACAGTCAGAAAGAGAAATTAAGAAAACAATCTCCTTCACAATTACAACCTAAAAAATAAAGTACCTAGGAATAAACTTAACCAAAGAGACTAAAGACTTGTACTCGGAAAATTACAAAGCATTGATAAAAGAAATCAAGGAAGATACAAACAAGTGGAAGCATATACCGTGCTCATGGTTAGGAACAATAAACATCATTAAAATGTCTATATTACCCAAAGCAATCTATAAATTCAATGCAATACCAATGAAAATACCAATTACATACTTCAAAGATATAGACCACATATTTCAAAAATTTATATGGAACCAAAAGAGAACACGAATAGCCTCAGCAATCCTAAAAAAGAAGAATAAAGTGGGAGGTATCACACTTCCAGATATCAAGTTATTCTACAAGGCCATTGTACTCAAAACAGCCTGGTACTGGCATAAGAACAGGCATATAGATCAATGGAACAGAACAGAGAACCCAGAAATAAACCCACAGTTCTATGGACAACTGATATTTAACAAAGGAGGTAAGACAATACAATGGAGTAAAGACAGCCTCTTTAACAAATGGTGTTGGGAAAATTGGACAGCTACCTGCAAAAAAATGAAACTAGATCACCAGCTTTCACTACTCACAAAAATAAACTCAAAATGGATAAAAGACTTAAATGTAGGCCGTAAAACCATAAGCATCTTAGAAGAAAACATAGGCAGTAAGCTCTCGAACATCTCTCAGAGCAATATATTTGCTGATTTATCTCCATGGGGAAGTGAAATAAAAGACAGGATAAACAAATGGGACTATATCAAACTAAAAAGCTTTTGCACAGCTAAAGACAACAAGAACAGAATAAAAAGACAAACTACACAATGGGAGAATATATTTGACAATATGTCTGATAAGGGGTTAATAACCAAAATTTATAAAGAACTTGTAAAACTCAACACCAGGAAGATAAACAACCCAATCCAAAAATGGGCAAAAGAGATGAATAGACACTTCTCCAAAGAGGACATACAGATGGCCAATAGGCATATGAAAAAATGCTCAACATCACTAATCATTAGAGAAATGCAAATTAAAACCACAATGAGATATCACCTCACACCAGGCAGAATGGCACTTATCAACAAAACAACACAGAATAAGTGCTGGCGAGGATGTGGAGAAAAGGGAACCCTCCTGCACTGCTGGTGGGAATGCAGACTGGTGCAGCCACTGTGGAAAACAGTATGGAGATTCCTCAAAAAACTGAAAATCGAACTGCCTTTTGACCCAGCTATCCCACTTTTAGGAATATACCCCAAGAACACCATAGAACGGCTCCAAAAGGAAAAATGCTCCCCCATTTTTGTGGCAGCATTGTTCACAATAGCGAAGATCTGGAAACAGCCCAAGTGTCCGTCAGAGGATGAGTGGATTAAAAAGCTTTGGTACATATATACTATGGAATACTACTCAGCCATAAGAAATGATGACATCGGATCATTTACAATAACATGGATGGACCTTGATAACATTATACGGAGTGAAATAAGTAAATCAGAAAAAAAAAACACAAAAAAAACTAAGATGAATCCATACATAGAAGGGACATAAAAATGAGACTCAGAGACATGAATAAGAATGTGATGGCAATAGGGGTGGGGGGTGGGGGCAGGGGGGATAGGGTGAAGAAGGAGAGAGGGGTTGGGGGAGGGGAGGGGCACAAAGAAAACCAGATAGAAGGTGACAGAAGACAATTTAACTTTGGGGGAGAGGTATACAGCACAATCAAATGTCAAAATAATCTAGAGGTGTTTTCTCTCAACATATGTACCCTGATTTATCAATGTCACTGCATTAAATTTAATAAATTTTAAAAAAAGAAAAAAAAAGAATCTAAAAAAAAAAAATCAATTACTTTGGCATGAAATTCAAGAGTGAATAAACAAAACTAAAGCCAAGCAACTGCCATGGCATACTGTGCTGTTACTGTGGAAATAGCAATGGAGAAACATTAGATATAATGCTGCAAAAATTAAAACCATAAATATGTAGCACAATGGCTATAGACTTATGTGCTCTGATACTACAGACCACATTCTTTACATTTCTGCCTACGGGGAAATTAGTCCTTTGAACTTTGTGAGTTTTTAATTATGTCTTCAACTTCCTCTGGTTTTGAGTTGTAACCAAGTTTAATGTATATAAGGAAATGAACCTGACCTGCATTTTTAAAAATAACATTTATTTCCTTGTGGGTTTTTTTTTTCTGATTATAAACAGAAAATCAGGCTGAAAAATGTAAAGATGAAGAAAATCACCTACAATCTCACCATTCAACGGCCAACTTCAATAGCATATTGACAGTTGCTTCAGTTTGTTTCTCCATATTTTTATAGTTTTGATAAAATATATGTTCAATTTTATATCTTAATGTTATTTTTAAGTTAAATAAAATTTATCAAGACACTATCTATGGATGTTATAAAGGCTGTAATAATCTCACCATGTGATTAGAGCATATTCAATTAGTACTCTTTCTAATACTAAAACATTAGGCACTTTCCAAGTTTTACCATTATAAATAGTCCAGTGGTGAGTATCTTTGGATTTTAGATTATTTTTCTTTGGGGAAATTTCTTAGGAAAATTATTAGATCTAATAGTACATACTGCCAAATTCCTTTCCAGAAAGATGAAAACAATTGACAATTTGCCTGGTAACAGACAAAATAATCCATCTTACCTCATCTTCACCCTGTTGAGTATTAAATTTATAAATTTCTTTTATAATTAATTTAGTTTTCCAGTCCTCAAATGGTTTTCTAGTCTATTCCCTTTTATTTGAGATTTATTGGAGTGTATACTTAAAAATTAATGGTTACACACAAAAATTTATTATCTTTTTTGGAATCTCTTATGGCAGGGGTCCCCAAACTACGGCCCATGGGCCGCATGCGACCCCCTGAGGCCATTTATCTGGCCCCCGCTGCACTTCTGGAAGGGGCACCTCTTTCATTGGTGGTCAGTGAGAGGAGCATAGTTCCCATTGAAATACTGGTCAGTTTGTTGATTTAAATTTCCTTGTTCTTTATTTTAAATATTGTATTTGTTCCCTTTTTTTTTTTACTTTAAAATAAGATATGTGCAGTATGCATAGGGATTTGTTCATAGTTTTTTTATAGTACGGCCCTCCAACAGTCTGAGGGACAGTGAACTGGCCCCCTGTGTAAAAAGTTTGGGGACCCCTGTCTTATGGGTTGCAGTCAGATGGCAACTGAAGTTGGAGTCCAGGCCCAACTAGGCTAGATGTCCAAGATGGCTTCTTCATTTATAAGTCAAGCTCAGCAGTCTTTCTTTTCCCTGCTTCTCCCTCTAGCACAGTAGCCTGGATTTCTTACAAAGTGGCTCAGGGCTCCAAAAGTTGGGAACAGTCTTTTAAAAACTAGGCCTAGATCTGTCACAGGGTCACTTTTGTCATGTTCTGCTGATCAAACCCAGGACCTGACAGTCCAGTTTCAAAAAGCAGGGAAACATTTGCATCTTGCTGGGCAAGCGGCCTGCCCCAACAGGGCAGCTGCCATCTTTGGAAACAATCTCCCACATCTTTTCTGTTGATCTTATTAATCTAAAGTTTTCTGCACAGAAATATTTTAAATTGTGTTGCTAAAGTAATCATATGCTTTTTATTTTATAGTTTTCTACCCAGTTAGTGCTGATACAAAGGAAAAATACTGTTTTTCATATGCTTATATGGTATTTACTCAACTTACTAAATGGTCTTATTTATTTTAATTCTCAGTTTAATATCATGGTTCTACTAAGAAGATAATCATACCATCTTAAAATAAAGATAACTTTTTTCTTCTCTTTTTAAATAGTCAAATCTCGTATCTATTGTATTGCTTAAGTGTTTCAGAACAAGGCTAATAATATGCGGCCTTGTTCTGGTTCTGTTGTGTATTTTTTAAGTACAGGTCTATTAAAGTTATAAACTGGACATATTTTATTAACATAGACATTTCCCAGAGCTAAATTAAGCCATTTATTGTTATGTGTCAATACAATATAAAAGAATAGAAAGGTAGGTTCTTATTCCAGATAAATTAAATTTAGGGACAGAGATAATAAAACAGGATGAGGAAGAAAGCAACTAATATGTTCTGGACACTGCAATATCTTCTCCCTGAGATCAATTAACATCTAAAAATAAATCATAAAACATTCTATTGACTCCCTCAAATAAAAAATATTTCTAAATAAATATAAAACATCATAAATCTCAGTGATGTGTCCTTTCTTCCCAAGCTTTACTGTTTACACTAGTTGTAAAGAATCATTTTATGTGTATAAATAAGTATTAGAATATGGCTTTCCAGCCCTCTTATACTCACAAGTGGCTTATAATCATACGGTGAAGTGTAGTTTTCAGCATACGTCGTCAATGCACACCTAGGAGGGATAAGTCAATATCTGAGAAAAGAATGACTTCAAAAACAAAAATACTTAAAATTTTTAGTGGTATATATGCTACATAAAATAAAAACATTTCAAGAATGATTGGCCCTACTAAAAGTTTTAAAACCCACAGCTCTATCAGTCTTATTTATATTGTTACCTACCACCAGCAGTGTGCCCCTCCTTCATTACCCCTAATTCAGCACCATCTACCTCTCTCCTGTGCTAATTATATGCTACCAATCCCAAGTCCCTGAGCTCAGGTACATTCCAGACTTTTGGGATTCCTTACCATCCATTTTCTGCCTCTCAAACATGTTTTATGCCTTACATTCTGATAGATGATAACTGAAAAGATAACAGAAGACAACCAGGAGGACTGAAATAACATAGCTTCCCCAACCTCCACCCCATTAAACACACAGAAATGTACATGAAATACGTACTTCCTCCCCCTAAGTGTATAAGCACAGCCAAGCTCAAAAGGAAACCATGAAGTGCTAGAAATAAAGAGTGTACTCATTAGAATGGGAAGCCATAAGCTGATGTCCCAACCATAGGGGCTGGAGTTTGAACTGCATATCAAGGGCAGAAGTCATGGCCTTGGGTGGGTTCACAGAAGGCAAAGAGCTAAACTCCTACTCATTGCCAAGAGTTATGAAAGGTTGTGCCACCATATAATAGAGACCAAAAAACTCCAGTAACCAGTCCAGGGAAACCTGTCAAAAAGTTTCTTTCTGATTATAACTGATGGTGGGGGGAAGTTATTCTTCAATGAAAAATTAAAGCTCTACTTCTGTTCTTGACAATATTATAAAACTAGATGGCCAAAGAAACTCCTCTAAAAATTGTACTAAAAATATTAAGTACAAGGAAAGTTAAACATTTTAATGCATGGCTCAGCTGGTGGGAAGATAAGAGAGTTCAACAAATAAAAGAATTCTGGCCTGACCAGGCAATGACGCAGTGGATAGAGCATTGGACTAGGATGCAGAGGACCCAGGTTTGAGACCCCGAGGTCGCCAGCTTGAGCATGGGCTCATCTGGTTTGAGCAAGGCTCACCAGCTTGGACCAAGGTCCCTGGCTCAAGCAAGGGGTCACTCGGTCTGCTGTAGCCCTCCGATCAAGACACATGTGAGAAATCAATCAATGAACAATTAAGGAGCCACAACGAAGAATTGATGTTTCTCATCTCTCTCCCTTCCTGTCTGTCTGTCCCTCTCTCTGACTCTCTCTGTCTCTACCACAAAAAAAAAAAAAAGAATTCTAAAACAGGAAGGTCCAATTCAAAACAGTTAAATGATACAGGTAATTTTTAGAATTCTGGTGATAATCACCAATGCCTGTAACACTTTCAAGGTGTGGTTTCTAAAGTAGTAGCATTAGCATTATCTGGGAGCTTGTTAAAGAAATTCAAATACTGTCATATGACACAGAATGGGATTTCAATCAATGATGGACTGAATATATGACAAAGGTTCCATAAGATTATAATGGAGCTGAAATTTCTATTGCCTAGTGGTATAGTAGTTGTCATTGTAGCATAACAAATTACTCATGTGTTTGTGGTAATGCTGGTGTCAACAAACCTATTATATATAAAAATATAGCACGTACAGTTATGTAGAGTACATAGTACTTGATAATGATAATAAATGACTACATTATTTATTTGCATATTTACTATACTATACTTTTTATGGCTACTATAAAGAGTACTCTTTCTACTAGAATAAAGTTTTCTGTAAAACAATATGCCATGTTAATGCTGGCAGCCAGCTCACACATCATGTGATTGCACCATTTTCTTTTGTGCTAAGAATGCATTCTCGAAGTGTGTCTGTCCACACTTTGGTCTCACTGTAGATCTACTGAATTAGAAACTCTGAGGGTGGGGCCCAGCAATCTGTGTTTTAACAAGCCCTGAAGATGATTCTGATACACACTAAAGTCTGAGTACTGGCAATTGAACAAAAATTCAAAGTGTAACTTTCAAACAAGCAAATGGGATTATATTTTTCAAAAAACAATAACAACGAAAAACGAATATAATAGAAAGCAGGAAAGGAGAATAAAAGGAAAAGAGGAAGATTGTTTCTGCTCACTAGACAAATTAAAATTATAAAAATAAAATGAAATATTTTTGAAATCACAATGAAAGGGGTTAAACCCATCAGTGAAAGTATTTTCTCAGACTTAAATTGAACATCAATATGTACTATATAGTCCAGCTTTATGCTTTTATACATAAAATTATTTTCAAATAAAGTTTGAAGGTAAAAGGATATAAAAAGATATATCACACAAATATCAGCCAAAAGCAACTTAGAGTTCTTATATTAACATCATATGTAATTGACTCTGAGTAAAAAAATACTAATTCTAAGGATTTAGCAACTATTATCTACTGATTAAGGAAACAAGTCACCGAGAATATGTAACAAATCTCACAACATATAGAATATGTAAGGCAACAAAAGACAGACTAACAAAGATAAAATGGCAATTCCACAGGCATAGAGAAAAACTGTAAAACATTCCTAGATCCTTCAGTTCTTTAAATCAAAATTACTATATACATCCTCCCAAACAACACAGCAGCAAAGCAAATAAAATCACACAATTGTCCATGTATATAGTGTAACAGAGGCTAGAGAAGACTACCAACTTCAGTTAACATGTAGGTGGGAGAACAATCCAGAATCAGTAGTTAGATCCGGAGCCCAAGCTGCAGCAAAATCAGGCGGGGATTACATGGAAGAGAGGAGAGAGTGGCAACTCCATAGTGGGGATGGAACACAGAGGACATGCACCCAGAAATAGAGCATCCTTCTCTGAATGGGAAAAACTGAGAATGAATCTGAGACTAAAGGATCTGAACACTGGTTTACAAGAAAGAGGCTTGGAAAGTATACAAGACCACAATGGCAGTCTTGGCAAGGCACTGCTTCTCGGGAAGTTGCAGGGGGTGGGGGTAAGGGGGTCTAGTAAAGAAAAATATGAAATCAAGCTCAGAAATTAAGGGTCCTTGAACCACCCTTCTTCCAAAGTAAATAAAATAAAATAAAATGATAAAATAAAATAAATGAAAGATGCCATTAATGAAATTAAGTTCCCTTCACTGTTCTAACAGGAGAAGGCACTCCTGAACTAAGATATTGAGGAAACTGTCTAAACTTCTCATTCTCCCTCCACAGAATTTACCTGACTGATGTTAGTCCAGGAAAATTAAACATATTTTAGATATAACAAAAAGGGGGTGAGGAAGTCCTTTACCAGCATTTGTATTCAATGAAGTACTGGATATTGTAGCAAATGCAGTTAAACAAGCAAAAAAGAAGCATAATAATTGAAATGGAAGAAACAAAATGTTCATCAACCACAGATGATAAAATTGTTTACATTAAAAAATCCAAGGGGGCCCTGGCCGGTTGGCTCAGCGGTAGAGCGTCGGCCTAGCGTGCGGAGGACCCGGGGTTCGATTCCCGGCCAGGGCACATAGGAGAAGCGCCCATTTGCTTCTCCACCCCTCTGCCGCGCCTTCCTCTCTGTCTCTCTCTTCCTCTCCCGCAGCCAAGGCTCCATTGGAGCAAAGATGGCCCGGGCGCTGGGGATGGCTCTGTGGCCTCTGCCCCAGGCGCTAGAGTGGCTCTGGTCGCAACATGGCGACACCCAGGAGGGTCGCAACATGGCGACGCCCAGGATGGGCAGAGCATCGCCCCCTGGTGGGCAGAGCATCGCCCCCTGGTGGGCGTGCCGGGTGGATCCCGGTCGGGCGCATGCGGGAGTCTGTCTGACTGTCTCTCCCTGTTTCCAGCTTCAGAAAAATTCAAAAAAAAAAAAAAAAAAAAAAAATCCAAGGGACTGTTCAAATCATAACAATAGGTAGGTTTAGGGAGGTTGTTGGATATAAGATCAATACACAACAATGGTATATTCATATATCAGCAATAAGACATTAGAAAGCATAGTGGAAAATCTCATTTACAATTGCAATGAAATCTCTAAGGTTCCTATAGGAATATATGTAATAGAAGATTTACAAGACATTTATAAAAAACCACAAAATTTGTTGAAAGACATAAAATAACTTTTGTTTATAGATGGATGACTCAATATATGCTACATATGCATACATGTATGCATGTGTGTATATATACATATATATATAATTTCTCAAAAGTTTATAGTTTGATATGTTATATATAGGTAATAATTAAATTATAGTTTAAAACTTCTGTTGTTCAAAAGACACCATGAGCAGTGAGAAGAGACACCAAAGACTAGAAGAAGATATCATAAAATTGTTCAAAACAAGGTTAGTACGCAGAATAAAACATTCTTACACAACAATGAAAGATAGAATCCCATAGAAAAATAAACAAAGCCTGTAAAAACTGTTGATTCACAGAAGAGGAAACTGGATAGCTAATAAATATTTTAAGATAAATTCAGGCTTAAAATTCAGTCTTAAATTTAGTGACTAGTGAAGTGCAAAGTAAAACAACAATGACATACCATTTTATATGCATTAGATTGGTAAAATTTAAAAAATCTATAATATGTATATGGATATGAAAGAATGGGTATACTCATATACTACTGGTGGCAGTATCTTGCAAAATTGAAAGTATATATATCTTAATACCCAGAAACTTTATTTCTGAGCAGAAAAAAATCTTTGCATATATACTCAAGGAGACATGTATAAAGATATTTAAAGCAACCTTATGTAATAGTGAAAATCTGGATGCAAATGTTTGTCAACAGGGTGGATATATTGTATGACTATATAAGTGATGACAAATCATTTCTCTAAAATAATATCAAGCAAATTTGGTAAAAATACTAACCTGCATTATAAATAGGTAATGAGTAAATAAAGGAATGTTTGAATAATATTTATATGGAAATATTCAATAAATTTCAAATGGAAATATTTGTAATGTTAAGATGTTTAAGTGTTAATAGATGACAATGAACTTATTTCGCTACCTTATTCCAATCCAAAGTTATGAGTCAAATGACATAATTATCAGTCAAATATTGGAGTGTTGCTTTGGGCAGGCCAACCTTGCAAAGCAGCATTGGGCATCTCTCTACTCACTCAGAGCAGGCAGAAACCCATTCTATCATGCTCAGGCCCTTCTCCTCTTGTTATCACCTCCCAGCATAGAGTCTGATATGAGGTAGGCAATAAAAATATTTATTGAATGAATAAAGCAATAAAAATGAAATTAGATATAAAGAAATATGAGATTTACAATGAGAACTTAAATAGACGTGGAAATTAAAAGTCATCTTTTTGAAAATCAATGCGGCTCAAGAAAATGAAAACTTTTATAATATTGAATGACTTAAAGTTATAAACTCTTAGTGATTGTCCCCACCTTTTATCTGAAGGACAGGGTAACAATCTTTAAGTGATATGTTTCATCAAATTTAAAATAAGATGGTCTTTTGAGAGTAAAAATATGAAAAATCAACATAAATCTTCCTCTTAGATATCAGCTTCAGGCTGTAGCTGAATAAAGAATATAAGAAAAGAACAAGTCCATTAGAAGAAAAATGGCCTTCAGAGAAACTCATGAAAGCAAGAGGTGAGAAAAATAAGGGAGAAATTTACTTTATATTATTTTAGAGGAGTTGAGGCATCATCCTGGGGAAGCATTGTCCTGGCGCATAAATAGACCGCTCTGGTTCTGGGAGCAGAGACAGAGCACATCAATGTCAGTGTTTCAGTCCAGCCGATGGCAGCCAACAATGACATTAATTCATTGTCTGGAATGTCCAGGTGCAAGCTTGTCCCTCATGGCTCTGCGTATCACACCATTCCTACCTATTGCTGACAGGTCCAAATAGCCTCCAGCCCACATGTAGTCAGAGCTCTCCCATGGGACTTCTTAGGAAGAGAGAAGAGAGAGACTATTAGGAAAGGGCCAGTCCCTCTGCTGTGATGAGTACCATGGGATGTAACATCCCTACCCTCAGATGAAGAAAACAGGAGGAGAATCATGGAGGATTTCTAGTCCCTGCAGTCTCTGGAGTCCAACTCTTCCATGGAATTTCCTAGAGTTCCAAGTGTTATTCCAGTACTTTTAAATAAATTCCCCTTTTGGCCCAAGATAATTTTACTTGTGTGTCTGTCACAAGTGACAGAGTCCTAACCATTATAATCAGGCAATCAGAGTCTGAGGCCATTTATTATTGTAATCATACAACTAATTTCCCTTGCTCTGATTCCAAACACTCCAAACAACATTCTGATTACAGTTTCGCTTCCTAGATTTTTGTTTTGTTTGCTTTGTTTTAATCAAGAGAGAATGCTTTTATTAGACTGACATGACTACTGTGCTTGAACGATTTATTTTTCATTATAAATTAATTATAATTCTGTATTTTCTTATGAGTTGAAGGAGTACAAGCCAATCTACATGAGCCAGAGAAATTCTGAGGCATGGATAAAATGGAAGGAAATGCAAAACTCAAAACAAGATTCTGGTAAATTCACCAGGATAAAGCCATGCTGTTAAGACCATTAAAAATTGGACAGCTGACCTTCATCCAGCACCACTCACCATTTGCCACACGTGTCCTTTTTAACCTTTAGTGGCTATAACATAGAGAACTTCTAGAGATGCTCTGTAAGATGAGAAAGGAAAAGAAGTCTGATACTGAAGTTATCATTAATGCCATGATACTTGTTAAGGTGACCAACTGTTCTCCTTTAGGGAGGACAGTCCTTTATTTGTAAATTCTGTCCTCCCTCTAAAAGTGTCCTCCTTCATGTCCTCCTTTTTGATATTGGAAGACTAATCTGTAAATGCCCGTATTTGATTGATGCAGAGTCAATCCATTGTATGTGATGTGACATATTTGTATTTGACATGACGATTTGTCAAGGATCAGTACAGTGCGGTGAGTGTGATTATGAGATGCATGCGCTCTGCATGGGAGACCTTGAGAGAGCATACAAATGGCTTTGAGTACTTCTTACTGAAACATGACATGGCACATACAACATTGTAGACTCACGATTATTTCTTTCTCAGTGAATATTCAATCATAGACAGGTAAGCACAATTCACAATTTATTAATTCATTATCTATTTAATAATTTCCAAATACATATAATTTTATTTACAAGTATTTTCCCAAAATTTGAGTTTTAAAGTGGAAATCTAACCTCAAAACATATCTATTAATAACACATTTTGATTAAAAAGTTGCATAAAACAGACTTTTTAAATTAGAAAATGATAAATACACCTGAATATCACTCCAAATTAGTGATTTTGTTTGATGTTTAGTTTTACTAAATGAGTACTTTTTTCTTACAATTATTATTAAAAATTAATAGGCATGTAAGCATAATTACAATATAAAATATTACAAATGTTTTTATTATGCATTTATCATATTATAGTGTATTATTTTTGCAATGAATAAAATGTTTCTTTTATTTATGATATTGTTTTCTGCAATTTATTTTTGTCCTCCTTTTCATCGTAAAAAAGTTGGTCCTTATACTTGTTAAAATACCTACCTACAACTGCACTATCATCAGTGGTAACTTGTGTGAATCTATGACAAGATGATGCACTAAAACTAACACTCAGTTCTTAAACCAGGAAGTGTTGTGGACCAGTAATGGCAAAAATCCATTATAGATTCGAGGCTTGGCAGGGGGCTAAGTTCTCCCCCTTCCATCTCCATATTTGGCTTTGATGCTGAGTGTTTGCACCCACTCCACTTCCTTCCTTGGGTTGCAGGAAGCAATACACATGCCCTTCCTCTGACTCTTTGTTTTCAGATGTTTGTAAAATTCACTAATGTATACTGTTTTTGCCTTGGGAGAGTTCCTGTCTTAGCCTTTGATGTGCAACTTTGTATCAGGGTCCTTGATTTGCATAGGTCCATATAATAAAGCGAACTGGGGCTGGGAGACACTCAGATGCTGCCAGGCAGTTTGAGGAGTCCTCCCGGTCCCATCGGTTTTGTTCTGACAAAGTGTGTTTCCTTAATTCCGCACCGTTATTTGGAAGCTGCGCTGGTCCGCAGCAAGTGGCGCCCGAACAGGGACTTGAGTACGAGGAAACTAAAACTGAAGGAAGGTGATGGAACTCCCCAAAGTGAAGTGCGCACAGTGAGTAAAGAAAGTTTTTGGGGAAAGTGTAGTTGGGAGTAAAAGAATATGGGACAGATAGGGTAAAAAATAAGGGACCTTTTTGTAGAAATGTTTCCATATGAAGACAAATTGTTGTCTGAAGAGTATCAGGGTAAGCCGGAAACAGAGGAATGTGAATATGAGGATAACTTGAAGTCGGAGGATGACAGGGGGGGATGAAAAATCCGTGGCTATGGTTGCCTTAGCCGCGGGGCCTCCGCTGCCCTCAGCTCCATCCTACATTCAACCCTCTGCTCCTCCTTTCCGTTATCGGGTCGATTCCATAGTCTATAGCTCAAAATCTGGGAAATCTCCTCTCCAACAATCTATAGACCAGGCTCGAAATATAGGGGAAACAATAGATGGCTTTGCCTGTTTTCCTATTGTGGAAAGACAGGATGATACAGGGAGACTAGTGCGAGAACATGAACCTGTACCTTTTAAAACTCTGAAAGAGCTTAAACTTGCTTGTGCTCAGTATGGGCCTACTGCCCCTTTTACACTTGGTTTATTAGATACCATTAGTGCAAAGGCTCTTCCCCCAAATGACTGGAAGGCGATTGCTCGTGCTTGTCTCTCTGGGGGTGATTATTTGTTGTGGAAGTCAAACTTTCATGAAAAGGCTATAGAGCTGGATGAGAAAAATCAGCAAGAGGAGGTTGCTGTTACTGTAGATATGTTAACTGGAGAAGGACAGTATGCCCATACGGCAACTCAATTAGAGTATCGACCAGCTATTTATGATATAATTAATCAGCTAGCCACACAGGCATGGAAATGCCTGCCTATTCCAGGGACCAAACCAGAAGAATTTGGTAAAATTAGGCAGGGTGCAGACGAGCGATTCCAAGACTTTGTCTCACGGCTAATTCAAGCAGTTGAAAGAATAGTAGGGGATAAAAATGTGGGAAAGGTTTTAATAAAACAACTAGCCTATGAAAATGCTAATTCTGCTTGTCAGGCTGCACTTCAGCCTCACCGCAAGAAGGGAGATATAGAGGATTATATTAGAATATGCGCCGATGTTGGGCCTTCATACATGCAAGGTCTTGCCTTTACCACAGGTAATAAGGCAAGATTTCCAGGACAAAACTTTGATAAAGGACAGAACAAGCGAAGGAAGGAAGGTCAGGGAAGTACTTTTGCCCGTGGAAACTGTTTTCAATGCGGGGGTTCGGGGCATTTTGCTAAAAATTGCCCTGCTTTCCCCGGATATTGGTCTCGGCCTCTCCCTCAAGGACAGCCAGCCCTTAAGGCTCCGGACCTCTGCCCACTTTGTAGACAAGGGAAACATTGGAAGAATAAGGGGAGGCCTAAATGTACTACCGCAGGGCAGGGAAACGGACAATGGGGCCCTCCCCGGCCCCATCAAACAATAGGGGCAATGTCAGTGTTTCCTCAGCAAATTCAGATTCCAGCAGGCCAAACATTGCCCAACTATCCCAGGCAACAACAGGCAGTACAGGACTGGACCTCAGTCCCACCTCCCAATTCGTATTGACTCCAGAGATGGGACCTCAAGCCATACCCACTGGAATTTTTGGGCCACTTCCCAGTAACACAGTAGGAATCTTGTTAGGCAAAAGTAGTTTAACTATGAGGGAATTCTTTGTTCTTCCTGGAGTGATAGACTCTGATTATGCAGGGGAAATTAAAGTAATGGCTCACACTTTGAGGAATATAGTCACTATCTCCCCTGATATGAAAATTGCTCAATTAATCCTTTTACCTCTTTTAAGACAAGGCCAAACCCTGCTAAAGGGACCCCGAGAGAATCAAAGATTTGGCTCCACTGATACTGCCTATTGGATTCAAAAAATAGGTCAGGAACGCCCTGAAATGGAACTAACAATACAAGGGCGTAAATTTAAAGGGCTTTTAGATACTGGGGCTGATGTATCTGTTATTGCAAAGCTACATTGGCCTCCTTCCTGGCCCACACATGCAGCAGCCACAGAATTACATGGTATAGGGCAGAGTAAATCCCCTCAACAAAGTTCTAGTTTTTTACAATGGGAAGATAAAGAAGGTCATTCTGGATTTTTTCAGCTTTATGTGCTCCCTGGATTGCCAGTTAATTTGTGGGGTAGAGATGTTTTGAAAAATATGGAAGCATTGCTTGTCAGTCCTAATAGTTTAGTTAGCACTCAAATGCTTGATCAGGGATTTTTGCCCCCTAAGGGTCTAGGGAAAGAACAGCGAGGAATTCTCACCCCCATAGAAGCAGCACCCAATACCAGAAGGCATGGATTAGGATATCAAAATTTAGCATAGGGGCCTTGGTAGCTCCTGCTACCCCAACAATGCATTGTGCAGACCCAATTACTTGGAAATCAGATAATCCTGTATGGGTAGACCAATAGCCCCTTTCTCAGGAGAAACTTAGGGCAGCTGCTCAATTGGTACAGGAACAGCTACAGCTTGGACACATTAAACCATCTAATAGTCCATGGAATACGCCTATATTTGTCATTAAAAAGAAATCAGGAAACTGGAGGCTATTACAAGATTTGAGAGCAATAAATAAGACTATGGAAATTATGGGTCCTCTCCAGCTAGGACTTCCTTCTCCTACTGCCATTCCATGGAACTATCACCTTGTAGTTGTTGATTTGAAGGATTGCTTTTTTATTATTCCTTTAAGCCCTCATGATTGCAAGCATTTTGCATTCAGTGTTCCTTCACTTAATTTTCAGGCTCCCATGGAGCGATACCAGTGGAGAGTTTTGCCTCAAGGTATGGCTAATAGTCCTACCTTGTGCCAAAAATATGTTGCTCAAGCCATCTCTCCAGTACGAAGGCAGCACTCTAGAGCATACATAATTCATTATATGGATGATATTCTTATTGCTCATCCAGATAAAGACACTGTGTTGACCATTTTGCAACAACTAGAATATTCTCTGAAAAAATCAGGACTTTATATAGCTCCTGAAAAGGCACAGCAATCTTTACCTTTTTCTTATTTAGGACAAATTATTGAGGGACAACAAATTCGCCCACAGAAAATAGAAATCAGGACAGATCATTTGCAAACTTTAAACGATTTCCAGAAACTGTTAGGAGACATTAATTGGCTTAGACCTTCCTTGAAATTAACTACTGGAGAACTGAAGCCACTTTTTGATATTCTTAGAGGCTCAGCTGAACCAGCTTCTCCTCGGCTACTTACACCTGTGGGACAACAAGCTTTAAAGCTTGTAGAAAAGGCCTTGCAGCAAGCACAACTAAAATGCATAAATCCTGAAGAATCAATTACCTTACTAATATGTCCCTCAAGTTACACTCCAATGGGACTATTGTGGCAAGCTTCAGGTCCTATTGAATGGATTCATTTAGCTGTTTCTCCTATTTTGATATTTTATCTCCATATTTTGATCTTGTTGCCACCTTGATTATCAAGGGGCATAGGCGACTCTTGCAGCTTATAGGTTTTTGAGCCACAGACTGTTGTTGTTCCTTTTTCAAAGGATCAACAACAATGGCTCTGGGAAACTTCCACAAAATGGCAAATCGCTTTTGCAAATTTTACAGGCCAAATTGATTCTCACTACCCAGCTGATAAAATAGTTCAATTTTCATTAATTACTACCTTTATATTTCCTAAGACAATTGTTAATGAGCCCATTCCTGAAGCACCTACAATCTTTACTGATGGATCCAGCTCAGGAATAGCAGGCTTAATAATCAATGGACAGCTTTATACTGAAACAGTCACCTTAAAATCAGCCCAAAGAGTAGAATTACATGCCATTATCATGGCTTTTCAGCATTTGCCATACTCCTCCTTTAATTTATATACAGACAGCAGATATTTACTTATGGTTGTTTCCACTATAGAGACTGCTGTCTTAGGGACAACTGCTGATGAGGAACTATTTCAGCAGTTCCTCCTTCTTCAAAGACTTGTACGTCAACATACAGCTCCGTGTTTTATAGGACATATTCGAGCTCACTCCATGCTCCCTGGAGCTTTAGCGCAAGGGAATGCCCTTGTTGATCAAGCTACCCAAAAGAAAATTATTGGAGCAACCATGACAGATCAAGCAATTCAGTCTCATACTATCCATCACCAGAATGCTGCAGCCCTGCGTAAACAGTTTCAACTTTCTCGGGAAGCAGCACGGCAGATTGTTAAATCTTGTCCAAGGTGCCCTATATTACAATCTGTCCCTTCGTTTGGAATTAACCCTCGAGGACTCCTACCGGGACAACTTTGGCAAATGGATGTTACTCATATACCTTCATTTGGCAAACAATCCTTTGTCCACGTTACAGTAGATACTTATTCTGGATTTATAGTAGCCTCTGCCAGAACAGGAGAGGCTGCTAAACATGTTATAGCTCATTGCTTGTATGCATTTTCTATTATTGGACTTCTTAAACTGATTAAAACTGACAACGCTCCTGCATATGTAGGAAAAGCATTTACTACATTTTGTCAGACTTTTGGACTTGACCTAAGGACGGGAATTCCTTACAATCCCCAGGGTCAAGGCATTGTAGAGCGTGCACATCAAACACTTAAAAACCAATTGGAAAAAATTAAAAAAGGGGAATTATACCCTCAAACTCCTGCAAATCTTCTTTATCATGCCCTTTTTACTTTAAATTTTTTGAATACTGATGTACAGGGTCATTCAGCAGCAGAGAGACTCTGGAACCCTGCAAGGAAAGCCTTCCCTGAAGTGCGATGGAGGGACCCACTCACAGGAATCTGGCAAGAGCCAGACCCTGTTCTCTTATGGGGCCGAGGATATGTGTGTGTTTTTCCTAGGTCTGCTGAAGCTCCTCGGTGGATCCCTGAATGACTGGTGAGACACCATGATTCTAGATGAGAGACTCACTTTACAAGAGCAATTGCATAAGACTTACTATGCTCTCTTCCCTTTCTCAATTATTATCTAATTTTTTTAATGTTTTAGATCATTTTATTTTCCTGATCCATTGCTTGAAAAGAGGGCGAAAGGAGGGCCTGATTTGGGTATTGCTGAATAGAAATCTCATACGGCCGTCTTGAGATTTTTCAAGAGAGATCTCTGTTTAGTATATATCCTTATTACGTTCCTATTAAGATAGCCCTACTTAAGATCAAGCAGGCCATAGTTTATTCTCTAAAACCCCGGGTTTCACTCTTGATTTGTGTGATTGTATGTGAAGTCTTTGTTTAATGTCTAAGTGTTTTTGTTTATAAGGCCTGAATTAAGTCCTTACATGAAAAGTAATGATGATAATGGTTTTGGAAGTGCCGGCTGTAGTATTGAAAACAAAATGGTAATAATTTCATTTCCCTATATAAATATAATTTTGTTTGGAATAAGTAGAGCACGCTCATTTTGGATCCAAAAGACTTGCTGGTTTGGCCAGGCTGCTCCAGGCCGCAAGTGAAAGGCTTGAAGCAGCATAGATTTACATAATAAAGGTGTAAAGATTTTTTTGCTGTAGAAGAATAATGAAGATCACAATGGGATTTTTCAGTTTTGATATGTACTCTCTAAAGTGCCTGTTAATTAATGTTAAGGGGGTGTTTTGATAAGTGTGGGAATGTTGTTTGGAGGTGCTTTTACTCTATTTTTGTTAAAAGTTAACAAAGTCAAGAATTTCTTGCAATAGAAGTAAAAATATTGTAAAGTGTGATTCAATTGTAAATAATATAAAAAGAAAGGGGGGGGGGAGTCATGTCCTGGAGCTCCTGCAGGTCTACCCTGTTACGCTTTTTACTTCAAACCATTTATCTTGAATGCTGATGTACAAGAGATGCCCAAATTTTTGTCCTGCAAACTACTAACCTTTTTTTTATTTTTATTTGATTCCAGCTAATAACACTGTTTTGTTCTTTTCTGAATAGCTCCAGATATATAGGCAGATAGGGACTCTCAAGCCCCTCAGCGAGATCTTCTGAGCATGGCTTTTAAGGTACCAAGAGGCCAAAAAAGCCCAAAGGAGATCAGGTAAAATACTAGCTCTTGGCATACGCCCTCAGAGGCTCCAATGCTGCAACTGGAACTTCATCAGGGCCCTGCTTCAATAGTGGAAAGGATGGTCATTTAAGCCAAAGCCTGCCAGGCTTACATGCTTTTGCTGTGAGGAAGAAGGGACACACTGGAAGGTAGGCTTCCCCCTCACTCCTCTAAGGGAGGGTTCAGTCTCTTCCAGCCCTGCTCCAGCCACCTGTGACCTAACCTTGCCCAGAATACTGGGATTTGCCACTGAAGGCTAAAAGGTGCCCAGGGCCATCGGCCCCATCTTTGACACTGTGGACGAGCCTGGGGTATTTCTTCCAAGTAGCCGGTAGACTGGTCTCATTTACACAAGGGCCACTTAACTATGTCTTGCCTGAATATTCTGGGTTTTTATTCTTCCCTCGAAGATCTCTGTTGTGGGTATTGATAGTCCTGTTTTCTGCTGCTTTGATTAATATATAGTCTTTCCTTTATTCCTCCTGCCTCAATGCCCCACTCATAGTTTAGGCTAGGACCTACTCCTAATTAAGAGCTCCTTTTTTCCTTTTTTGCCAACTTACAAATTTACCTCTGCCACCCAGCTTAGTGTATCCCAAGGTTCTCCTCACCACCCCATGGCTGTAAAGCTCCAGTATAGGACCCCTGGGTTCATCTTTCCAGTTTAAAGAAAACGGAAGCTCTGTCTTCATGCATGCTGCAGATGGCTTTTCCAGTCTACCTGGGTCATTGCCAGCTGGGAGCAGCGGTCATTGGGACTTTGACGCTAACTGCAGAGTGTGGAAGTGTGACGGCAATTCCAGTGCCATGAGGACTTCTCCTGAAAGTGGACTTTTCCTGGACTCCTGCTCCTGTGACAATTTTTGATGGACTGAACTGGGGTTGGGTTGCATTTGCAGAGATTTGGAATGGTGTTGGTGCCAACTTGGACTTGGTGAACACTTTAAGGATATTACTCTTTTATAGATTCTTGTTGTATTATTAGCTTAAAGAGTTTGCTTAAAGGCTTTAATCACTGTGATGTATTAGTATACTTGTTTTGGGTATCTGTTAGCATTGGCTATACTAATTTTGTGTTTGTTCTGTATTTTTTCCATCTGCCTCCAAATTAGAAAATCAGATGAGTGCAAATCTCAGCACACAAATTAAAAAGAAAAGGGGGATATGTTGTGGACCGGTAATGGCAAAAAGCCATTATAGATTCGAGGCTTGGCAGGGGGCTAAGTTCTCCCCCTTCCATCTCCATATTTGGCTTTGATGCTGAGTGTTTGCACCCACTCCACTTCCTTCCTTGGGTTGCAGGAAGCAATACACATGCCCTTTCTCTGACTCTTTGTTTTCAGATGTTTGTAAAATTCACTAATGTATACTGTTTTTGCCTTGGGAGAGTTCCTGTCTTAGCCTTTGATGTGCAACTTTGTATCAGGGTCCTTGATTTGCATAGGTCCATATAATAAAGCGAACTGGGGCTGGGAGACACTCAGATGCTGCCAGGAAGTTTGAGGAGTCCTCCCGGTCCCATCGGTTTTGTTCTGACAAAGTGTGTTTCCTTAATTCCGCACCGTTATTTGGAAGCTGCACTGGTCTGCAGCAAGGAAGAACTTTAAAGATCAACTGTTTCTTTCCTGTTTGTCTGGAGGAGGGGCAGATATTTTCTCTTCCAGCTTCCCAGTAGCCAGAACAAGGGTATGTGACATCTACTCGGCAAATAAGATGGTCCCACCTCAGAGTCTGAATCTGAGAACATGACTTAAGAAAACAGAGAATTAATTTTGAATTAATCCCGTCACTGGCAGCAGTAGAAGCTGCATTCACTGTTTAAGATAAAGACCACTACTTAGCCATATTACTTATTTAGTCACAGAGGGCCATGGAGTCTACCCAACTCTGTGTGGTAGGAGGAAAGGGGGAGTTTACAACCACCCTGGGAAATTCTGTCTCATTCTTAACAGCAACTATCCTTTAAAAATAAAATCTCATATTATGCTGAAATGAATATTCCTGTCATTTCCTTCTCCTTCTAACTACAGTATGAAGCCACAGACATCACATCTGATAGATCTTCCACAGGTGCTGAATGCCAGACCTATGTTTTAGAAGTCAACTTCTAAGAAGTTAGTGGTTTTGAGAGAGAGAGAGAGAGAGAGAGAGAAAAGATAAAATAGAGGACAATTTGAATCTGCTTTTACTCCTGATCCAAGCCACGCCCTTACGAAGTTCCTTAGCAGTTTAGAAGCAGTTCTTCCCTCCTGTGAAGAACACAAAACTGTGCACCCATAGATTCTAGTCTCTGTTTTACCACTAAGAAGTCATGGGGCCTCGAGCAAGTCACTTAAATCCTCTGCATCTTACTTCCCCTCATTAGTATCTGCTCCATAAATATTTATAGATTACATGGATGAATTAATTAATTAATGAGGAATTGGATTCCTCAATTATCTCTGCTTTGGTTTCTTCCTCTATACAATTAAGAAAATACCTGTGAGGTCGGTTGGCAATGGGGGAAGGTCACATGAGGAACCACCCACGCCCATGACTGCCAAAAGAAACGGCCCAGGAGAATTTTGAAAAAAGACAACTGTTTGTCAGCCAATGAAATTTCGCCATGACCTATCACACCACCACCACCCTACCAATGCTATAAATTACCTCCCAGGTGGGAGAAGCTGTGTGACTTCCCTGGCCCCTGTCTTGTGACCAGTGAACCTTGCCTGGGAGCACTCTAAATAAAGCTTTTGCTTGTCCACACTTGGTGGCTATGTCCTTCTTTCTTCCTCAGCAGAAAATACCTTACAATACCTACCCAAATGACCTTATATAATTGTTAGGAGGAAACTGATAGTGTATAATGCATGTGAAAGTATACCGCTCACGAAAATTAGAGAATATTTCAAAATGAATATGAAGCGATAAAAAAAAAGAAGCATTTAATTTTTTTTTTTAAACAAGAACATCAGAAAAGCAAACAAGTCAAAGAAAGTTGTTTGATGATGCAGATGAGATGCAAAATCAACTTTTATTTCATTGGTGAAAATGCACTATACAAAAGGCTGAAAGTACTGGAGTATCTGCACATTCCCTGATCTCCTAATTTTTTGTGATAAGTGTACTTTGAAGGATAAGAAGTATAATATTATATACCTTTAAGCATGAAGGGCTATTGCAGGAGTCAAAGGAGGACAAAAACGAGAGAGACAACTTGATGAAGGAAGTAGGATTTATTTAGCTGGCGGAGCTGCGTGACCCCAACAGAGTCAACAAAACACAAGCTCCCCGAAGTTAGATTTCTGACATCTTATATACCTTTTACAGCTTTAGCTTTCATGTGACAAATGCCTGATTTCTATGACTTCTTTGTTTGCAGGCCTACGTGACTTTCGTGTCTTAGGGAGGGGAAGGGGAGAGGAGGCGGGAGGGTCTGTCCTTGATAAACTTATTACTCATTCTTCTTGCCAGAACTGCAAGTTTATTTTAAGGAACTGATAACAAGTAAGGTCTACAGCAGTGGTTTGTTATTTTTTAAACTTTTCTGTCTGCCCTTGTTCCTTCAGTCAAGAACACTGAGGTCATGGGCTAGAGTGTAAGACCCAATACATTGCAGGCCCCCTCTTTTCTGCATTTTTCTTGTTTCTTTCTTTCTCAGGATAATGTACTATAGTGGTTAAGGACACAGACACTGTAGTAAGACAGACCAGACATGAATTCAAAACCCAGCTCTGGTGCTTTTGAAAAGTTACTTTACCTCTCTGAGCCCCTTTTCAATGGAGATAGTTGCAACATCCATTCTCAAAGAATGAAAACTAAATAAAATAAAGGCACATGAAGTCCTTAACTCAGACACATTGTATGTGCTCATTATCAACACTCGAAGAAAAAACAGTACTCTAATGATACTAATGAATTAGGATATGGTTTTTGCAATTTAATTGATTATTCAAGCTTCAGGCTGGAGGATGGATTGAAAGGGATGCACAGAAACTAGTTAGAACACTTATGTGAGCAGCTGAGTCTGGGTCAGTACCTCTCCCCCGCTCCAGTCTCAAATATCAACCTATTTTTTGATGTGCTCTTCCTTCTATCTTTAATGTATTCATGAATGGCCCATTAACCTCCAGTTGTCTAAGCCAGAAGTCTGGGAATCAACCTTGAGTCTTCTTTACCTTCATAACTAATCAGTCATCAAGTAAATGTCTTTTTTTTTTCTTTTTTTTTTACTATATCTAAAATATAGACCCTTCCCTCTTTCCACACCACCATCAAAGGTCAGGTTTTTATTATGTCTTGCCTTGATTAATTCAACAGTCTTCTGACTGCAGTCTCAGTTGCCTACCAATCTGTTTTCTATATTCTAAGCACAAAGTTGATTATTTCTACACCACATATGAAAAGCTTTCACTTTAGCCTGCATAATAAAGACCACACCCCTTAACATAGTTTTCAGGCCCTGCTTGCTTTGTCCCCAACAACTCTTCCCAACTTTAGCTGTTGTCACTGCAAACTTACACTTTGTGAAGCAGGCATACCCGTCATAGGGCCCATTCCTTCCTTCCTTGATAGGTCCTTTATCTTCTGTCTATGGAGGTAGTTTTCAATCTTTTTACACTTGGGGACTGATGAAAATAGAATTATTTTGGGAACTGCTAAGGCAGAAATCACCCTGAGCATAAGCAAATTTGACTAAGGTCATTAGGACTTACATACATCTTCATACATCTTCAGGGTGGTTAACTCTTTCATGGACTGGCATGGAACTTCTGGTGGACAGTGGTGAAAAGCGCTGATCTATTGTTTTTCTCTCCTGTTGATCTGGCTAACTCATTTCTATCTTGAAGCCATATATAATCTTCCAAACCTGAGTTATGTGCTCCCCTTGCTTCTTATATTACTCATGTTGTAGAGTGTTGTTGGCTCATTCAGCACCTATTTCAACTTCCTATCTCCCTTGTTTTTCATTACTTAGGAGTTAAAAACACTATTTTAACCAATAGACTGTGGCCATGTAACAGTCTACTCAATAAATGAAAAATGAAGATCCTAAAAGGGTTTCCCCTTCCTACTTCTTCCTGCTAGAACAGACTGATTGGGGAAGCATGATGACCATTTTGACATTATGAAGATAAGAGCTATCCAGCAAGCTCATAGATAAGAAAGACAAAAATACTCTGTATCCTTGATGATACTGTTTAGGTGCCATGCCAGTCTTGAACTCCCTTATATTCCATGTCAGGTGACCAAATTCCTTATTCAAGTTGTTATTCATTAAGTTTTGTATTACTTTCACCCAAGCATATTCCTGACTGATACATGAGTATTGACCAATTTTTTTCTTTCTCATATAATTAGACAATGAGCTACATCAGGAATGGGAGTATCTTTTGTCAGTATATTCCTAGTATCTAACTGCTCTTAGCACTTAGTAGGCACTCATTAAATGTTTATGTTGAAAGAATGAATTTAGATTTGTTAAACAAATGTAATTTTTTCAGGCCTAATAACTTTTGGAAGCTATTTCAAAGAACAATATAAGGCTTGCATGTTAGTGTAATAATTCAACTATATCTATGTAAGTGCCACTTATAGAATGAAATTGAATGGATATGGATAGCAAAAAATTTCTGTAATTCCGCAGAGTTCTTATTCTTGTGAAACCACCATCACCATTGCTTTTTCAAGACTCATAGTATCATACTATCCACCAGGACCCAATGATAACTTTAAGAAATTATAAATAATGATATTTTTATGACAACCACATAAACTTTCAATGCTGTATAGAAATACTAGTAATACTATACTGGTTTATCATTAATGCACATGGGATAAAAAGAAATATGAAGATTAAATATAAATTCCACAACCATGACTTTGAAAATCTTTACCACTCACTTGTTTTGTTAACTCATTACTCCCAAAAGTTTGAACTGCCTGCATCCCTTATAGATTAGCAATGACAAATAGGCCATTATGTAGAGCCTATTGTTCAGGCCAAATAATGGTACAAATAGCTGTATAAATCATGGTAGTTAAAGACATGAAGGTTGTTTCAATTACCTATTTCTGTGGCTTTAAACTTAATGGCTTGAAATAACAATCATTGTATTATCTTTAATTATTCTGTGGATGACTGGGTTCAGCTGGGTGATTTTTCTGCTTTGTGTGACATCAGTTAGAACTACAGTCATCCAAGTAGTTGACTAGACTGGAATACCTTCCTAAGAGAGTTCAAGCACATGGTTGGCAATTGGTTTTACCTTCTATCGGGAAACTCATTTGAAGCTATCAAACACAGTGCCTTGGTTCTCCTCCATATGCCCTCTTCATGTGTCTTGGGCTTCTCACAGCATGTCATCTAGGGTCCAAAAATCAGAAAGTAGACTCTACCAGTCCCCTTAAATGGGTCTGTATTCAGAAGCCTCAGAACATCACTTTTGTTACATTCTGTTGGTCAAAGTGAGCCACAAGACCAGCCTAGCTTTAGAAGGTAGGCAAATAACCTTTGCCTCTTGATGAAAGCTATGGTACGCTTACACAGAGAAGGAATTGTTGGAGGCCACCTATGGAGAGTAGCAACCATAGTAAGTAAATTAAATAAACCTATCCTCACATTTTCCCTCAAGGGCCTCAGAGTTTTTGTAGGAGTAAATGAGTTAGTGTATGTAAAACCCTTAGAATAGTGCCTGGCACATAATAAGCACCATATAGGCATTTGCTATTATTAGTATGGCTCTTAAAGTTATAAGCTACAGAAACTCAACTCAAACTCAGAAAAACAAAAAGGATTATGACAGCACATACAAAAAGAATGTCATCAGAACCCTTTTTCCACAGCTCTGCTTAGCTGCTTCTATTGGAAAATGCTCCCCTGGCAGCAAGATGTTGTCTATAATATGCCACATGGAGCATGAGAGAGCATCATGGCCCAAATTCTAATTATTATCCAAGAGTGTTTTCTGGGTCACACACCCAACATTTGGCTTTGTGGAGAGGTAGGAGTAGGGGAAAAACAAGTCCACCCATTCTATAGCCTAGCTAGATTACACTGAATGCCCAAAAGAAGAAAGCTGGACACACAAAAACAAAAGGTGCTACAGTGAGTAAGATGCAGAATCAAGAATTAAATTCCAGCCTGTCTCGCTTTCATTCCACAGTCTTGTCACCACACCATTCTCCTCTTCACACTTTCTTTGTTGTTATCTTTATCACTGTCATAATAGGTCAATTTTTCAAACTTTTATTTCTGGAAAATTGTTCAAAACCTTGGTGGCATTTTGCCAAGAGCTAACCCATCACACAAGTGACTGAGTAGAAAAGTAGGTAAATGCCTTGCACTGTACTTTGAGAAAAGAAAATAAAAATCTTATTATTCATATGCAGTCCCCTTCCTCTGAAGAGTGCCAAAGGTTTTACAGATGCTAAACTTTTGAGTTTAGCCAGTGAGAGGAATAAATTAAAGGGTTTAAACTGTGGCCTAAGCTTGCTGCTGCAACTGTGAAGTCATCACGCCACACACATATGGATAAGTACTCTGTGTCAACAATGAAAGCTTAACAGCCTGGACTGCTTTTCTGGCCTCACTTAACTTGTCCATTTATGTGACTCAGATGCTTGTCTCCTTAGAATCATAAAATGTTAGAGCAGGAAAGGACTTTACAGATCATTTGGTTCAGTCCTCTCATTTTCCAGATGGACGCAGTGGAAGCCCAGAGAGGGTTATTAGTTAGCACAAGGTCACATAGGAGGTTTAGTGCCAGGTCCAGAAGTAGCAATCATATCTCCTGTTTTCCCATACTATGCTCTTTCTGAAAAATCACACTGTGTCCAAAAAGCTACACAGTAATTCAAAACACTATTAATTTCTTCTTCTCCAGTCATGTGGTTGGCAGTAAGTGTAAAAATGACACATTTATCATAAAATTTCAATAATATATACTAGTCACTACCACCAGGAGGCAATGAAATTGGTAAAAATGACAAGACACATTAGTTTGGGCTGACCTTGTAAAAGGTTTACCTTTTATCTTTCCATCCTCCAGCAGGTGGTCAGTCTTCCCAGGCTGTCCTCAGACTAACCCAGGCTCCCATGGACCTTCTTTTAACCCAGAAAGGACTCCATGCCAGAATGGGCTTTTTCTTGTAAAAAAAAACTAACTTCTGTAAGCCATTATCCCAGGACCACACATAGTTATGTATATATATTTAAATAAGAGCTTCTGAGAAATAAGATCTTAAAACTATATTTATACTTGGATCTGCTTGATAAGGTTTTTGTTATTGTTTTTAGTTCTACTGTTTTGGCTTTTCATTTGTTTAATGGTCACAGGTGCAGTCCAGTTATGCATGGAAAACCTTACTTCTTAGAAGGAATAAGCTACAACTGTCTTTTTCTATGAACAAATCATAAAATGATTTTATATATTATTTAATCATATATCCAGGGGCCTTCTGATGATTAGTGAGTTCTTTTTTCATGTCTCATAAAGAGTACTTTCAAGTGAAGTGAAAGTTCCTTGAGAATTCTTGAGAGCAAGATAAAAGGGCAAAAAAGGACTCTTAAACTAGCTTGCTAATTATATTCATGTTCCATCTACTTTTCCCATGTGCCTTTAAGAAAATGCGTTTCTCATTGTTTCACTACACCATTAACGTCTCTGTCCATGTAGTAAAAGTAGGTATGCTAGAAACCTCCTAACATCAGTTTGAGACCTAAAAGCACTACTGATGTCTAAGATGTCTTTGAGCCTCTTTGCCTCGCACACCTTCCATCATTGGCCAATACCAATTCCTTGGAAATGCACTAATTGAAATACAACCAACTCTCAAGAGAAACAATATAGCTCTAGTTCTTGATGAGCTCAATTCGCCTCAAACTATAAAAATTTCATTTTTAAAGTTTAAGCCGGGAAATGGCGCCGTGAGCAGCGCGTCCGACAGATCTCCCCTAAATCACAACAAATTTATCAACTAGAAACAGAAAAATTTATCCTCGGAGCATTCCGGAGTTCCACACAAACTGAAAGCGAAAGGACTGTTATCACTTGAATCTGAGAGACGAGGGTGTGGAGGAAGCTACCCCAGCGACGTTCATTCAAGCCGCGAGAGAGTGCGCCTGTGGTGAGTCAGCCCACACTCGGGAGCCGCGAGCAGCCGCGGGCGCGCGCCCGGTCCGGTTGCAGGGTTGCAGAGCGAGCACCGCCCACACTCGGGAGCAGCGAGCAGCCACCGGCCCGTGCCCGGTCCGGTTGCAGAGCGAGCACCGCTAATGTTCCCAGCGGCCCGCGCACTGCGAGTGAGAGTCGCCAGCCACCGGTGCCCGGAGCACCCCATTCGCGCGTGTGCCCTGGGCATTCCACACGCCCAGAGCGCCCTACTGGCCCGCACACCCAGGGTGCCCCATTATCCTGCGCCTGGTGCGATCCAGCCGCCAGCGGCAGGGCGAGCGGGAGAGGCACCAGGGTGGTCTTCTACTTGGGAGATTCTCTCCGTGGGCGGGGCACCTCACCCAGCCATTCAAGCTAACAATCAAGCATTGGGGGAGGGGCGCGCGCAGGCAGCCTAAAATACCTTCGGGAGCACAGCTGCGACCCAATCACTGAAATTAGCTTAACCCATGAAATCTGCGCACCCTCGGTTCTAATTTGATAAGATCTCTCTCAGTTCAGCGACCCAAGACAAGAGGCGTGATATTTTTTAGTGCCTCTCGCTAAAGGGGCGGGGGCAACTTCTGATTGATAGAGCCTCCATATTCAGGGATAAACGCTAACAAGAGGGACTTGGCAGATAATAAGATCTATACTACACTAGTCACAAGCAGAGACTAGTGCCTCTTCTTCCCAGCCAAAACAGGCTACAAAGTGTGGAAAGCCTGGGTTGAGAGGTCCAACTGAATGCTAGGCGCTGAACAGTCACCTTGACAACAATTGACTCCCACCCCCGCCTGATTACACTGGAGGCCCTGACTGCCAGAGCCTTTCCCAAAGCCTTGCACTGAGTGGGGATAGAGTGGGGATTTCCCAGCTCTTTGAGCCTCTTACTCCCCAGGAAGAAGCAGTTGCAGCCTTATAGCTGGATCACCAGGCTGCTAATTCAGGAAGGGGGGACTAGGAGAGAGAATCCAGGAAAGCAAACTCTCTCATCGTTGGACCCTGCAAACGCCAACAAACCTTGACTACCAGCAAGACTAAAGCCAATTATATGACATTGCCATAGAATCTCATCAACTGCAAATCCCTACCTAAGTGTGACACAGGGGCAGAGCCTGGGGTACAGAGTCACCGACCAGGAAGAGGGAGAGAAAAGAAAAAGGAAGAAGTTAACCTCTCAAAATCAAGAAAAATCCACAGACTTTACAACTTGTTCCACTAATTTTTTTGTTGTTGTTGTTTGTTTCTTCTATCTTTTTGCCTTTATTTCCTCCACCTCGGTCCTTCTATTCTCTGCCCATTTTATGCTTCCCTTTTCTTGAACTACACTACCCATAAGTGTTACATTTTATTTCTCTTCTTCATCCTCACCCTCCTTTAAGGTTATACTCCAAAACACTTAACTCTCACTCTCTCCTCTTTTGTTTTTTTTTTTATTTGCTCTATTTTGTTTTTTTCTCTTCCTTTTTTATTTCTTCCTTCGTTTTTCTCTTTTTCTTATTTTTTCCTTTCTATTCGTTTTTTCTTTTCTCATTTTACTTTCCTCCCATTTAATGCTCAATCACGAACAAATTAGTTAATTTGGGACTCAAGGCTTTTTTTTGGCTTTATTTTTCTTTTTTGCTTTTGTTTTTGTTTTTTTCTTGTTTGTTTATTTTTGTGGCATTTTGGGTCTTCCCAACCCAAGGTCTCCATTGTATTTAGTCTTCGCTCCACTTAATACAACAGATTTTTACTTATTATTTTTATTTTTTTCTTCTTTATTATTCTTTTTTTGGTACTTTTTTCTGGTTCCCTCTTATCCCTCTCATTATATCTCTTAGTTGACCATCACTTACAAGCAAATCATCTTATGCTTGTCTAAAATTATCTTCCTTTTTTTTTTTTTTGCATTTAGTAGGTCCCTACTCCCTTTTTTTGCCCCTTGAACTCTTCACCCCAAATCAGGCCCTCCATTATAGCCACGATATTTCCCTGAGGAGGGGAGAGGAGGGAAAGAGAAGAAAGAAAAAAAGGGGGAAATAATAAATGATTACTGTTTTTTTTTTGTGGGGTGTTTTATTTTTTTTTTCTTTTTACTCTTTATTAATTCTAATTAGTGCTATCAACAAGACCACCCTCAGATGCCAATAAGAAAGAGGAAATCGAGAGAGACAAGATGGCGCTGGAGTAGGCGGACGCACCAGCATCTACCTCCCAGAACCAATGTGGATTACAAACTAATTTTATGAACTATCAGCTGGAAAAACCAACTTTGGACTAAACTAAAAGGACTCTTCAACCCAGGAACGCTGAAGAAGCCACCCAGAGACTGGTAGGAAAAGCGGAAACGCGGAGACAGCTGCCCAGCTTCTCGGAGTGAAGGGCAGCAGGGAGAGACTCGCGTGGCGGGAAGTGAGTTTAGCAGAGGGGAAAGGGTCCTGAGCCCCAGAAACAAAGCCCCAGCCTGCAGCCCCAGACCCCAGAAGAGGCGTAAGGACAGTATTTAGCTAAAAACAAGTCAGGATACTGTTTGTGAGAGAGTCTGATTTCTCAGACCCAGGATCCTTCTTAAAGGGACCACGCAGAACATCTCTCTCACAAACACTCACCCGGGGCTCCTGGGGACGGGAGGAGAGGAGAAAACCACAGTAACAGGAAGAGAGTGCAATCTAGGAGGCATAGGGAGAAACATTTTGAGAGATAGCCACCCTAACCCCTGGGACAAGGCACTCCCCAAAGCTGAAGTGAATATTTCCCCCAGAAACAGCAATACCAGCAAAGGGACACAGGAGAGCAGCCAAACAAGCTCCCCCGCAGCATTCAGAGCAGAGTCGCATAGAAGGAGGGAGCTTTCGGGTCTACAGTAGTGAGTCTTAGGGTCCGAGCTGCAACGCCCCCACCCACGCGGCTGAGGGCACACCGGAGAGCGGGCGGCAGCGGGAGACAAAGCGCAGTTCTGCTGGCAGGGGCGGAAGCCGGCTGGTCACCAGTGGGCTCAGGTGTGAGCTCAATCTTGCCCAGCTAGGGAGAAGGGGGCGTGCAAAAGCGGCCAAGCTCAGCTGCTGGCAGCCTGTAATCCAGCCTCTGGGAGAAGAGCGGGAAACCCAGAAAGGGTAGAAACCAGTCCTGGGGCAAGGGCAGAGGAGCACATCCCTGCCCCGCCCATGCAACCCAGGCTTGCGGTCTGACTTGGTAGCCGGCTCCTCCCGTGAGGGTGGAGCCAAAAGCCCAGAAGAGAGGGAGTTGTGCTACGAAGCTGAGCTTGGGCACGCAGCCCTGCCTGGCGGCAGAGCCAAGGCTAGCAGCTGTTCCTTGAGTGGGATCATCCTGCAAAGGCAGGGCGAAAGCTCGGAAAAAGGCGGAGACCTGCAGCTGAGCAAAGGTGCTCGCCAGTGCCCTCAGGACCGAGTATAACGTCACACACGGGGGCGGGGCAAAGGCCAAAGCCACCAACCCTTGTGCACCCGAGCACGTGATCACAGCCACTCTCGTGAAGAGAAAATGCGGAGGCAGAGAAATACAACACAAATAAACCAAGAGAAATCCCCAGAAAAGGACCTAAGTGAATCAGATATAACCACATTACCAGATGCAGAGTTTAAAATAACGATTGTTAGGATGCTCAAAGATATTAGAACCACCATAGATGGCCACTACGAAAACCTAAATAAAGAGATAACAAATATAAAAAAGGACATTGAAATAATAAAAAAGAATCAGACAGAAATGACAAATACAATATCTGAAATAAAGAATACAATGGAAGGGATTAAAAGCAGGATGGATGAAGCAGAGAATCGAATCAGTGAGTTAGAGGACACAATAAATAAAGGCACAGAAGCAGAGCAGAAAAAAGAAAAGAGACTCAAAAAGTCTGAGGAAACTCTAAGAGAGCTCTGTGACAACATGAAGAGAAATAATATCCACATCATAGGGGTTCCTGAAGAAGAAGAGAAAGAACAAGGAATAGAGACTTTGTTCAAACATATTATAACGGAAAACTTCCCCCAATTAAGGCAGGAAAACATTTCACATGTTCAGGAAGCACAGAGAACTCCATTAAGGAGAAACCCAAAGAAACCAACACCAAGACACATCATAATTAAATTACCAAAGCTAAATGATAAAGAGAAAATATTAAAAGCTGCTAGAGAAAAAAAGACTATCACCTACAAAGGAGCCCCCATAAGGATGACTTCTGACTTCTCAACAGAAACACTTGAGGCCAGAAGGGAATGGCAAGAAATATTCAAAGTAATGCAGAAGAAGAACCTACAACCAAGACTACTTTATCCAGCAAGGCTAACATTTAAAATTGAAAGAGAAATAAAAAGCTTTACAGACAAAAAAACTCAAGGATTTCACTGCAACCAAACCAAGGCTGCAAGAAATGCTAAGGGACCTGTTGTAAACAGATCAAAGGAAAAAAAGAATATAGCAAAAGAGAAAAACAGTTTTAAAGAAAAAAATGACAATAAACAATTACATATCAGTAATAACCTTAAATGTTAATATATTAAATGATCCGATCAAGAGACATAGGATAGCTGCATGGATAAGAAAACAGGACCCATACATATGCTGTCTACAAGAGACACACCTTAAATCAAAAGATGTACACAGACTGAAGATAAAAGGATGGAAAAAAATATTTCACGCAAATGGAAATGAAAAAAAAGCTGGGGTAGCAATACTTATATCAGACAAAATGGACTTTAGAACAAAGACCATAGTTAGAGATAAAGAAGGTCACTACATAATGATAAAGGGAGCAATCCAAAAGGAAGATATAACCATTATAAATATCTACGCACCTAATATAGGAGCACCTAAATATATAAAGCAGACTTTGATAGACTTAAAGGGCGAGATCAACAGCAATACTATAATAGTAGGGGATTTCAATACCCCATTAACATCATTAGATAGATCCTCAAGAAAGAAAATTAACAAAGAAACAGCAGACTTAAAGGACATATTAGATGAACTTGATTTAATAGATATCTTCAGAACCTTTCACCCTAAAACAGCAGAATATACATTCTTTTCAAGCGCTCATGGTACATTCTCTAGAATAGACCACATGTTAGGGCACAAAAGCGGGCTCAACAAATTTAAGAAGATTGAAATCATATCGAGCACTTTCTCTGATCACAATGGCATTAAACTAGAAATCAACCACAATAGAAAAATTGAAAAACATTCAAACACTTGGAAACTAAATAGCATGTTATTAAACAATGAATGGGTTAACATTGAGATCAAAGAAGAAATTAAAAAATTCCTAGAAACAAATGATAATGAGCATACATCAACTCAAAATTTATGGGATACAGCAAAAGCAGTCCTGAGAGGGAAGTTTATAGCATTACAGGCATACCTCAAGAAGCTAGAAAAAGCTCAAATAAACAACATAACCCTGCATCTAAAAGAACTAGAAAAAGAACAACAAGTAAAACTCAGAGCTAGTAGAAGGAAGGAAATAATAAAGATCAGAGGAGAAATAAATGACATAGAGGCTAAAGAAACAATACAGAGGATCAATGAAACCAGGAGCTGGTTCTTTGAAAAGGTAAACAAGATCGATGAACCTTTAACAAGACTCACCAAGAAAAAAAGAGAGAGGACTCAAATAAATAAAATTAGAAACGAGAGTGGAGAAATAACAACTGACACAACAGAAATACAAAATATTGTAAGAAAATACTATGAAGAACTGTACGCCAAAAAACTAGACAACCTATATGAAATGGACAAATTCCTTGAAACATATAATCTTCCAAAAATCAATCTGGAGGAATCAGAAAACCTAAACAGACCAATTACAACAAATGAGATTGAAACAGCTATCAAAAAACTCCCAAAAAAGAAAAGTCCTGGGCCTGATGGCTTTACAAGTGAATTCTACCAAATATTCAAAGAAGAACTAACTCCTATCCTTCTCAAGCTATTTCAAAAAATTCAAGAGGAAGGAAGACTTCCAAACTCCTTTTATGAGGCAAGCATAATTCTGATTCCAAAACCAGGCAAAGACAACACAAAGAAAGAAAATTATAGGCCAATATCCCTGATGAACTTAGATGCAAAAATCCTCAATAAAATATTAGCAAACCGGATCCAGCAATATATGGAAAAAATCATACACCATGATCAAGTAGGATTTATTCTTGGGAGGCAAGGCTGGTACAATATTCGCAAATCAATCAATGTGATTCATCACATAAACAAAAGAAAGGAGAAAAACCACATGATAATTTCAATAGATGCAGAAAAAGCATTTGATAAAATCCAGCACCCATTCATGATCAAAACTCTCAGCAAAGTGGGAATACAGGGAACATACCTAAACATGATAAAGGCCATCTATGACAAAACCACAGCCAACATCATACTCAATGGGCAAAAATTAAAAGCAATCCCCTTAAGATCAGGAACAAGGCAGGGGTGCCCCCTTTCACCACTCTTATTCAACATAGTTCTGGAAGTCCTCGCCACAGCAATCAGACAAGAAAAAGAAATAAAAGGCATCCAAATTGGAAAAGAAGAAGTAAAACTATCATTATTTGCAAATGACATGATATTGTATATAGAAAACCCTAAAGTCTCAGTCAAAAAACTACTAGACTTGATAAAAGAATTTGGCAAGGTGGCAGGATATAAAATCAATACTCAGAAATCAGAGGCATTTTTATACACTAATAATGAACTGTCAGAAAGAGAAATCAGGGAATCAATCCCCTTTACCATTGCAACCAAAAAAATAAAGTACCTAGGAATAAATCTAACCAAGGAGATTAAAGACTTGTACTTGGAAAATTATAAAACATTGATAAAAGAAATCAGGGACGATACGAATAAGTGGAGGCATATACCGTGCTCATGGTTAGGAAGAATAAACATCATTAAAATGTCTATATTACCCAAAGCAATTTATAAATTCAATGCAATACCAATGAAAATACCAATGACTTACTTCAAAGATATAGAACACATATTCCAAAAATTTATATGGAACCAAAAAAGAACACGAATAGCCTCAGCAATCCTGAAAAGGAAGAAAAAAGCGGGAGGTATCACACTTCCAGATATCAAGTTATATTATAAGCCCATTGTACTCAAAACAGCATGGTACTGGCATAACAGGCACATAGATCAATGGAACAGAACAGAGAACTCAGAAATAAACCCACAGCTCTACGGACAACTGATATTTGACAAAGGAGGTAAGACAATACAATGGAGTAAAGACAGCCTCTTCAACAAATGGTGTTGGGAAAACTGGACAGCTACCTGCAAAAAAATGAAACTAGACCACCAACTTACACCACTGACAAAAATAAACTCAAAATGGATAAAAGACTTGAATGTAAGCCGTGAAACCATAAGCATCTTAGAAGAAAACATAGGCAGTAAGCTTTCTGACATCTCTCGCAGCAACATATTTGCTGATTTGTCCCCACAGGAAAGTGAAATAAAAGACAGGATAAACAAATGGGACTTTATCAAACTAAAAAGCTTCTGCACAGCTAAAGACAATAAGAACAGAATAAAAAGACAAACTACACAATGGGAGAATATATTTGACATAGCGTCTGATAAGGGGCTAATAACTAAAATTTATAAAGAACTTGTAAAACTTAATACCAGGAAGACAAACAATCCAATCCAAAAATGGGCAAAAGAAATGAATAGACACTTCTCCAAAGAGGACACACAGATGGCCAATAGGCATATGAAAAAATGTTCAACATCACTAATGATTAGAGAAATGCAAATTAAAACCACAATGAGATATCACCTCACACCAGTCAGAATGGCGCTCATCAATAAAACAACACAGAATAAGTGCTGGCGAGGATGTGGAGAAAAGGGAACCCTCCTGCACTGCTGGTGGGAATGCAGACTGGTGCAGCCACTGTGGAAAACAGTATGGAGATTCCTCAAGAAATTAAAAATTGAACTGCCTTTTGACCCAGCTATACCACTGTTAGGAATATACCCCAAGAACACCATAGCACTGTTTGAAAAGAAGAAATGCACCCCCATGTTTATGGCAGCATTGTTCACAATAGCAAAGATTTGGAAACAGCCCAAGTGTCCATCAGAGGACGAGTGGCTTAAAAAGCTTTGGTATATATATATACTATGGAATACTACTCAGCCATAAGAAATGATGACATAGAATCTTTTACAACAACATGGATGGGCCTTGATAACATTATACTGAGTGAAAGAAGTAAATCAGAGAAAAACTAAGAACTATATGTTTCCATACATAGGTGGGACATAAAGATGAGACTCAGAGACATGAACAACAGTGTTGGGGTTACAGGGTGGGGGGAGGAGAGGGAGGGTGTTGGGGGAGGGGAGGGGCACAAAGATCATGGCTTTTCATCATTTGCCATATTCCCCCCTTAATCTACAGACTGCAAATATTTACTTATGGTGTTTCCACTATAAAGACTGCTGTCTTAGGGACAAATGCTGATAAACTATTTCAGCAGTTCCTCCTTCTTCAAAGACTTATAAGTAAACATAGAGCTCCATGTTTCATAGGACATACTCAAGCTCACTCCATGCTCCCTGGAGCTTTAGCACAAGGGAATGCCCCCCCCTTTTTGTGGGTTTTTTTTTTTTTTTAGTATTTTTTCTTTTATTTATTTATTTTTTGTATATTTCTGAGGATGGGGATGGGGAGGCAGTCAGACAGACTCCTGCATGCGCCTGACTGGGATCCACCTGGCATGCCAACCGGGGGAAATGCTCTGCCCATCTGGGATGTTGCTCTGTTACAACCGGAGCCATTCTAGTGACTGGGGCGGGGGCCATGGGGCCATCCTTAGTGCCCAGGGTGGATTTGCTCCGGTGGAGCCTTGGCTGCGGGCAGGAGGAGGGGGGCCGGGAGGAAGGAGAGGGGAGGGAGTGGAGAGGTAGATGGGCGCTTCTCCTGTGTGCTCTGGCCGGGAATCGAACCCAGGAATCCTGCACACCAGGCCAATGACTCCGACGGGTCTACCATATCATGCTTTTTACTTAAAAAAAAAAAATTTACATTTCTTTTGAATGCTGATGAACAGGAGACACCAAATCTTTTTCGCCTGCAAACTACTACCTTCTTTATTAGATCTAGCTAATAACACTGTTCTGTCTTTTTTCCAAAAGCTCCAGATATATGGAAAAGATTTATATAGGCGGATGGGGATCCTCAAACCCCTCAGCGAGATCTTATGAGAATGGCTCTTAAGATACCTAGAGGCAGAAAAAGCCCAATAGAGATCAGGGGGAACTACCAGCTTTTAGGATACACCCTTAAAGGCTCCAACACCCCAAAGGGGTCTCATAGGATGCCATCTGGGTCCTGCTTCAATAGTGGAAAGGAAGGTCATTGAGCTAAAGCCTGCCAGGCTTACACGCCTCTGCTGTGAGGAAACAGGGACACTGGAAGGTGGGCTTCCCCCTCGCTCCTCTAAGGGAGGGTTCAGTCTCTTCCAGCCCTGCTCCAGCCACCTATGACCTAACTTTGCCCAGAAAGCTGGGGTTTGCCACTGAAGGCTGAAGGTGCCCAGGGCCATCGGCCCCATCTACGACACTGTGGACGAGCCTAGGGTATTTCTTCCAAGAAGCAGGTAAACTGATCTCATTTGCACAAGGGCCACTTAACTATGTCTTGCCTGAATAGTCAGGTTTTTTATTCTTCCCTCAAAGATCTCTGTTGTGGGTGTTGATAGTCCTATTTTCTGCTGCTTTGCTTAATATATAGTGTTTCCTTTATCCCTCCTACCTCAATGCCCCACTCATATTTCAGGCTGGGACCTACTCTTAATTTAGAGCTCTCTTTCCTCCTTTTGCCAACTTGTATTATGAATTTACCTTTGCCACCCAGCTTAGTGTATCCCAAGGTTCTCTTTACCAGGCCACAGCCACAGAGCTCCAGGGAAGAGCAACCTGGTCTCAACTCTCCAGGCAGAGGAGAACAGGAGCTCCATATCCACGCATGCTGCAAATGGCTTTTTCCAGTCTACCTGAATCATTACCAGCTAGAAGCAGCGGTCATTGGGACTTGGACATGAGCTGCAAAGTATAGAATGGTGACAACAATTCCAGTGCCATGCGGACTTTTCCTGTGGGGAACTTTCCTGGACTCCTGCTCCCTGTGACAGCTCCTAACAGACTGAACTGGGGTTGGGTTGCATTTTTCAGGGATTTGGCATGGTGATGGGGTCAACTTTGACTTGGGGAACATGTTAAGGACACTACTCATTTATGGATTCTTGCTGTATTCGCCAAGAGTTTGCTTAAAGGCTGTTAATCACTGTAAAAAAAAATAGAGGACTGGATGAAGAAGATGGGGCACATATACACCATGGTATATTATTCAGCTAGGAGAAATGGTGACATCGGATCACTTATAGCGGAATGGTGGAGTCTTGGTAGCATTGTGCGGGGTGAAATAATCGAATCAGAAAAAAACAGGAACTGCAGTATCCCATACATTGGTGGGACATAAAAGTGAGACTAAGAGGCATGAACAGGAGTGTGATGGCTATGGGTGGTGGGGGGAAGGAAGGAGGGAGAGGGGGAGGGGTACAGAGAGAACTGGATGGAGGGTGGCGGAGGATGATCTCTCTTCGGGTGATGGGTATGCAACAGAACTAAATGACAAGATAACCTGGAAATGTTTTCTTTGAATGTATGTACCCTGGTTTATTGATGTCACCCCATTAAAATAAAAATTTATTTATAAAAAAAAAAAAAAAGAGGAAATCGAATATTATGGATACAAAAGAAAAAGAGGTAACACAAATAGATGTGGAAAAATCTATGGAAAAAGACTTAACATATTGGAAGCCTTGGAGCTAAATGACAGAGAATTCAAAATAGAAATCTTAAAAATACTCAGAGATATACAAGAAAACACAGAAAGGCAATATAGGGAGATCAGAAAACAACTCAATGAACACAAAGAATATATTACCAAGGAAATTGAAACTATTAAAACAAATCAAACAGAAATGAAAAACTCAATTCACGAGCTGAAAAACGAGGTAACAAGCTTAGCTAACAGAACAGCCCAGATTGAGGATAGGATTAGTGAAATAGAAGACAAACAACTTGAGGCACAACAGAGAGAAGAAGAAAGAGACTCAAAAATAATAAAAAACGAGAAAGCCCTACAGGAATTGTCTGACTCCATCAGAAAGAATAACATAAGAATAATAGGTATATCAGAGGGAGAAGAGAAAGAAAATGGAAGGGAGAATATACTCAAACAAATAAAAGACGAGAACTTCCCAAGCCTGTGGAAAGAACTAAAGCCTCAAATTCAAGAAGCAAACAGAACACCGAGTTTTCTTAACCCCAACAAACCCACTCCAAGGCACATCATAATAAAGATGACACAAACTAATGACAAAGAAAAAATTCTCAAGGCAGCCAGGGAAAAGAAGAGTACAACATATAAAGGAAGGCCTATTAGATTATCATCAGATTTCTCAGCAGAAACTCTACAAGCTAGAAGAGAGTGGACCCCAATATTTAAAGCCCTGAAAGAGAGGAACTTTCAGCCAAGAATACTATACCCATCAAAGCTATCCTTCAAGTATGAAGGAGATATAAAAACATTCACAAATACAGAAAAGATGAGAGAATTTATCAACAGAAAGCCCCCACTCCAGGAAATACTAAAGGGGGTTTTCCAACCAGATTCAAAGAACAAAAGAAAACAACACCACAAGTAACAGCTCCACCAAGAACACAATAAAACCAAACTTAAACTGTGACAACAAAGGAAAAAAAGGGGGGAGAGGATGGAGATTAACAGTAGCAAAGGACAATGAAGTGCAGAAATACTTATAAGATAGGGTACTACAATGAATATGGTAGGTACCCTTTTCATTACTTAATGGTAACCACCCTTGAAAAAACCACCACAAAAACACTTGACTTAAAAAAGGTAGCAACAGAGGAAAGAAGTATGGAACACAAACAAACAAAAACAAATGACAGAAAAACAAAAGAGAAGAATCAAACTAGATACAAAACTAACAGAAAGCAATTTATAAAATGGCAGTAGGGAACCCACAAGTGTCAATAATTACACTAAATGTAAATGAATTAAACTTACCAATAAAAAGACACAGAGTAGCAGAATGGATTAAAAAAGAAAATCCAACTATATGCTGCCTACAAGAAACACATCTAAGCAACAAGGATAAAAACAAATTCAAAGTGAAAGGCTGGAAAACAATATTCCAAGCAAACAACACCCAAAAAAAAGCAGGTGTAGCAATACTCATATCTAATAATGCTGACTACAAGACAGAAAAAGTACTCAGAGACAAAAATGGTCATTTCATAATGATTAAGGGGAAGTTGAATCAAGAAGACATAACAATCCTTAATATATATGCACCAAACCAAGGAGCACCAAAATATATAAGACAGCTACTTATTGACCTTAAAACAAAAACTAACAAAAATACAATCATACTTGGAGACCTCAATACACCGCTGACGGCTCTAGATCGGTCATCCAAACAGAGAATCAATAAAGATATAGTGGCCTTAAACGAAATACTAGAACACCTGGATATGATAGACATCTACAGGACACTTCATCCCAAAGCGACAGAGTATACATTTTTCTCTAGTGTACATGGAACATTCTCAAGAATTGACCATATGTTGGCCACAAAGACAATATCAGCAAATTTAGAAAAATTGAAATTGTACCAAGCATATTTTCTGATCATAAAGCCTTGAAACTAGAATTCAACTGCAAAAAAGAGGGGGAAAAACCCACAAAAATGTGGAAACTAAACAACATATTTCTAAAAAATGAATGGGTCAAAGAAGAAATAAGCGCAGAGATCAAAAGATATATACAGACAAATGAAAATGAAAATACGACATATCAGAATCTCTGGGATGCAGCAAAAGCAGTAATAAGAGGAAAGTTCATATCACTTCAGGCCTATATGAACAAACAAGAGAGAGCCGAAGTAAACCACTTAACTTCACACCTTAAGGAACTAGAAAAAGAAGAACAAAGACAACCCAAAACCAGCCGAAGAAAGGAGATAATAAAAATCAGAGCAGAAATAAATGAAATAGAGAACAGAAAAACTATAGAAAAAATCAATAAAACAAGGAGCTGGTTCTTTGAAAAGATCAACAAAATTGACAAACCCTTGGCAAGACTCACCAAGGAAAAAAGGCACAGGACTCAAATAAATAAAATCCAAAATGAAAGAAGAGAGATCACCACAGACATCATAGATATACAAAGAATTATTGTAGAGTACTATGAAAAATTATATGCCACCAAATACAACAATCTAGAAGAAATGGATAAATTCCTAGAACAATACAACCTTCCTAGACTGGGTCATGAAGAAGCAGAAAGCCTAAACAGACCAATCAGCAGGGAGGAAATAGAAAAAACTATTAAAAACCTCCCCAAAAATAAAAGTCCAGGCCCAGAGGGTTATACTAGTGAATTCTATCAAACATTCAAAGAAGACTTGGTTCCTATTCTACTCAAAGTCTTCCAAAAAATTGAAGAAGAAGCAATACTTCCAAACACATTTTATGAGGCCAACATAACCCTCATACCAAAACCTGGCAAGGATGGCACAAAGAAAGAAAACTACAGACCAATATCTCTAATGAATACAGATGCCAAAATACTAAACAAAATACTGGCAAACCGAATACAATAACATATTAAAAAAATAATACATCATGATCAAGTGGGATTCATCCCAGAATCTCAAGGATGGTTCAACATACGCAAAACGGTTAACGTAATACACCATATCAACAAAACAAAGAACAAAAACCACATGATCTTATCAATAGACGCAGAAAAGGCTTTTGATAAAATACAACACAATTTTATGTTTAAGACTCTCAACAAAATGTGTATAGAAGGAAAATATCTCAACATGATAAAGGCCATATATGATAAACCATCAGCCAACATCATATTAAACGGCATAAAACTGAGGACTTTCTACCTTAAATCAGGAACAAGACAGGGTTGTGCACTCTCTCCACTCTTATTTAACGTGGTGCTAGAAGTTCTGGCCAGAGCAATCAGACAAGACAAAGAAATAAAAGGCATCCATATCGGAAAAGAAGAAGTAAAGGTATCACTTTTTGCTGATGATATGATCCTATACATCGAAAACCCGAAGGACTCCACAAAAAGATTATTAGAAACAATAAACCAATACAGTAAGGTCGCAGGATACAAAATTAACATACAAAAGTCCATAGCCTTTCTATATGCCAACAATGAAACATTAGAAAACGAACTCAAAAAAATAATCCCCTTCACGATTGCAACAAAAAAAATAAAATACCTAGGAATAAACATAACAAAGAATGTAAAGGACCTATATAATGAAAATTACAAAGCATTGTTAAGGGAAATCAAAAAAGATACAATGAGATGGAAAACTATTCCTTGTTCTTGAATAGGAAGAATAAATATAATCAAAATGGCCATATTACCCAAAGCAATATACAAATTTAATGCAATTCCCATCAAAATCCCTATGAGATTTTTTAAAGAAATGGAACAAAAAATCATCAGATTTATATGGAACTATAAAAAACCCCGAATAGCCAAAACAATCCTAAGAAAAAAGAATGAAGCTGGGGGCATTACAATACCTGACTTTAAACTATATTATAGGGCCACGATAATCAAAACAGCATGGTATTGGCAGAAAAATAGACACTCAGACCAATGGAACAGAATAGAAAACCCAGAAATAAAACCACATATATATGGTCAAATAATCTTTGATAAAGGGGCCAACAACATACAATGGAGAAAAGAAAGCCTCTTCAACAAATGGTGTTGGGAAAACTGGAAAGCCACATGCAAAAGAATGAAACTCGACTACAGCCTGTCCCCGTGTACTAAAATTAATTCAAAATGGATCAAAGACCTAAATATAAGACCTGAAACAATAAAGTACATAGAAGAAGACATAGGTACTAAAATCATGGACCTGGGTTTTAAAGAACATTTTATGAACTTGACTGCAATGGCAAGAGAAGTGAAGGCAAAGATAAATGAATGGGACTACATCAGAATAAAAAGTTTTTGCTCAGCAAGAGAAACTGATATCAAAATAAACAGACAGCCAACTAAATGGGAAATGATATTTTCAAACAACAGCTCAGATAAGGGCCTAATATCCAAAATTTACAAAGAACTCATAAAACTCAACAACAAACAAACAAACAATCCCATAAAAAAATGGAAAGAGGACATGAACAGACACTTCTCCCAGGAAGAGATACAAAGGGCCAACAGATATATGAAAAGATGCTCAGCTTCATTAGTTATTAGAGAAATGCAAATCAAAACTACAATGAGATACCACCTCACCCCTGGTAGATTAGCTATTATCAACAAGACGGGTAATAGCAAATGTTGGAGAGGCTGTGGAGAAAAAGGAACCCTCATTCACTGTTGGTGGGACTGTAAAGTAGTACAACCATTATGAAGGAAAGTATGGTGGTTCCTCAAAAAACTGCAAATAGAACTACCTTATGACCCAGCAATCCCTCTACTGGGTATATACCCCAAAACCTCAGAAACATTGATACGTGAAGACACATGTAGCCCCATGTTCATTGCAGCACTGTTCACAGTGGCCAAGACATGGAAACAACCAAAAAGCCCTTCAATAGAAGACTGGATAAAGAAGATGTGGCACATATACACTATGGAATACTACTCAGCCATAAAAAATGATGACATCAGATCATTTACAGCAAAATGGTGGGATCTTGATAACATTATAAGGAGTGAAATAAGTAAATCAGAAAAAAACAAGAACTACATGATTCCATACATTGGTGAAACATAAAAATGAGACTAAGAGACATGGACAAGAGTGTGGTGGTTAACAGGGGTGGGGGGAGGGAGGACATGGGAGGGAGGGAGGGAGAGAGTTAGGGGGAGGGGGAGGGGCACAGAGAACTAGATAGAGGGTGGCGGAGGACAATCTGACTTTGGGCGAGGGGTACGCAACATAATTTAATGACAAAATAACCTAGACATGTTTTCTTTGAATATATGTACCCTGATTTATTAATGTCATCCCATTACCATTAATAAAAATTTATTTAAAAAAAAAAAAAGTTTAAGCCATTGACATCACTTTTAATCTCAACCTGACTACTCCCTACATTACAATTTAAAAAATATTTTCTCTGTCTGTGACTTTTGTGGACGAAATTATCCACAGAGTCAAAATTATCCACAGAGTCCTTTTCTCTAGTTAAGGTCAGGAGTGATAAGTCTAGTGGTGTCCAACATTCTTGTTCTGGTTTTCAACATGTTTCCCTGAGAGATGTTTGCTCCCAGTTTAAGGAGAAAAGGTATTATGTCTTCTTCACATTGGTTCCGAAATGAAGTAGGTAAGCTTTTGGTTAAGTTCTGAGCAAAGAAATAGCTGGTCAAATGCCATCACAACATAATAGATGTTATTTAAAAATTATATAAATGCATCTGACTAATATCTCCCTAATACAAAGTATACCTGTATTCTGATTTTTTGTTGTTGTTGTTAAGAGGTTACCTGGGGTTTAAATTTATATTATGATTATAGTTTTTCTTTTATAAGCTGAAGCACATTATTTTGGTCCATTGAGCAAACTCATTCTTATTCATTGCCTTTTAAAGTTGACATTTAACTTCCACAGCTGTACAGTTGGCAAAAAGCAAAAGAGTATTTAATATTCAAGAGAGCTGATTCTAAAACACCACAGTATTCTATCATATGGAATGTCCTATAATTATCAGTATACATTAACTGAAAGAAAGAATTGCATATGAAATTAGCAGAGAACGGCTGAAGGTACTCATGTATTTATTTCCTTGTTAATACTTATTAACTAAATAAAACAAACAAGTAATTTTAGCAATTCAAACCAATAAGGGATGATTTTCTAAGAGACCATGACTTCTAATGTATTTGCTAGCACAGAATTGAGAACAACTTTTGTTTCTACCGGCTTTGATGTCCTAGATAAAATATGATAAGAATTAACCACATCTCTTTCCCATGAAAATTTGCTGTTCATCATCAGAAATAATTTATTCATTCAAAAAACAATTACTATACATTTGTTGTTGTTCAGGCTCTCTGTTAGGCACTAGGGATAGAGCTAAGACAGTCTTACCTTTCATAGCATTGACTTTAGAGCAAGAAAGACAAACAAGAATGCAACCAAAATGGATAATGTTAGGATAAAACAAACACACAGTGCTAAAAATACCCACAAGGGACCTACCATAGGGGGTGAGGGTAGCAGTAGGAAGGGAACAGAAGAATTAGAAAACAAAAATTGAATTCAATAGTAGGGTTGAAGAAAGAGAGAGCCAAATAGACAATAAATACAAAAATGAAATAGAAAAGGCAAGATAATTAGAGGACCAGGGCAAGCAATCCAACATCCAAATAAAGAATTTCAAAAAAAGAGAACAGAGACAATGTAAGGTATAAATCATCAGTGAAATATATCAGGAACATTGCTCTGAATTGATAGATACGAGTTTCCAGATTGAAAGCGTTCACCAAGTATCTGGCCCAGATGACTTGCATAGCACTTACCATATATGCAGCAGTTACTCTTCTAATTGTTTTATATACATTAGCTTGCTTAATCATTACAAAAACCCTGTAAAATAGGTGCTATTATAATGATCATCCCCACTTTACAGATAAAGAAACTGAGGTACAAAATGTGCCTAAGACCTTTAAGTAGAATTGCCAGGATTTGAAGGCAGGTGATGTATGTTCAGAGCCTACTACACAATCTGCAGGAGAGAGCATGATTGTAAAATCTCAGAATACACTATCGACAGCTCTAGCTGATCATTTTAAAGCCAGGGGTATGTACTATTTTGATAGTGTATGCAGAGCCCAGCCCCTGATCGATCACCTGAGGGGAGCCCCATGCAGACTTCCTTCTCTCTAATACCCTGCCCTACAAATTCCAGTCCTATCAGAAGGTCTAACTTTTTATTCCTGCTTCCAAGCTCAGTAAGAACAGTGCTCCACATATGGGTTCACCAGCCTGTACCAACGGCCAGAAAACTTATCTGGGTGAGTCAGAGGAGAATGTGATGCTCATCTCGCATCTCCAGGAACACAGAGCCCCACTGGCTGCTATTCAACACTTGACAGCAGTCGCCTACTGCAGTGGTCCTCAACCTTTTTTGGGCCAAAGACCAGTTTAATGTCAGAAAATATTTTCACGGATCCGCCTTTAGGGTGGGACGGATAAATGTATCATGTGACTGAGACAAGCAACAAGAGTGAGTCTCAGACAGATGTAACAGAGGGAATCTGGTCATTTTTTAAAAATAAAACATTGTTCAGACAAATATAAATAAAACGGAAATAATGTAAGTTATTTATTCTTTCTTTGCAGACCGGTATCAAATGGTCCATGGACCGGTACCGTTCTGCAGCCTGAGGTTTAGGGACCACTGGCCTACTGTATTTTGCCCAGTTCTGCAGTTATTTATGTCAGGATAGTTAAGTCAGAAACCAGCTCTTTTAGACATGAAGATATCTTTACTTAACCCTCACATTTAAATAATTCTGGGCTCAAAATTCTTTTCCTTCAATACTTCAATATTATGCTCTTATAGCCAGTGTTGCTATTGAGAAATTAATGTGGACTTGTTTTTATTTTATTATTTTGACCATGTTTTCTGCTATTTCCATTATTTCCCTAAATAACAAACCTTTTAGCTTTTTGTTCCATTAATTTTAAATTCCTGTTCCATTTGTTCCATCAGATCTTTTCCTCTGGTATTGGTTGCCTATATCTCATTTTTTATGATCCTTTTGTTCTTTAGATGTGTTATGATATTTTAAATTGAGACTTCATCTGTATTATTCCTAAGACTATCAGTTGCCTCCACTTTTTTTGTTTGTTTATTTTTTTTACAGAGACAAAGAGTGAGTCAGAGAGAGGGATAGACAGGGACAGACAGACAGGAACGGAGAGAGATGAGAAGCATCAATCATTAGTTTTTTGTTGCACATTGCAACACCTTAGTTGTTCATTGATTGCTTTCTCATATGTGCCTTGACCGCGGGCCTTCAGCAGACCGAGTAACCCCTTGCTGGAGCCAGCGACCTTGGGTTCAAGCTGGTGGGCTTTTTGCTCTAACCAGATGAGCCCGCGCTCAAGCTGGCGACCTCGGGGTCTCGAACCTGGGTCCTCTGCATCCCAGTCCGACGCTCTATCCACTGTGCCACCACCTGGTCAGGCTGCCTCCACTTTTGATGACTACATAGATAGTTTGTTGAAAAGGGAGGCTAAGCTGTTGTCTTTACTGTGAGTGTGGAAAATATGAGTGAGTGCCTCTAGTGTAGTTTGCTGGGTTTACTTACACTTGCTTTCCTTGGCATTTCTTTCTCCTTAAGATGTATAGCCCAGTTCTTCTATATCTGAAACTGCTTTCTCTAATCAGAGTTGGAAAAGACAACTCAGGGTCCTACTGGCTATCTGTGGCTGGCATTACAGATTTCAATACTGAGATCAGGGCTTTAGGGAGATGGGCTGTTGGCACCAAATTCTCTATTATGTAGAACCTTGGCTGTCTCATTTTCTGCCGTGTACTAAAAACAGCAAAGTCAATGCAAAAATCCAGCTTTGAGTATATAGTCCAAGTTTGCAAACACAATGGACACGACTCTTTCAACTCCTGTCTAAGCCATGCTTACTGAGATTATAGCTCCCACTCTGAACTGGCCTCAGACTCCATTCAGAGACTTCATCTCTTGCCTTTTCTGCTCCTCTTGTATCCTAGACTTCTCCTGCTTTAACTCTTTATTTTCTTGAGAGTTTCTCAGAGTTTTGATACAGTTGTCAAAACCTGCCTCTGGATTTATTCTGCCTTCCCATGTCTTTGCTAAAAGTTCCAGATATCAATGTTGAGAAGGGAGCCAGCAGGATGCTTTTAGCTCATGGCCTTGATGGAAGCCAGAAGCCCATCCTCCTCGAGAATCATCCTGGGAATACTCCTTGTGGACCTTGCAGCCCACGTAGAGGCGCTACAGTAGGCTGTGGGGGATGCAGGCCAGGCCAGTCTTCCGGAGAAATTGGAATTAGAACCCACAGGGTTAAAACAGCTGTACAGAATTACAGTAGGTGATTGTGAAATGGGGTGGGACTCCCCAATCCTTCCCACCTCAGTCAGACTCTGTAAAATAGCTTAGCTCTCAGCCATACAGTATTCAAAGGAAGCAAAACCATTTAAATTGCTGGTGATGATGATAGACTTATATCTTCATAACACACAATCCAATACTCAGAATTTTGTCATGCTTGTAGTACCTGTATTGCCATGTCATTTATCTCTACATCATTACAGAAAATTTGAAAGTTTGTATTCTTTAGAAAGATGAGTGGAAAAGGATTTTTATTTCTGTAGTAACAAGCCGTGATACTGCCAAAATAAATTTATTTCTTTTATTAGCCAAGTTAGTAGTCTCCTGTACTATTGTCAATTCTCATTATTCACAGTGATGTTCTTTTAGCAAATGCTGAACCATTGCTTCTAGGAAAAATATGGGGTTAGATTCTTGAGAGCCTCAGGTTATAATATTTTCATCAATCAATCTATACATAACTGGTTTTACATGTGTTTGTTTATTTTAATTAAATTTTATTAGGGTGATATTGGGTAACATAATTATACTGGTTTCAGTAGCCCTGTTCTATTACATGTACTGCCAAAGTGAGCACTCCGTTGCCCAGTTCTACAACACATCTCTGTACACCATATTGTAAGTTCACCACTCTAAGTCTTTGTCCGTCACCATTTATTCCCCCTAAACTCTCCTCTACCCACCCACCCCCACACTGTTGTCCATGTGTGTTTCTGTTGAAAGACACCTTATTTAATATATACTGTTGATTCCATAACATTGAACTCACAGTCAACAGCATTATAACTCATGCCTGAAAGAAGCTTAATCTAACACATGTATTTTCTCTTCATCACTGTCTTTTGTGCTTAGGAATATCAGGTAGCACTTTTGCACTAATCTCAGGGGCCATTTCAAACAGCAAATTCATCAATTAAATTACACACACACACATACACACACACAAAATCACTAAATAGACATTGCAATGGACACCTGCTCACAGGACTAGAGAAGAAATGGGGAGGCAGAGCCTCACCTTGCTCAGCCTAAGCTTGGGAACATGTGTAGGGTGGCTTATATTTTTCACCACACTATACATGTTCATGAGTGACTGCAACAGCACCCTAAGCATTGATTGGGGGTTATAAATAAATTTTTGTAAGAGAATTTGCAAATATAGAATCCATGAATAATATGGATTGACTATTACTTGTTAACATTATGCTTATAAATGAAAAGACAACTTTTGTTAAAGGAAAGAAGTGCACAAGCTGCCACACAAAGGTTTGTTGACTGTGGAACACCCCTCACCCCTTTGCCCCTGCAAACAAACCTCCTGAATAATTAAGAAACATTTTGTGCAGTTGCAGCAGTTTAAGGACTACTTACATTTTGCGCCGATCTGGTAGGTGTCTAGTAAAGAGAGCTCCAAAGCCTGTCACAGGCAATCCAGTGTCCCTAGAAACAAGATAACAATTTTTAGAAACATGTCAACTGACATTTGTAAACTATCAAAGCTACAGAAAAATGATTTGGTGCTGAATTTTTATGATAATTATTTTTAAAGGATTTTTATGTTTGCAATTTTTATATACCAGTACTTTGCAAAGTAAAATGTCCTAATGTGTACATATAAATGTCAGCATTCTGTAATTACTTTGACTGCATTTTCAAATAATTATAATACAAGACAAAGTCTATATCCTAACCTCCATGGAAAGGTACTGTACCAGGTTGCAGGACTACAGATATGACTAAGAAACCATTCCTACTCACAGAAAACTATCTCAGGGAAACATACGCACATATAAATAACTAGAATGTAAGTTCAACTGTTTTATAGAACACATACATAATGGTCAGAGGGCAAGGAAATAAGAATAATTAATTCTGATTAATAGCAGCTTACTTAATTCTTAATGCACCTCGGGCAACATTTCTATGCACTTTTCATACTTTATTTCATCTAAACTTCAGAAAAACTCTATATAGTAGATACTTTTATAATCCCCATTTTATAGTGAACAAACTGAGGATTACAGACACCAAATATCTTTCACAAGGTAATTGTGGAGCTGGAGTTCACACCTAGGTAGCCAGAACTCTGAGCATAAAAAATGTGTGAAGAGGAAATGACATTTTAGGTGAACCCAGAATGAATAGGGCTGGTTGGCAAACTGAGGGAAAGGAATTCCAGGCAGAAGCAACAGCATCAACAGAAAGCATGGAAGCTTACGATGTGTTCCTGTGTTTGATGCACTCCTGTAACGGGCAGCTGGTGCCACTATGCCTCTCAGTACTTACATAATTTCTCTCTTGCATGTGCCTATTCTGTAGGCAAAGGAGAATATTAAGAATACCTTTCAATAATCCCAGAGCTCATTGTTTCCTCCGTTAGTAAAGCCTTGCTATTTATTTGAGCCAATTCTGTGTTTAAAAAGACTTGTGCCATTTGTTCATGTGTTTCTGAGATCCAAATCTGGAAAAAAAATAGAAGCCATATATATATATATATATATATATATATATATATATATATATATATATATAATTGTAAAAAATGATCAGTTACTAAAATATATTTTTGTTGAGGTACATTCTGATTTTAAATTTTTGACTCTATTGACATTAAAAAAAAGTGATAACTTATAGCAATTAACTATTTCATCATAAATATGTAAAAACAACCAATTTCTTACTACATGTTGTTGAAAAATAAAATCAAATTAGTTTTTCCTATGAAATGGAAAGAGCTACATTCAACTAAATATTAATTATATCTGCTTTCTATTTCCTTCTCGAGGTTAATATATTTTAATTTCTCTAAGTAAGGAAGTATTTGTAGCAATCACTTTGTAAATCAAATAGGACTTCAGATACAATCATCATCATCATCATCATCACCATCATAATTGTCATCATCATCATTATCCATTTCCTACCACAGATGACAAGTCAGTGAATTATCAGGCAATTATTACTATGAGGAAAGTCTACAGATTGTAAGACATATACAAACCAATTGCAGATGAATCATGGGTAACATCTAGGGGAACTTGGGAACAAAAACAGTGGTTAGAATGGAATATTTTCAAGATTAGCCAGTCAGCACCTTATCCTAGGCCACTACTGCTATGCTAGAATGGAATATTTTTATACAAAACTCTAGACTATCCCAAATGTTGAGGTTTACAGTAGAGAACCAGAACTCACCACCCCCACCAGAACCCATTACTTTCCCTGAATCTGAAGACCAGGTTCTCCAACACATCCAATGAAGCCTCAGATCACATTAATTACATTAGATTTTGTTTTTAGAAAGAGAGAGAGAGAAAAACCATTGTTCAGAAATTTGAAGATTTCAACTGCTATCATAGCTATAATCCTATGCCTCTGATCCATTCTGGGTCAGTATAACAAGGCTCTGCAGTAACTAGCAATGTCTTCAACTCAAAGAAGTTTTAATTACAGTCTCTGGTCCTACTACTCTGATTTACTCCATGGCTCCATAAATCCTTGGCTTCTCTCACTACTGTTTCTAAGATCCAACCTCCTAAATCACCAGCCTCCTAGCTCAATCTCCCAGCTCTCATTTCTATACACTCAGATCAACTAATCCTCTTCTTAGATCCCCAGTTCACAAGTCAGTGGTAGAGGACACAGATTTGGGCTTCATATTCTGTACTTAAAAAAAAAAGAAGACATATATTTGGAGAAACAAATTAGAACCATTTTGTTTTAAGGCTTAAGTTTGACCTAAAATTTTACCTTAGTTATTTATGCTCTGATCGTTTTTAGCAGTGAAATATACTGCTCACAAAAATTGGGAGATATTTCAAAGTGAATATGAAGCTATAAAATACCCTCTAATTTTTGTGAGCAGTGTACTTCAACAACTCAATTAATACCTTTGAAAATTTTATGAAACAAAAATATTGCTAAACATAAAATGATGAGAAATAAAAGAAAGCGGATGATAGTAGCAGTAATGGAGACTACATTTAATGAGTGCTTATTCTGTGTCAGATACTACATTAAACGCTTTGTAGGCATTATTTCATTAAATATTTAAACCAACCTTATGGGTATTGTGTATCAATCATGATCGAAGAAGGAAATGAACAATAAAATAGGAACGTGAGGCTGCTGCTACAAGTACTATAGACTTGGGTGGTTTATAAACAACAGAAATGTATTTCTCACAGCTATGGGAGCTGAGAAGTCCAAGATTAAGGCACAGACAGATTCAGTGTCTTGTGAAGGCCTTCTTTTTACCATATGCTAATACGGCAGAAGGGGGAGTGATATCTCCAGGGTCTCTTTATAAGGGCACTAATCCCACTTAATGAGGGCTCCCAATGGCCCACCTCTTAATACCATCTCACTAGGGGTTAGGATTTTAACATTTGATTTTGGGGGGACCGAAAAATTCTGTCTATAGCACTGCCAAACCATGGCTCTGCAGGGAGGAACAACAGGAATAACTGTCCAAGCTAACTCTCCTCCCACCTCCAATCTCCTGTCAGTGCCTTCTGCAGACAAATCCCAACAGGAAGCCAGAGGGCCAAGGAGCTCATTGATGCAATCCATAAACGTCAGCCTCCTTGGCATAGAGGAGGGTTAAGAAGGGTGGAGAATTAATCTGGAGGGAGAAAGGAAGAACACTTGGAATAACTGATCTTCATTTTAAGGGAAAATTGAGGTTGAAAGGTATTAACAAATGACCATGTAAACCATTGTGAAAGTAGAAGTTCCACAATTCAAAACTCGTACTCTGACTCATTCATTCCTTCATTCATCCATTCATGTCTATGAAGTGCCAGGCATCCTACTAAATTCTAGGGATAGCATAGTAACCTCCAGCCTCTATAGTGACATAGTGTAGTGAGTTAATAGTAAATCATGGGGATAATGATAATAACAAGATCACATGGCCAGACATCACTCAAAATGTTTTTACATTACACTTGATCTTAGCCAAAAGGCCAAGAAGCGATAAAATGTTTTTTCCATTAAATGCTCATGAAAATTCTACTATTCTCACATTACATCTGAGGAAATAAAAATATAAAATGTTTTAGACTCTTGACCAAAGTTACAACCTAATAAGTGATAGAGCCAAGAATCAAAGAAAAGCCATCTGACTCCAGAGTCCACTCTTAACTTCTTTTTCTTTTTTTGGTTTGTTTGTGTTTGTTTGTTTTTTGACAGAGACAGAAAGAAAGTCAGAGAGCTGACTAATAGGGACAGATAGACAGGAAGGGAGAGAGAGGAGAAGCATCAATTCTTCGTTGCGGCACCTTAGTTGTTCATTGATTGCTTTCTCATATGTGCCTTGACTGGGGGGCTACAGCAGATTGGGTGACTCCTTGCTCAAGCCAGCAACCTTGGGCTTCAAGCTAGTGACCTTTGGGCTCAAGCCAGCAACCATGGGGTCATGTCTATGATCCTAGCCTCAAGCCAGTGACCCACGCTTAAGCTGGTGAACCCGTGCTCAAGCTGGCAACCTCGGGGTTTCTAACCTGGGGCCTCCGCATCCCAGTTTGAGGCTCTATCCATTGCGCCACTGCCTGGTCAGGCCCCACTCTAACGTCTGTGTTTTCTAATTATAGGCAAATGTTATCTCCCAGCATTGGAATTCCCATCTTCATCAATAATAGCACTCCAAAATTTTAGCTGGGCCTGTGGTGTTTCAGACTACATTTTTCTAGTCTCCCTTATACTTAGATCTGACCATTATCTGGTTCTAGACATTGGGGCGTAAATGAAAGTGACTTATACAACCTCCAAGAAAGGTCTTTCTTGTTTTTATTCTTTCTGCCACATGAAATGTAGACATAATGGCAGATTTCCAGCAGCTATCTTGAGCTATCCCCAAAGGATGGCAGAGCAGAAAACTAGAAGTGAGTCTCTGATAATTCATGGGCGTTCCATACAGTTCTGGCTTGCTATCCTCCAAACTTTTTACTTGAAAGAATAAAGCCTTGTGTGAAAAGCCACTGTTGATTTGTGGTTTCTGTTGCATGTAGGCAAACCTATTTCTCTACCATCTTAATGAGAAAAATCACTTTGGTCTAGAAATGTTCATAACCTGGCATAAGGGTAGGTAATTTATAAGAGCACTTTCATATGCTTAAAAGTCTCTTGGGCTTTATAAATATATCACAAACTGGAGATCAGCAATTTGGTATGTGAAATAGCTAAATTAACACAGAACAAACTGACAGAATAATCACTAAAATTTCCATTTAGTTTGCATAATAAAATCTCACTTGAGTCAAATAGCAATATAAAAAATATCTAATGTGTGTACAGGAAGTTCACTTCTTAATATCATTCTTATTCTTTATTTTCCTGAATACCATTTTTTTTCTGTCCTCATTTTAATCTTTCAAGATGAATAAACTCTTCTCACATATGCTGCATTTAAGAAAACCAAGTAGAACCAGACTAGTTGGTGGCACAGCGGATAGAACGTACGTAGGCCAAGGATGCTGAGGACCCAGGTTCAAAACGCTGAGGTCACTGGCTTGAGCACGGGCTCATCTGGCTTGAGCATGGGCTCATCTGGCTTGAACACAGGCTCATCTGGCTTGAGCATGGGCTCATCTGGCTTGAGCGCACGCTCATCCAGCTTGAGCATGAGTTCACCAGCTTGAGCGAGAGGTCACTGGCTTGAGTGTGTGACCATAGATATGACCCCACGGCTGCTGGCTTGAGCCCAAACGTTACTGGCTTGTAGCCCAAGGTCTCTGGTTTGAGCAAAGGTGTCACTGGCTCAACTGGAGCCCCCTCAGTTTAGGCACATATGAGAAAGCAGTCAATGAACAACTAAGGTGCTGCAATGAAGAAATGTGGTAAGGTGCCAGAGAACTGTAAAACTTAGTATTGGCAACGCCATTTTATTTTATTTATTTTATTTTATTTATTTAATACATAAATTTTTATTAATTTTAATGGGGTAACATCAATAAATCAGGGTACATATATTCAAAGAAAGCATGTCCAGGTTATCTTGTCATTCAATTATGTTACATATCCATCACCCAAAGTCAGATTATCCTCTGTCATCTTCTATCTAGTTTTCTTTGTGCCCCTCCCCCTCCCCCTCCCCCTCTCTCTCCTTCCCTCCCCCCTGCATAACCACCACACTCTTGTCCATGTCTCTTAGTCTCGTTTTTATGTCCCACCAATGTATGGAATCCTGCAGTTCTTGGCCTTTTCTGATTTACTTATTTCACTCCATATAATGTTATCAAGATCCAACCATTCTGTTGTAGATGATCCAATGCCATCATTTCTTATGGCCGAGTAGTATACCATAGTGTATATGTGCCACATCTTCTTTATTCAGTCATATATTTTTTTTCTTTCTTTTTTTTTTTTTTTTTTACTGTGAATAAAGCCTTTAAGCAAACTCTTGGCCAATATAGTAAGAATCCATAAAAGAGTAGTAGTGTCCTTAACATGTTCACCAAGTCCAAGTTGGCACCAACATCATTCCAAATCCCTGCGAATGCAACCCAACCCCAGTTCAGTCCTTTAGGAGCTAGCATGAGGAGCAGGAGTCCAGAAAAAGTCTACATCGAGGAAGAGTCTGCATGACACTGGAATTGTTGTCACAATTCTATACTTTGCAGTTCACATCCAAGTCCCAATGACTGCTGCTTCTAGCTGGTAATGATTCAGGTAGACTGGAAACGCCATCTGCAGCATATGTGGAGATGGAGCTTCTGTTCTCCTCTGCCTGGAGAGATGAGACCAGGGTGATTTTCCCTGGAGCTCTGCAACTGTGGCATGGCAAAGAGAACCTTGGAATACACTAAGCTGGGTGGCAAAGGTAAATTCATAATACAAGTTGGCAAAAGAGGGAGAGAGAGCTCTAAATTAGGAGTAGGCCCCAGCCTGAAATATGAGTGGGGCATTGAGGTAGGAGGAATAAAGGAAACACTACATATTAAACAAAGCAGCAGAAAATAGGACTATCAACACCCACAACAGAGATCTTCAAGGGAAGAATAAAAAACCTGACTATTCAGGCAAGACATAGTTAAGTGGCCCTTTTGCAAATGAGATCAGTTTACCTGCTTCTTGGAAGAAATACCCTAGGCTCATCCACAATATCGTAGATGGGGCCGACGGCCCTGGGCACCTTCAGCCTTCAGTGGCAAACCCCAGCATTCTGGACAAGGTTAGGTCATAGTGGCTGGAACAGGGCTGGAAGAGACTGAACCCTCCCTTAGAGGAGCAAGGGGGAAGCCTACCTTCCAGTGTCCCTTTTCCTCACAGCAAAGGCATGTAAACCTGGCAGGCTTTAGCTCAATGACCTTCCTTTTCACTATTGAAGCAGGACCCAGATGGATTCCTATGAGACTTCTTTGGGGTGTTGGAGCCTTTAAGGGCATATCCTAAAAGCTGGTAATTCACCTGATCTCTATTGGGCTTTTTCTGCCTCTTGGTACCTTAAAGGCCATGCTCAGAAGATCTCGCTGAGGGGTTTGAGGATCCCCATCCGCCTATATAAACCTTTTCCATATATCTGGAGCTATTTGGAAAAAGACAAAACAATGTTATTAGCTGGATCAAATAAAAGAAGGTAGAAGTTTGCAGGGAAAAAAGATTTAGCATCTCCTGTTCATCAGCGTTCAAAAGAAATTTAAAATTTTTTAAGTAAAAAGCATGATATGGTAGATCTGTAGGAGTTCCAGGATATGACTTCCCCCTTTTAATTTTTTTTAAATTGACCTTAAAATATTTGCTAGGTACACTTTAATAATACCTTGACTTTAACGATTGTAAGAGATACCCATAATTCGAAAGGTTTGACAAAATACAGTAAATGCTTTTGCTATACATATGCAGGAGCATTGTCAGTTTAACCAGTTTAGGAAATCCAATAATGGAAAAATGCATACAGACAATGAGCTATAACATGCTTAGCAGCCTCTCCTGTTCTGACAGAGGTTACTATAAATCCAGAATAGGTATCCACTGTAACGTGGACATAGGACTGTTTGCTAAATGGAGGTATATGAGTAACATCCATTTGCCAAAGTTGTCCTGGCAGGAGTCCTTGAGGGTTAACTCCAAATGAAGGGACAGATTGTAGTATAGGATCCCTTGGACAAGATTTATCAATCTGCTGTGCTGCTTCCCGAGAAAGTTGAAACTATTTACACAGGGCTGCAGCGTTCTGGTGATAAATAGTATGAGACTGAATTGCTCGATCTGTCATGGTTGCTCCAAATAATTTTCTTTTGGGTAGCTTGATCAACAAGGGCATTCCCTTGTGCTAAAGCTCTAGGGAGCATGGAGTGAGCTCGAGTTATGTCCTATAAAACATGGAGCTCTATGTTGACATACAAGTCTTCGAAGAAGGAGGAACTGCTGAAATAGTTCATCAGCAGTTGTCCCTAAGACAGCAGACTTTATAGTGGAAACAACCATATGTAAATATTTGCTGTCTGTATATAGATTAAAGGAGGAATATGGCAAATGCTGAAAAGCCATGATAATGGCATATATTTCTAGTCTTTGAGCTGATTTTAAGTTGACTGTTTCAGTATAAAGTTGTCCATTGATTTGCAAAAGCAATTTGCCATTTAGTGGAAGTTTCCCAGAGCCATTGTTGTTGATCCTTTCAAAAAAGGAACAACAATAATTTTGAGGTTCAAAACCTATCAACTGTAAGGGTCGCCTATGCCCCTTGATAATCCAGGAGGCGACAAGATCAAAATAGGGAAGTGTATTCCATGGGCTATTAGAGGGTTCAATGTGCCCAAGCTGTAGCTGCTCTTGTACCAATCGAGCAGCTGCCCTAAGTTTCTCCTGAGAAAGGAGCCATTGGTCTACCCATACAGGATTATCTGATGTCCAAGTAATTGGGTCTGCTCAATGCATTATTGGGGTAGCAGGAGCTCCCAAGGCCCCTATGCTAAATTTTGATATCCTAATCCACACCTGGTATTGGGTGCCATTTCTATGGGGGTGAGAATTCCTCTCTGTTCTTTCCCTAGTCCCTTAGTGGGCAAAAATCCCCGATCAAGCATCTGAGTACTGACTAAACCATTAGGACTGACAAGCAATGCTCCCATGTTTTTCAAAACATCTCTACCCCACAAATTAACTGGCCTTCCAGGGAGCGCATAAGGCTTTAAAAAAATCCCGAATGACCTTCTTAATCTTCCCAATGTAGAAAACTAGAACTTTATTGAGGGGATTTACTCTGCCCTATACCTTGTAATTCTGTGGCTGCTGCATGAGTGGGCCAGGAAGGAGGCCAATGTAGCTTAGCAATAACAGATATATCAGCTCCAGTATCTAAAAGTCCTTTAAATTTCTGCCCATGTATTGTTAGTTCCATTTCAGGCCGTTCCTGACCTATTTTTTTAAATTCAATTGGCAAAATCAGAGGAGCCAAATCACCAATTTTCTTGGGGCCCCTTTTGCAGGATGTGGCCTGAGAAGCAGAATTAGCATCCTTATACTATTCATCTAAGTGCCTGAATTAGCCGTGAGACAAATTCTTTTTTTTATTATTATTAATTTTAATGGGGTGACATTGATAAATCAGGGTACATATGGCAACGCCATTTTAATAAGGAAAAGTCAGGCTTTCTGTCCATCCTTTCTTTGGAAAATGGAGGGAAAAGAATATGAAAGTCTCTTGACTTACAAGGATAACTGGATCATTTAGTTTTAGTTTTAGTTCTCTGAAAGGATTAGGTTATCTGAAGAACTTCCTTTCCTTTTCAATAAGAGGCAAAACTTACATACTACCCTACACTGATTTTAGCTCTCCCTCCCTTCCTGGAATCCTGAGATTAAGGTGGACCTCTAGGCAAAGGAGGAGAGATAGACACTAGGAGGTTTATGAATGTATTTGATATGTAAAATGACATCACCATTGTGTTACCTTGAAAGTTTTTTTTTTATTTTATATATAAATAAATTTTTATTTTAATAGGGTGACATCAATAAATCAGGGTACATACATTCAAAGAAAACATTTCCAGGTTATCTTGTCATTTAGTTATGTTGCATACCCATCACCCAAGGAGAGATCGTCCTCTGCCACCCTCCATCCAGTTCTCTCTGTACCCCTCCCCCTCCCCTCCCCCTCTCCCTCCTTCCCTCCCCCCACCCCCCATAGCCACCACACTCCTGTTCATGCCTCTCAGTCTCGCTTTTATGTCCCACTAATGTATGGGATCCTGCAGTTCCTGTTTTTTTCTGATTTGCTTATTTCACTCCGCACAATGCTACCAAGACTCCACCATTCCGCTATAAGTGCTCCAATGTCACCATTTCTCCTAGCTGAATAATATACCATGGTGTATATGTGCCCCATCTTCTTCATCTAGTCCTCTATTTTTTTTACAGTGATTAAAAGCCTTTAAGCAAACTCTTGGCCAATACAGCAAGAATCCATAAATGAGTAGTGTCCTTAACATGTTCCCCAAGTCCAAGGTGGCCCCCTCACCATGCCAAATCCCTGAAAAATGCAACCCAACCACAGTTCAGTCTGTTAGGAGCTGTCACAGGGAGCAGGAGTCCAGGAAAGTTCCCCACAGGAAAAGTCCGTATGGCACTGGAATTGTTGTCACCATTCTATACTTTGCAGCTCATGTCCAAGTCCCAATGACCGCTGCTTCTAGCTGGTAATGATTCAGGTAGACTGGAAAAAGCCATTTGCAGCATGCGTGGATATGGAGCTTCTGTTCTCCTCTGCCTGGAGAGTTGAGACCAGGTTGCTTTTCCCTGGAGCTCTGTGACTGTGGCCTGGTAAAGAGAACCTTGGGATACATTAAGCTGGGTGGCAAAGGTAAATTCATAATACAAGTTGGCAAAAGGAGGAAAGAGAGCTCTAAATTAAGAGTAGGTCCAAGCCTGAAATATGAGTGGGGCATTGAGGTAGGAGGAATAAAGGAAACACTATATATTAAGCAAAGCAGCAGAAAATAGGACTATCAACACCCAAAACAGAGATCTTTGAGGGAAGAATAAAGAACCTGACTATTCAGGCAAAACATAGTTAAGTGGCCCTTGTGCAAATGAGATCAGTTTACCTGCTTCTTGGAAGAAATACCCTAGGCTCGTCCACAGTGTCGTAGATGGGGTCAACGGCCCTGGGCACCTTCAGCCTTCAGTGGCAAACCCCAGCATTCTGGGCAAGGTTAGGTCATAGGTGGCTGGAGCATGCCTGGAAGAGACTGAACCCTCCCTTAGAGGAGCGAGGGGGAAGCCCACCTTCCAGTGTCCCTGTTTCCTCACAGCAGAGGTGTGTAAGCCTGGCAGGCTTTAGCTCAATGACCTTCCTTTCCACTATTGAAGCAGGACCCAGATGGCATCCTATGAGACCCCTTTGGGGTGCTGGAGCCTTTAAGGGTGTATCCTAAAAGCTGGTAGTTCCCCCTGATCTCTATTGGGCTTTTTCTGCCTCTAGGTATCTTAAAAGCCATTCTCAGAAGATCTCGCTGAGGGGTTTGAGGATCCCCATTCGCCTATATAAATCTTTTCCATATATCTGGAGCTATTTGGAAAAAAGACAGAACAGTGTTATTAGCTAGATCTAATAAAGAAGGTAGATTTGGTGTCTCCTGTTCATCAGCTTTCAAAAGAAATGTAAATTTTTTTTTTTTTAAGTAAAAAGCATGATATGGTAGACCCGTCGGAGTCATTGGCCTGGTGTGCAGGATTCCCGGGTTCGATTCCCGGCCAGAGCACACAGGAGAAGCGCCCATCTACCTCTCCACCCCTCCCCCTCTCCCCCCTCCCGGTCCCTCTCCTCCCACCCACAGCCAAGGCTCCACCGGAGCAAATCCACCCTGGGCACTAAGGATGGCCCCATGGCCTCCGCCCCAGTTGCTAGAATGACTCCGGTTGCAACAGAGCAACATCCCAGATGGGCAGAGCATTCCCCCCGGTAGGCATGCCAGGTGGATCCCAGTCAGGCGCATGCAGGAGTCTGTCTGCTTGCCTCCCCATCCCCATCCTCAGAAATATACAAAAAATAAATAAATAAAAGAAAAAATACAAAAAAAAAAGGGGGGGGCATTCCCTTGTGCTAAAGCACCAGGAAGCCTGGAGTGAGCTTGAGTATGTCCTATGAAACATGGAGCTCTATGTTTACATATAAGTCTTTGAAGAAGGAGGAACTGCTGAAATAGTTTGTCAGCATTTGTCCCTAAGACAGCAGTCTTTATAGTGGGAACACCATACGTAAATATTTGCTGTCTGTCTATAGATTAAGGGGGGAATATGGCCAATGCTGAAAAGCCATGATCTTTGTGCCCCTCCCCTCCCCCAACACCCTCCCTCTCCTCCCCCCACCCTGTAACCCCAACACTGTTGTTCATGTCTCTGAGTCTCATCTTTATGTCCCACCTATGTGTGGAAACATATAGTTCTTAGTTTTTTCTGATTTACTCCTTTCACTCAGTATAATGTTATCAAGGCCCATCCATGTTGTTGTAAAAGATCCTATGTCATCATTTCTTATGGCTGAGTAGTATTCCATAGTATATATATACCAAAGCTTTTTAATCCACTCATCCTCTGATGGACACTTGGGCTGTTTCCAAATCTTTGCTATTGTGAACAATGCTGCCATAAACATGGGGGTGCATTTCTTCTTTTCAAACAGTGCTATGGTGTTCTTGGGGTATATTCCTAACAGTGGTATAGCTGGGTCAAAAGGCAGTTCGATTTTTAATTTCTTGAGGTATCTCCATACTGTTTTCCACAGTGGCTGCACCAGTCTGCATTCCCACCAGCAGTGCAGGAGGGTTCCCTTTTCTCCACATCCTCGCCAGCACTTATTCTGTGTTGTTTTATTGATGAGCGCCATTCTGACTGGTGTGAGGTGATATCTCATTGTGGTTTTAATTTGCATTTCACTAATCATTAATGATGTTGAACATTTTTTCATATGCCTATTGGCCATCTGTGTGTCCTCTTTGGAGAAATGTCTATTCATTTCTTTTGCCCATTTTTGGATTGGATTGTTTGTATTCCTGGTATTAAGTTTTACAAGTTCTTTATAAATTTTGGTTATTAACCCCTTATCAGACGCTATGTCAAATATATTCTCCCATTGTGTAGTTTGTCTTTTTATTCTGTTCTTATTGTCTTTAGCTGTGCAGAAGCTTTTTAGTTTGATAAAGTCCCATTTGTTTATCCTGTCTTTTATTTCACTTGCCTGTGGAGACAAATCAGCAAATATATTGCTGCGAGAGATGTCAGAGAGCTTACTGCCTATGTTTTCTTCTAAAATGCTTATGGTTTCATGGCTTACATTCAAGTCTTTTATCCATTTTGAGTTTATTTTTGTGAGTGGTGTAAGTTGGTGGTCTAGTTTCATTTTTTTGCAGGTAGCTGTCCAGTTTTCCCAACACCATTTGTTGAAGAGGCTGTCTTTACTCCATTGTATTGTCTTACCTCCTTTGTCAAATATCAGTTGTCCATAGAGCTGTGGGTTTATTTCTGAGTTCTCTGTTCTGTTCCATTGATCTATGTGCCTGTTCTTATGCCAGTACCATACTCTTTTGAGTACAATGGCCTTATAATATAAATTGATATCTGGAAGTGTTATACCTCCCGCTTTTTTCTTCCTTTTCAGGATTGCTGAGGCTATTCGTGTTCTTTTTTGGTTCCATATAAATTTTTGGAATATGTGTTCTATGTCTTTGAAGTAAGTCATTGGTATTTTCATTGGTATTGCATTGAATTTATAAATTGCTTTGGGTAATATAGACATTTTAATGATGTTTATTCTTCCTAACCATGAACACGGTATATGCCTCCACTTATTCGTATCTTCCCTGATTTCTTTTATCAATGTTTTATAATTTTCTGAGTACAAGTCTTTAATCTCCTTGGTTAGATTTATTCCTAGGTACTTTATTTTTTTGGTTGCAATGGTAAAGGGGATTGATTCCCTGATTTCTCTTTCTGACAGTTCATTATTAGTGTATAAAAATGCCTCTGATTTCTGAGTATTGATTTTATATCCTGCCACCTTGCCAAATTCTTTTATCAGGTCTAGTAGTTTTCTGACTGAAACTTTAGGGTTTTCTATATACAATATCATGTCATCTGCAAATAATGATAGTTTTACTTCTTCTTTTCCAATTTGGATGCCTTTTATTTCTTTTTCTTGTCTGATTGCTGTGGCGAGGACTTCCAGAACTATGTTGAATAAGAGTGGTGAAAGGGGGCACCCCTGCCTTGTTCCTGATCTTAAGGGGATAGCTTTTAATTTTTGCCCATTGAGTATGATGTTGGCTGTGGGTTTGTCATAGATGGCCTTTATCATGTTGAGGTATGTTCCCTGTATTCCCACTTTGCTGAGAGTTTTGATCATGAATGGGTGCTGGACTTTATCAAATGCTTTTTCTGCATCTATTGAAATTATCATGTGGTTTTTCTCCTTTCTTTTGTTTATGTGATGAATCACATTGATTGATTTGCGAATATTGTACCAGCCTTGCCTCCCAAGAATAAATCCTACTTGATCATGGTGTATGATTTTTTCCATATATTGCTGGATCCGGTTTGCTAATATTTTATTGAGGATTTTTGCATCTAAGTTCATCAGGGATATTGGCCTATAATTTTCTTTTTTTGTGTTGTCTTTGCCTGGTTTTGGAATCAGAATTATGCTCGCCTCATAAAAGGAGTTTGGAAGTCTTCCTTCCTCTTGAATTTTTTGAAATAGCTTGAGAAGGATAGGAGTTAGTTCTTCTTTGAATATTTGGTAGAATTCACTTGTGAAGCCATCAGGCCCAGGACTTTTCTTTTTTGGGAGTTTTTTGATAGCTGTTTCAATCTCATTTGTTGTAATTGGTCTGTTTAGGTTTTCTGATTCTTCCAGATTGATTTTTGGAAGATTATATGATTCAAGGAATTTGTCCATTTCATATAGGTTGTCTAGTTTTTTGGCGTACAGTTCTTCATAGTATTTTCTTACAATATTTTGTATTTCTGTTGTGTCAGTTGTTATTTCTCCACTCTCGTTTCTAATTTTATTTATTTGAGTCCTCTCTCTTTTTTTCTTGGTGAGTCTTGTTAAAGGTTCATCGATCTTGTTTACCTTTTCAAAGAACCAGCTCCTGGTTTCATTGATCCTCTGTATTGTTTCTTTAGCCTCTATGTCACTTATTTCTGCTCTGATCTTTATTATTTCCTTCCTTCTACTAGCTCTGGGCTTTACTTGCTGTTCTTTTTCTAGTTCTTTTAGATGCAGGGTTAAGTTGTTAATTTGAGCTTTTTCTAGCTTCTTGAGGTATGCCTGTAATGCTATAAACTTCCCTCTCAGGACTGCTTTTGCTGTGTCCCATAAATTTTGAGTTGATGTATGCTCATTATCGTTTGTTTCTAGGAACTTTTTAATTTCTTCTTTGATCTCAATGTTAACCCATTCATTGTTTAATAATGTGCTATTTAGTTTCCAAGTGTTTGCATGTTTTTCAATTTTTCTATTGTGGTTGATTTCTAGTTTAATGCCATTGTGATGAGAGAAAGTGTTCGATCTGATTTCAATCTTCTTAAATTTGTTGAGCCCGCTTTTGTGCCCTAACATGTGGTCTATTCTAGAGAATGTCCCATGAGCGCTTGAAAAGAATGTATATTCTGCTCTTTTAGGGTGAAAGGTTCTGAAGATATCTATTAAATCGAGTTCATCTAATATGTCCTTTAAGCTGCTGTTTCTTTGTTAATTTTCTTTCTTGAGGACCTATCTAATGATGTTAATGGGGTATTGAAATCTCCTACTATTATAGTATTGCTGTTGATCTCGCCCTTTAAGTCTATCAAAGTCTGCTTTATATATTTAGGTGCTCCTATATTAGGTGCGTAGATATTTATAATGGTTATATCTTCCTTTTGTATTGCTCCCTTTATCATTATGTAGTGACCTTCTTTATCTCTAACTATGGTCTTTGTTCTAAAGTCCATTTTGTCTGATATAAGTATTGCTACCCCAGCTTTTTTTTCATTTCCATTTGCATGAAATATTTTTTTCCATCCTTTTATCTTCAGTCTGTGTGCATCTTTTGATTTAAGGTGTGTCTCTTGTAGACAGCATATGTATGGGTCCTGTTTTCTTATCCACGCAGCTACCCTATGTCTCTTGATCGGATCATTTAATCCATTAACATTTAAGGTTATTACTGATATGTAATTGTTTATTGCCATTTTTTTTCTTTAAAACTGTTTTTCTCTTTTGCTATATTCTTTTTTTCCTTTGATCTGTTTACAACAGGTCCCTTAGCATTTCTTGCAGCCTTGGTTTGGTTGTAGTGAAATCCTTTAGTTTTTTTTTGTCTGTAAAGCTTTTTATTTCTCCTCCAATTTTAAATGATAGCCTTGCTGGATAAAGTAGTCTTGGTTGTAGGTTCTTGTTCTGCATTACTTTGAATATTTCTTGCCATTCCCTTCTGGCCTCAAGTGTTTCTGTTGAGAAGTCAGAAGTCATCCTTATGGGGGCTCCTTTGTAGGTGATTGTCTTTTTTTCTCTAGCAGCTTTTAATATTTTCTCTTTATCTTTTAGCTTTGGTAATTTAATTATGATGTGTCTTGGTGTTGGTTTCTTTGGATTTCTCCTTAATGGAGTTCTCTGTGCTTCCTGAACATGTGAAATATTTTCCTGCCTTAATTGGGGGAAGTTTTCCGCTATAATATGTTTGAACAAAGTCTCTATCCCTTGTTCTTTCTCTTCTTCTTCAGGAACCCCTATGATGCGGATGTTATTTCTCTTCATGTTGTCACAGAGCTCTCTTAGAGTTTCCTCAGACTTTTTGAGTCTCTTTTCTTTTTTCTTCTCTGCTTCCATGCCTTTATTTATTGTGTCCTCTAACTCACTGATTCGATTCTCTGCTTCATCCATCCTGCTTTTAATTCCTTCCATTGTATTCTTTATTTCAGATATTGTATTTGTCATTTCTGTCTGATTCTTTTTTATTATTTCAATGTCCTTTTTTATATTTGTTATCTCTTTATTTAGGTTTTCGTAATGGCCATCTATGGTGGTTCTAATATCTTTGAGCATCCTAACAATCGTTATTTTAAACTCTGCATCTGGTAATTTGGTTATATCTGATTCACTTAGGTCCTTTTCTGGGGATTTCTCTTGGTTTATTTGTGTTGTATTTCTCTGCCTCCGCATTTTCTCTTCACGAGAGTGGCTGTGATCACGTGCTCGGGTGCACAAGGGTTGGTGGCCTTGGCCTTTGCCCCGCCCCCGTGTGTGATGTTATGCTCGGTCCTGAGGGCACTGGCAAGCACCTTTGCTCAGCTGCGGGTCTCCGCCTGTTTCCGAGCTTTCGCCCTGCCTTTGCAGGATGATCCCACTCAAGGAACAGCTGCTAGCCTTGGCTCTACCACCAGGAAAGGCTGTGTGCCCAAGCTCAGCTTCGTAGCGGAACTCCGCCTCTTCTGGGCTTTTGGCTCCACACCTGCGGGAGGAGCCTGCTACCAAGTCAGACCGCAAGCCTGGGTTGCACAGGCGGGGCAGGGATGTGCTCCTCTGCCCTTGCTCCGGGGCTGGTTTCTACCCTTTCTGGGTTTCCCGCCCTTCTCCCGGAGGCTGGATTACAGGCTGCCGGCAGCTGAGCTTAGCCGCTTTTGCACGCCCCCTTCTCCTTAGCCGGGCAAGATTGAGCTCACACCTGAGCCCACTGGTGGCCAGCCGGCTTCCGCCCCTGCCAGCAGAACCACGCTTTTGTCTCCCGCTGCCGCCCACTCTCCGGTGCGCCCTCAGCCGTGTGGGTGGGGGCGTTGCAGCTCAGACCCTAAGACTCACTACCGTAGACCCCAAAGCTCCCTCCTTCTATGCGACTCTGCTCTGAATGCCACGGGGGAGCTTGTTTGGCTGCTCTCCTGCTTCCCTTTGCTGGTATTGCTGTTTCTGGGGGAAATATTCACTTCAGCTTTGGGGAGTGACTCGTCTCAGGGGTTAGAGTGGCTATCTCTCAAAAATGTTTCTCCCTGTGCCTCCTAGATTGCACTCTCTTCCTGTTACTGTGGTTCTCTCCCCTCTCCCTCCGTCTCCAGGAGCCCCGGGTAAGTGTTTGTGAGAGAGATGTTCTGCGTGGTCCCTTTAAGAAGGATCCTGGGTCTGAGAAATCAGACTCTCTCACAAACAGTATCCTGACTTGTTTCCAGCTAAATACTGTCCTTATGCTTCTTCTGGGCTCTGGGGCTGCAGGCTGGGGCTTTGTTCCTGGGGCTCAGGGCCCTTTCCCCTCTGCTAAACTCACTTCCCGCCACGCGAGTCTCTCCCTGCTGCCGTTTGCTCCGAGAAGCTGGGCAGCCCTCTCCGCGTTTCCGCTTTTCCTACCAGTCTCTGGGTGGCTTCTTCAGCGTTCCTGGGTTGAAGAGTCCTTTTAGTTTAGTCCAAAGTTGGTTTTTCCAGTTGATAGTTCATAAAATTTGTTTGTAATCCACATTGGTTCTGGGAGGTAGATGCTGGTACGTTCGCCTACTCCAGCGCCATCTTGTCTTCTCAGCACCTTGAAAGTTTTAACGTTTTTTAAATCCTCTATCAGAGGTCTCAAACTCGAGGCCCGCGGCCGCATGCGGCCCGCCCACCAATTTTGTGCAGCCCGCAGACTGGCCCGCAGATTAATCCACGAAGTTTGATTAGTCTGCAGGCCGCACAAAATTGGTGGGCGGGCCGCATGGCAATGAGTTTGAGATCCCTGCTCTAAATGAATGTTATAAGCTTGTTAATGATTGTGTGTTGGGCAGATAAAATATATTATGCTCACTTTGTTAAAGACGGTGCTGCCCACGAAGAGGCCGTCGCCCAGGTGATATTAATGTGTGTTGAGAATCCTTGTAGCCTGGGCCTTGGTTTTGGGATTAAGCCTTTCCACCCTTTTTGATGTGAGGTGGTACAATCCTATCATGCCTCAGAGAAGTGACTTTGTATTAGAGACTTCCCTATTATGTATATTGGATTAAGGGTTTGGATTTCTACACTATAAAATGGGAACAGAGTGGGAGTTTGTCTCTCTTGGTTCCTGAGATTATCATTAGAAGAGAGAGCAGAGGAGAGCAGAGAAAGGCCACATGGAGGAGGCCAGGAGAAGCAGCCAAGATGGCGGAGTGCTGAGTGAGATGTCAGTTTGTACAGTTTGTATTTGGGATAAGGAAGGAGATGGGGAACTGAGGAGAATAAGGCTGGTGAGCTAGAAACCTTTGATTCTAGGAAACTTGGATAAGTCAGTGTAAAGCCAGTAGGCAAGGCCAGGGCCACCATCAGAGCAGCCCAGCCCATGCAGGTTCGCATTGGATTCGGACAGTCGGTAAAGAAACCATGGAGCCAAAAACTGGTGGGCCATAGCCTTTAATCCTACCTTGCACCCGGCGGGCAAGTAAAAATACACACTGGGCTCCAAAACCCAATCACACTCAGTGCTCACAAAGCCACTGACTTATCTGAGTTTCCTAGAATCAAAGGTTTCTAGCTCACCAGCCTTATTCTCCTCAGTTCCCCATCTCCTTCCTTATCCCAGATACAAACTCTACACAAACTGGCATCTCACTCAGCACTCCGCTATCTTGGCTGCTTCTCCTGGCCTCCTCCACGTGGCCTTTCTCTGCTCTCCTCTGCTCTCTCTTCTAATGATAATCTCAGAAACCAAGAGCACAAACTCTGTTCTGCCCCCATTTTATATTGTAGCTTCACAACCTCTAATCCAATATACAAAATAGGGAAGTCTCTAGTAGAGTCACTTCTCTGAGGCATGATTGGATTGTACCACCCCACATCAAAATGGGTGGGAAAGGCTTAATCCCAAAACCAAGCCCCAGGCTACAAGGATTCTCAACACACATTAATATCACCTGGGCAACGGCCTCTTTAACAAAGTGAGCATAATACATTTTATCTGCCCAACAGTCAGTAGCTTTGTGAGCACTGAATGTGACTGGGTTTTGGAGCCCAGTGTGTCTTTTTTACTTGCCCGCCGGGTGCAAGCTAGAATTAAAGACTATGGCCCACCAGTTTGTGGCTCCGCTGTTTCTTTACCGACTGTCCGAATCCAATGCGAACCTGCATGGGCCGGGCTGCTCTGATGGTGGCCCTGGCCCTACCTGCTGGCTTTACATTGTGTCATGCTGTCATGCTCCCCCCAACCTGTATATGGTCAAAGGTATATAACTAGCCTCTGAGATACATTTGGGGCTACATGATTTGGGTCTGCTATGTCCCATGTCAGTCATGTGCGGCCGGCATATTAATAAATCTCCTCCTTTTAATAAAACCCTTTAAAATTTATCTGGACTTGATGTCTCTATGTAAACCTGCGGAAGTGAGGTACCATACTTGTTGGTCAAATGAGTTTGTAAATATGATATATATGTTTGCTCGCTTGTGACTTATATTGGGTGTGGGGGACAGGCTATAAGCAGGCCAGGTCGTTGTAGCCTAGGGTTTGGTTTTGGGACTAAGCTTTTCCCCACACCCTTGACTGATTGTATGATCTGGGTGGTGCACTCTCATGAGGAATCCAATTATGCCTTGGATAAGTGACTTTGTATCAGAGACTTCCTTGTTTGTATATTGGATTAAGAGATTTTGGTTTTCTACACTATAAAGTGGGACAGACCAGGAGCTTGGACACACAGTTCCTGCTATCACAATTGCAGGGGCTTCCCTGATCCTTTGCCCTTCATGGGAAGAGCTGGTTTTCTGCTTTTCCCTTGTCTTCTTTTGTGGTTTGCTTGTCTTGGTGAGACACCAATAAATAGGATGGCCCCCCATCCTCTGACTCCGCCATTTCTTTATCGTCTGCCCGAATCCAATGGGAACCTGCATGTGAATGGCCATGATGGCGGCTCCTGGCCTTACAACTGGCGTAGTTTCCGGCAGGATTCAGAGATTGGTATGGAGCCACCACCCTTGATGGGTGGGATAGAGTACTGGTTGCTGCTCTGGCTCCCCATGGCTGTCCTTTTAGGGGCCATGGGCTACATATTTTTTACTCAAGAGGAAACTGCCCGAGGTCAAAAGCTTCAGTATGAATTGCAAATAGAACGGCAGGAAAGGCTGGAATTGGAGCGAGCACTGGAGAAGGAATTACGGGTTCGAGAGTTGCAGTTTACCCTGGAAGCTGAACGTTTTCACCGGCAGTTGTTGGAGAAACAACTGCGGATTCAAGAGCTCGAGTCTCAGCTTCTGGCCAAAAGCCAGCAGCCACAGGAGCCTAAACGGTCACCAAAGGAGCAGCAGCATCCGTGCCGGTGGATTGGCTTTGAGTCATCGGGAGCAGGCGCTTGCGACTCCTCTTCTGAGGATGAGAAGGCTCAGGCTGAAGCTGCCATATGCACACAGTTGTCGCCAAGAAGGTAAAAACCCAGCAACAAAGAGTCCCTCAGGGGCAGCCACAGCCTCCTGCCCAGGTAATGGAACACTCTGTGGTCCGGCCCTATACCCAGGCAGAGCTGATGGAGTTGGGGGCACAATTTAGGCAGAAACCTACTGAATCCCTGGTAGCCTGGTTACTACGATTATGGGATATAGGGATGGATGGCATCATGCTCTCCGGAACAGAGATGGAGAAATTGGCTGCCATTACCACACTCTTCCTTGAGGCAGCGTCTTCAGAACTGCCATGGCAACCCAGGAGACCATACCCTATTAGAATGGGTGATGGCTGCCATTCGTATGGTCTGGAAGAATGCTGGAGAACTGCCGGGGGCAATGAGTCGGTGGCAGTGCTACAGTGAGTTAGTAAAGGTCCTTCAAGAACTAGGTATGAAGAATGCTGTTTTCAACCCTGGGTCTCGTGGGCCAGACGAGGAAGTGTTTACGGCCAAAATGAGGGAATTTGTCCTTGCTAGCGCCCCGTCAGCCCTTTTTGGGTCACTTGTGGCTATCTTGGGCCCTATGTGGGGCAGCCCATCAATGCAGTTACACAGATGGTAGCAGATTTGGGAGAGCTGGAGGCCGCTCGGGATCATAAAGCAGTGAGGGCTGCTGCCTATGTTTCCCCCCCAACTAACAAGGGAAACGGGCCTGTAAAGGTTACCCGAACGCAGATGTGGGTAGACTTGATTGCGGCTGGAGCAGATAAGGGGAAATTGGATGGCCAGTCTAATAAAATTCTTTTGGAGCTTTGGTGGCAGCTTAAACCAGAACAGAAGTTCCAGCCACTGAGACGAAAGGCCCCAGCAGCTACCAATAAAACGTTTGGTGCGCGCACAGCTCGGTTACAAGATTATATGATAGAGACGGCCGAGGAAGAGGGGAACTCCCAAGACCCATTGTACCAGTTTGAATAGGAAAAAGGCCGAGGGACCCGTCTAACGGGGATGGGCGGGGACCGGAGGCCACATGTGGAACTGACTATCCACTAGTCCCCTTCCAATGTACAACAGGTGTTGGCCTTGGTGGTTACAGGTGCAGAATGTTCCCTTCTCTATGGAAACCCAGAGTGGTTTGCTGGGACCCCAGTGGCCATTGACGGTTATGGGGGCCAAACTGTTCAAGTGAAGCCAATAACTATTCCATTGGGGATAGGGAGACTGCCTCCTAAGCCATATAAGGTGTATGCATCTCCTATTCCTGAATATATTTTGGGGGTAGATGTCTTGCAAGGACTGTGGTTGGAAACTACAGCTGGGGAGTTCCGGCTGCGGATCAGGGTTGTGAAGGCAGTATTACGGGGACATGCATCACATTCCCCTTTGCAATTACCCGTCCCTCAGCGTGGGACTAACACCAAGCAGTACCGCCTGCCAGGTGGTTATGAAGAAGTCACAGGGACAATCCTTGAACTAGAAAAGGTGGGGATCATCCGGCCAGCACACAATCCTTACAACTCCCCAGTATGGCCTGTGCGCAAAGCAGATGGAACCTGGAGAATGACAGTAGATTACAGGGAACTTAATAAAGTTGTTCCCCCTTTGCACACTGCTGTTCCCTCGATAGCTAACATGATGGATCGGCTAAGCCATGAGTTGGGGACATACCACTTTGTGGCAGACTTGGCCAATGCTTTTTTCTCTATTGATATAGCCGTGGAGAGTCAAGACCAATTTGCCTTCAGTTGGGAGGGGAGACAATGGACCTTTACAGTGTTACCCCAGGGCTATTTGCATAGCCCCACCTTGTGCCATGGGCTGGTGGCTGCTGACCTGGCTAAATGGAAACAGCCAGAGGTAGTCTGCATGTACCATTATATTGATGATATTATGCTAACTAGTGATTCTCTTTCAGAATTGGAGCAAGCAGTCCCTACCCTGCTATCCCATTTGAAAGCATGTGGCTGGGCAGTTAACGAGAACAAATTACAAGGACCTGGGTTATCTGTTAAATTCTTGGGAGTTGTCTGGTCGGGTAAGACAAAAGTTATCCCTGACGCAGTTATAGATTAGATTCAAGCATACCCCGTGCCCACTACGGTAAAACAGTTACAGGAATTCTTAGGTTTGTTGGGGTATTGGCGAGCATTTATACCGCATTTGGCTCAGTTACTACGCCCCTTGTACAACCTTATTCGAAAGGGGGTTCGCTGGGATTGGACTGAGCAGGCGCAAGGTTCATTTGCAGCTTCTAAGAGAGCTGTCAAGGTGGCACAGGCCTTGAATGTGTTTGATCCTGCCAGGCCCTGTGAGCTGGATGTTCATGTAACCTCGGAGGGGTTTGGATGGGGCTTGTGGCAGCGGACAGAGCACCTACGGCAACCTATTGGATTTTGGTCCCAATTGTGGAAAGGTGCTGAAGTTCGTTACTCATTAGTAGAGAAGCAGCTGGCAGCTGTGTATGCTGCCCTCCTGGCAACTGAGAGTATTACAACCACAACACCAGTTACAGTCAAAACAACATACCCTATAGCTGGATGGGTGAGAGATTGGGCAACTAAACCACGTAGTGGTATGGCCCAAATGTCTACCCTGGCCAAGTGGGGTGCCTATCTGCAACAATGCTGTGCTCTTAGCACCAGCCCATTGAGGGCAGAACTGCAGGAAGTCTTGGGTCCAGTCACCTATGCGACCTTAGAGTCAGGTGCAACTGGGGCTCAGGAGGCAGAACCTGAGGTCAGTCCCTACCAGGAGGGGCGGGTGCCCATCCCTGAAGATGCCTGGTATACTGATGGTTCCAGCAGGGGCCAACCTGCCAAATGGACGGCTATCGCCTTCCATCCGGCCACTGAGACTATTTGGATGGACACGGGTACAGGCCAAAGCAGCCAATGGGCAGAATTAAGAGCTGTTTGGCTAGTTGCCCATAATGAACCTTCACCTCTGGTGATCTGTACTGACAGTTGGGCTGTCTATCGTGGACTGACCCTTTTTTTTTTTTTTTTTTTTTTTTATTTATTCATTTTAGAGAGGAGAGAGAAAGAGAGACAGAGAGAGAGAGGAGAGAGAGACAAGGGGAGGAGCTGGAAGCATCAACTCCCATATGTGCCTTGACCAGGCAAGCCCAGGGTTTCGAACCGGCGACCTCAGCATTTCCAGGTCGACGCTTTATCCACTGCGCCACCACAGGTCAGGCGTGGACTGACCCTTTAGATTGCTACTTGGCACATTAACCAGTGGATGGTAATGCACCGTCCATTATGGGGTCAGGCCATGTGGCAGGACTTATGGGAAATAGGACACCAGAAGCAGGTGACAGTATATCATGTCACAGGGCATGCCCCTCTAGCCCATCATGGGAATGATGAGGCAGATACGTTGGCAAGGGTGCACCTGGAGACTGCACCTGCAGGTGATGTGGCACAGTGGCTCCACAGGCGCCTGCTCCATGCAGGACAGAAAACTATGTGGGCTACGGTTAAGGCTTGGAACTTGCCTGTGTCCTATGCAGAGGTACTTGCAGCCTGTGAGCAATGTGCAGTATGTTCCAAGGAGCACCCTCGGAGACCACTGATGTCACCTGGACAGATCCAGAGGGGTCATGTCCCACTGACACGATGGCAGATAGACATCATTGGACCCTTACCAAAGTCAGAAGGGTACCAGTATGCAGTCACTTGTGTAGATACTGCCACCGGGCTGCTTGCTGCTTACCCCGCTCGTAACCCTGACCAGAGGGCAGTCATACAGGCTCTGGACCGCCTGAGTGCTGCATATGGGCGACCACTGGTCCTTGAAAGTGACAGTGGTACCCACTTCACTGGCTCAATGGTGAGGCAATGGGCTCAAAAGCTGGGGGTGGACTGGAAGTACCATGTTCCCTACCACCCCCAGGCTGCTGGTATCATTGAGCGTTATAATGGACTCTTAAAGCAGGGACTGCGACAGGAGGGGGGCACCGGCTCTCTTACTGGATGGACACGCCGCTTATGGACAGTACTTCGGATTTTGAATGAGCGACCTCGACGGGGGAGCCCAGCTCCAGTAGAGGCCCTCCTGCATCGGACAGCTGCCCCTATTCAGTTGCAGATACGCACCAAGGACATTTTACTCAAGCCAGGTTTCGGACAGCAGGGCAACGTGCTCTTGCCTGCTCCAACAGCCCTTCTTAAAGTACAACGGCTTCAATGGACTTGGCCCTGGACTGTACAGGCCCCCCATCTGAGATGGGTGGCCTTGTTGGCACCATGGGGAAAGGGGCTAGAGGTGGACCTCCAGTTAACTCCTTGGGCAACCAGCACCTGGCCACCTAAGGTAGAAGTGTATTATCCCTTGAGTGCTCAAGGGGACAGCATTTTGAAGGGCACCTTTGTAATTTCTTTATGGCCAATAATGAGTTCCCCTATTTTACTACACATAGAACCAGCAGATGCTGGTGTATTGGCCAATAAGGTTTGGTATGCCCGCTCAGGGCGGCCTCTGGTGCCAGCTACGGTGCTGTCTGCAGACAAAACTCTGGCCTGTATTCTGCCAGAGGGAAAAGATTTGCCTCTCTTGGTGCCACTGACAGCTCTCTCATTTCACCCATAGGTTTTGATCTGTTAATCCTATTGCTGTAGTTGGTACTATTTCTGTTTATGCAATGTATCCTACTCCTTGCACAGTGACCATCATGGAAGATGCCTGTGGTTTAGATTGTAAAGTGAGCAAAAGGGGTGGAATGTTGGTCAAATGAGTTTGTAAATATGATATATATGTTTGCTCGCTTGTGACTTATATTGGGTGTGGGGGACAGGCTATAAGCAGGCCAGGTCGTTGTAGCCTAGGGTTTGGTTTTGGGACTAAGCTTTTCCCCACACCCTTGACTGATTGTATGATCTGGGTGGTGCACTCTCATGAGGAATCCAATTATGCCTTGGATAAGTGACTTTGTATCAGAGACTTCCTTGTTTGTATATTGGATTAAGGGATTTTGGTTTTCTACACTATAAAGTGGGACAGACCAGGAGCTTGGACACACAGTTCCTGCTATCACAATTGCAGGGGCTTCCCTGATCCCTTACCCTTCATGGGAAGAGCTGGTTTTCTGCTTTTCCCTTGTCTTCTTTTGTGGTTTGCTTGTCTTGGTGAGACACCAATAAATAGGATGGCCCCCCATCCTCTGACTCCGCCATTTCTTTATCGTCTGCCCGAATCCAATGGGAACCTGCATGTGAATGGCCATGATGGTGGCTCCTGGCCTTACAGTACTTTACAACATTTGGGGGCTTGTCCAGAATCCAGTGTTCCGCGTCACCAGGTAGAGACACCCGAATCGGCTGGTCTCTCCAGGGGGCTGCCTGACCCCACTGTTATCTTGAGGAGAGTCGCTTCCCGGTTCCCAAATTTAACAATTTGGACAATTTGGCAGAGAAATCAAGGAGGTAGGTAAAGCAACTCTTTTGCTTTACTGAATTCTAGCTTTTCTTCTGTTCTGAATTCTAGCTTTTCTGTTTGGGACTGGTCAATTTGTGCCATTTGCATAGAGGACCAGACACAGTCATGCTCTCGAAGTGGGCTCTCCAAGACCGAGATGTCCGTGGAGAGTGTTTAGGTCGCGCCATGGGCTTTGCTGGGAGACGTCTGGTTGCACTCTGGAAAAGACATCCATTTGTGTTTGCACATTTATTCGTACTCTAGGAAAACAATTAGTGGGAACTGAGTCAACCAGGTTGATCAGTTCTGCCTCGGGCTCCCAGGGGCATCTGTTTGTGTTTGCACATTTGTTCATACACTAGGAAGACCATTGGTGGGGACTGAGGTATGAGTAGAGACTGAGTTAGCTCCAAACTTCCAGAGGCATCTAGATGTGCTCTCAGTAGAAGACATTAGTGGGGTGTAAAGCCAGCAGCCCGGCCCATGCAGGTTCACATTGGATTCGGACAGTCGGTAAAGAAACAACGGAGCCAAGAACTGATGGGCTGTCATCTTTAAGTCTAGCTTGCACCCGGCGGGCAAGTAAAACATACACTGGGCTCCAAAACCCACTCACATTCAGTGCTCACAAAGCTACTGACTTATCCAAGTTTCCTAGAATCAAAGGTTTCTAGCACACCAGACTTATTCTCCTCAGTTCCCCATCTCCTTCCTTCTCCAGAGTCAAACTGCACAAACTGGCCTCTCACTCAATATTCCGCCATCTTGGCTGCTTCTCCTGGCCACATGGCCTCTTTCTGCTCTCTGCTCTGCTCCCTCTGCTCTCTCATGCTAATCATCCAGGAACCAAGAGAGCAAACTCTCGTTCTGCCCCCATTTTATATTGTAGCTTCACAACCTCTAATCCAATATACAAAACAGGGAAGTCTCTAATACAAAGTCACTTCTCTGAGGCATGATTGGATTATACCACCCCACATCAAAAAGGGTGGGAAAGGCTTAATCCCAAAACCAAGCCCCAGGCTACAAGGATTCTCAACACACATTAATATCACCTGGGTGATGGCCTCACGTGGGCAGCGCCATTTTTAACAAAGTGACCATAATACATTTTATCTGCCCAACATGGGGACTTCATTCCTGCTCTAGTAATGCATAATGGGAATTGAATTGGCCAGAATTAATCAGTCTCACATCTCACTGTATCAGTGGAGACTGAATTAGCCAGGTTAATCGATCTCACCCTAGACTTCCAGACACATCTTCGTGCTCTAGGAAGGCAGAGTGGGAATTGAATTCGCCAGGATTAATCAGTCTTGCATCACACTGCATCAGTGGATGCTGAGTTAACCAGGTTGATCGATCTCACCTCGGACGTCCAGAGACATCTTTGTGTTTGTTAGGTGTTTGTCAGATCTCGTTCTTTGCTTTTAATGTTTCTGTTTAAACCCCCTGAGTGATTGATATGTAAGTGGAAATCTCTGGTGCTACACACCTGAGAGGCCACTAGGGGGAACCCCTTCCTTTGTCTATTGAGCTGTGTGAAGTAATTTGTTTTGTCTTTGTCAGGAAAATCTGTGGTATAATTTTAATTGGAATAAGTAAAGCACATTCATTTAAATTTCTTATTTTGTGATCTGTGTATGTTAAGTCTTAGTTTAATATTTAAATGTGTCTAATTTTAAGGTCTGGTTTAAGTTCTTGTGTCAAAAATTAGAGGTTTCTGGCTTAAAACTAGAGGGCAATCTTAAATGGTGAATTGTCTGTGCTGTAGATTCTCTTTGTTACATATCTTTCTTGGATCCAAGACTATAGCTTCAGGGCATTCTGTCAGACTTGTCCCCTAAAGAAATTATTCTCTTCTATTGGCTCCTCCCCTTGTCTTGTTAATACCTCTATAGTCAAACATCCTTTACTCTGAGTGCTAGTTAATTATTGACTGTCTTATCTTTTTATGCTTTTATTGGTGTGCTAATTCCTGGATTTTCCAGGACAGTTTCAATTTTTTAAATTGGTGGTCCTAGCTATTAATTATGAGAGGAGGGCCGAGTACACAGAGGACCCCCTTTAGGATGTCTCCTGAAGCACTTTCAAGAAGCTTATGAAGACAACCATGGGTATGGAATTAAATAGTCAAATAGAAGCCTTCACACTCTCTGTGAATCAGAATGGCCCACCTTTGGTGTTGGATGGCATCGGCTGGGACTTTTAATCTCCAGCTAGTAAGGGCAGTGCGGAACATCATAACTGAGGATCCAGGCCACCCTGATCAGTTTCCATACATTGATCAATGGCTAAATTTAACAGTGAATCCACCACAGTGGCTAAAAGCATGCTCAATACAGAGACGGTGCCCCATCTTCCTAGTCAGGCCAGATTTGAACCTGAAACAGGATTTTAAAAATAACTAAAGTAACAGTTATAGCACTTCAAAAAATGAACTCTTTTAAGGGCAAGAGGCCTCCAAGAGAGTGAAATATAAAAAGAGGGTAAAAAAAAGATTTGAGGAAAAAAATAGGACTCTGCTAGGAAAGAATCAATGTGCATATTGTAAGGAAGAAGGACATTGGCAAAATAAATGTCCCATATTACAAGCAGCCAAGGGAAGTGTTTCTCCAGCGTTTGGGGGGAAGGGCTGGTAAGTGAGTGGTGTGGGTGAGAGGAAAGCAGGGCCGGGACATGCTGTAGGCGGAGTAGTGGCGCTAGAGTAAGGTGACAGAAAAAACTAAGGGTGAGGTGACTGAAGGAAGTATAGAACAGAAACTAATTTCAGATATTCAGATATCTATCTATTGACCAGAAGAAGTTTTGCCCATTTGGAAAATACAGAGTAGGAATAGCATTAAAGATTAGAACTTTGCTTTAGAAAAATCTTAGAAAAAGAAAAGGAAACAGGGCCAGGTAAAAAGGGTTAGAAATTAACAAACCACAGGTGGGGACCTTGCTGGTAATCAGTTTCTTGAAATAAACTGCAACTCCAGAATGAGTAATGAAATCATGAGTAACAGGATTATAGGGGATGGGATTATCAGGAACAGGCCCTGCGGCTGCCTCTCCCCTTCCCCTCCCTAGGACATAGGGGTCGCATGGGCCCTCCATGGGTTGGGATTAATGGCTTATTGCCCTTCACTGGTGTGTAGGAAGTTATAAAAGGGAAAATAAGTGTAAAGTGAACAAGACTAGCACTGGGAGAAGGGTTCCGACTCTCTCATGTGGGGCCAAGGCGGGTGTTGGGTCCCCTCCAAGTTTCCCCTACCCTTCCCCTGTTCCTTCGTGTGGCATGATTGTTGTCTGATGAGGGAGGCATGGGATTCATGGGGGAGACCCACTGCTTTAGCTACAATAGTACCCCCTTGGACACCAAGAATCCCAGGCACCCTGACCCTTATATTGACTTAATGGTGTAAACCACTGTAGGTCAAAAAGAAGATTAGTATCTCTTTGCCAGCTGGGTAGTTATGAAATAGTGAGTGCATTTTACTTTTATCAATCAATAGTTCATTGGGGTAGTAGTTTAGAATCTTCTTATTGTAAACTGTACTAAAATTGTACTACTAATAAGGCATATAAAATTGTATAGTCTGCCAAGTCCAAAGACTTCTTTTTTGTACCAAGGATGCCTTATTATGTAAAAAGTGTTTTCCATGTATATGTTATTTTAAAAGCCTTTGGTAATTCTCCTTTTTATTTGCTGTTTCATAGCCCTGTGATGTTGAAATCTTGGTTTGGATATTTAGGAAATATGTAATGATTATTAATAATGTCTTTTTATGTAATGTTTGGTTATTATCATTTTTAAAGCAGTATTGTTCAGTGTTAGATCACCAAAACCCAGAGACACAAATATTACTATTGATTATCCTAACATCTTGAATGCTAATGTACTGAGTTATTCAGCAGTGGAGAGACTCTGGAATCCTATAGGAGATGCCAAACCTGTTTTTTCCTGCAAACTTCTACCCTCTTTTATTTAATCCAGCTAATAATGCTGTTTTTGTCTTTCTCCAATCAGTTCCAAATATAAGAAAAAAAGTTTATATAAGCAGTTAAGGACCCTCAAGCCCCTCAGCAAGATCTACTGAGAATGGATTTTAAGGTCTATAATGACCAAGAGAGGAACAGAAAAGGCAAATAGAGTCCAAAAGAGATCAGGCAAAGAACCAGCTCTTAGCTTATGCCCTTAAAGGTTCCAATGCCCCAAAAGGGCTTCATAGGACTCCCATCAGGGCTCTGCTTCAAGAGTGTAAAAGAAGGTCATTGAGCTAAGGCCTTCTAGGCTTCTCAGCCCCCATCAGGGACATGCCTTTGCTGTGGGAAAAAGGGACACTGGAAGATAAGCTGCCCCTTTGCTTGTAGAAAGGAGGGTTCAGTCTCTTCCAGTCGTGCTCTAGCCACCTATGACCTAACCTTGCCCAGCCTGCTGGAACTTGCCACTAAAGGCTAAAGGTGCCCAGGGTCGTCGGCCCCATCTCACGTCACCATGGACAAGCCTAGGGTATTTCTCCAAGTAGCAGGTAAACTGGTCTCATTTCTTGTAAACACAAGGGCCACTTACTATACCTTGCCTGAGTATTCAGGTTTTATTTATCCCTCGGAGATCTCTGTCATGGGTATAATAGTCCTATTTTCTGCTGCTTTGTTTAATGTATAGTGTCTCCTTTATTCCTCTTGTCTCAATGCCCCATGCCTATTTTAGGCTGGGACCTGCTCCTAATTTAGACAAATTTACCTCTGCCACCCAGCATAGTGTATCCCAAGGTTCTCTTCACCACTCCACGGTTGCAGAGCCCCAGGGAAAGGCCCTCTGGGTTCATCTCTTTAGTTTAAAGAAAATGAAAGCTCCATCTCCATACATGCTGCAAAAGGTTTTTCCAGTCTACCTGAATCATTACCAGCTAAAAGCAGTGGTCATTAGGACTTGGACTCTAACTGCAAAGTGTAGAAGTGTGAGCACAACTCCAGTGCCTTGTGGACTTTTCCTGAATATATGTGACTCCTGCTCCTTAGGACAGTTCTCAGACTGGAGAGGGGTTGGGTTACATTTACAAATAATATGAAGCAGTAATAGTGTCAACATGGACTTGGTGAAATTACATTAACATTCTAAGTATATTTAAGACTGTAAGAATTTTATTTTAAATCCTGTTATATTAGTTAAGACTTTGTTTAATAATCTAATTGGCTTTAATCACTTCATTGTATTAGGACACCTGTTATAGTATCTGTTAGCATCAGCTATTTTAATTTTGTTGTTTTTTTTATATTTTTCCAGTCTGCCTCAGAATCAGAACAAAGGAACATAAGAATTCAAATAAGTATGAAAATACTACCTAAAACCAGTGGGGTTTTTAGGAACTTCACTAAAACCCTTGTTATTAAAGGTTAACTCACAACCAATTAGAAAAAGATTTTGCCAGCAGGAAAGGAATAATTAAAAAGGCCAGACTTGGAATCCATTGCAGAAGGCAAGTGAATACTAAACAAAGTAAGAAAATTGTGAGAGAGAAAAAAATAAACAGGGAAAGAGGAACTTTCCCAGGTAAACATTTAGAAACAGACCTTAATGAAATAATTGCCAAATAAATAGAAGCTTTTCCTACTAGAAGTGGGGCCACAATAACAGTTGTTAGAAAATAGCTGGGTAGAATTCTTTCTAGATGTAGCTTGCCCATTCTAATGTTAGGCCAGCATTTATGTCCAAAATCTCACAGCTAGTAAGAAGGGAACCCAATATTAATTAGAAACTAATTTGAAGTTACATTGTATCCACATGCCCCAAAGGTTCAGGGAAAATAGAACACATAAAGCAAATCATAAAGGAAATGTAACCACTCCTTCCTTAAGCACTTGCAGGGTGTAAGGCCAGGAGCTGCCATCATGGCCATTCACATGCAGGTTCACATTAGATTCAGACAGATGGTAATGAAACAACGGAGCCACAAACTGGTGGGCCATTAGCTTTAATCCTAGCTTGTACCCCGTGGGCAAGTAAAAACACACACTGGGCTCCAAAACCCACTCATTCAGTGCTCACAAAGCTACTGACTTATCCAAGTTTCCTAGAATCAAAGGTTTCTAGCTCACCAGCCTTACTCACCTCTGTTTCCCATCTCTTTCTCTCTGCACAAACTGGCTTCTCCCTGAACACTCCATCATCTTGGCTGCTTCTCCTGGCCTCCTCCACGTGGCTTTTCTCTGCTCTACTCTATGCTCTCTCCTCTAATGCTAATCTCAGGAACCTGGAGAGAGCAAGCTCCCAGTCTGCCCCACTCTATAGTGCAGAAATAAAAACCTTCAATCCAATACACAAAATAGGGGAAGTCTCTAATACAAAGCCACTTATCTGAGGCACGATGGGATTGCACCACCCCACATCAAAAAGGGTAGGAAAGGCTTAATCCCAAAACCAAGCCCCAGGCTACAAGGATCCTGCCTGCCCACAGCCCGCCCCCAACACACATTAATATCACCTGGGTGAAGGGCTTCCAGCACCATCTTTAACAAAGTGAGCATAATATATTTTATCTGCCCAACACAGGGTCTGAAAATTACTCAGCAGGCTGTTCAAAAGACTGTCCCAGAGGCACTTCCAGCACTGCCAGGAGATCTGGTACATCCTCTTCAGCCTGGGGACTCAGTCCAGGTAAAGAAATATATCACCCAAGGACTGACTCCCATGTGCACAAGTCCACACACCGTGATCCAGACCACTCCCACTGCTGCCAAGGTAAAAGGCATGCCTGCCTGGGTCCATGATAGCCAGTTGAAACCTGCAGTCCCAGCAGAGACACCCTCGTGGACAGTGGAGACTGACCTCACCAACACTTGTAAGTTAACCCTGAGAAGGACGGCATGCCCTGCTCCAGCCATAAACCAGAAGCTGGTTGGTCTACTGTTGGGCAGATAAAATATTTTATGCTCACTTTGTTAAAGATGGAGCTGCCCACATGGAAGCCCATCCCCCAGATGATGATATTAGTTGCCCTTCCTGCCTGGAATGGGCGCAATTATGTTAATATGTGTTGAGGGAGGGCTTTCGCGCCAAAAGGTTTTAAAAGGAAGAGAGATCACATTGTTCCAGGAGAAGAGTGATTATGTTCTAGGAGGAGCCCATGCTGTAGGAGAGCAGAGAAAGGCCATGTGGAGGAGGCCAGGAGAAGCAGTCAAGATGATGGAGTGCTGAAAAAGAAGCCAGTTAGTGCACAGTTTGTGCAGAGAGAAGGAGATGGGAAACAGGTGAATAAGGCTGGTGAGGTAGAAACCTCTGATTCTAGACAGTAGCTTTGTGAGCACTGAATGAGTGGGTTTTGGAGCCCAGTGTGTGTATTTCTTGCCCACCAGGTGCAAGCTAGGATTAAAGGTAATGGCCCACCAGTTCTTGGCTCCATTGTTTCATTACTGTCTGTCCGAATCAAATGCGAACCTGCATGGGCCAGGCGGCTGTGATGGTGACCGTGCCTATTGGCTTTACATCTATGCATGGCTAATACATGAAAAAACTCACTAAGGACTCTTTAATTAGACTTTGAGAAAAAAGGGAAACTAGGATAAAAGAAAAGCCAGCTTGGTTGTTACTAAAGGTATAAAGTATAGAAATACTTTTGGAAAAAATAAAGGAAGAAAGTAAATTGTTATTAAAGCCAGTTATTTCTGAATAATTAAAAAAAATTTATAAAAATTAAGAATTGCTTCATGCACCTCATTAAATTGAGTCAAGGATTTGATTCAGGATATAAAACCAGTGGGGAGGCCTGACCTGTCGTGGCGCAGTGGGATAAAGCGTCGACCTGGAACACTGAGGTCGCCGGTTCGAAACCTTGGGCTTGCCTGGTCAAGGCACATATGGGAGTTGATGCTTCCTGCTCCTCCCCCTTCTCTCTCTCTCTCTGTCTCTCTCTCTCACTCCTCTCTCTCTAAAAAAAATCAATCAATAAAATATTTAAAAAAAAAAAAAAAAAAAAAAACCAGTGGGGAATGTGGTAAGGTGCCAGAGAACTGTAAAACTTAGTATTGGCAACGCCATTTTAAAGAGGAAAAGTCAGGCTTTCTTTGGAAAATGGAGGAAAAAGAATATGAAAGTCTCCTGACTTACAAGAATAACTGGATCATTTAGTTTTAGTTCTCTGAAAGGATTAAGGTTATCTGAAGAACTTCCTTTCTCTTTCTTTTTTCTTTTAATTTTATTTATTTATTTTACAGAGACAGAGAGAGGGATAGACAGGGACAGACAGATAGGAACGAAGAGATGAGAAGCATCAATCATTAGTTTTTCCTTTTGCATTGCAACACCTTAGTTGTTCATTGATTGCTTTCTCATACGTGCCTCGACCGTGGGCCTTCAGCAGACCAAGTAACCCCTTGCTTGAGCCAGCGACCTTGGGCTCAAGCTGGTGAGCTTTTGCTCAAACCAGATGAACCCTCGCTCAAGCTGGCGACCTTGGGGTCTTGAACCTGGGTCTTCCGCATCCCAGTCCGATGCTCTCTCCACTGCGCCACCGCCTGGTCAGCCTCCTTTCCCTTTCAATAAGAGACAAAACTTACATACCATCCTACACTGATTTTAGCTCTCCCTCCCTTCCTGGAATCCTGAGATTAAGGTGGACCTCTAGGCAAAGGAGGAGAGATAGACACTAGGAGGTTTATGAATGTATTTGATATGTAAAATGACATCACCATTGTGTTACCTTGAAAGTTTTAACGTTTTTTAAATTCTCTAGATGAATGTTATAATCTTGTTAATGATTGTGTCATGCTGTCATGCTCCCCTCAACCTGTATGTGGTCAAAGGTATATAACCAGCCTCTGAGATACATTTGGGGCTGCACGATTTGGGTCTGCTATGTCCCATGTCAGTCATATGTGGCCAGCATATTAATAAATCTCCTCCTTTTAATAAAACCCTTTAAAATTTATCTGGACTTAGTGTCTCTATGTAAACCTGTGGAAATTAGGTATAGTACTTTACAATATTTGGAGTACAGTACTTTACAACAGAATTGATGCTTTTCATCTCTCCCTCCTGTATGTTCCTGTCTTTCTCTCTCTTTCTCGCAAAAAAAAAAAAAAAAAAAGAAAGAAGAAAAAAAGAAAACCTAGTAGACATTTAACAGGAGTGACTGGTAAGAAAACAAACAGGTCACTTAGAACTTCCACTCAATTCCACATTTGAGGGTAACCAGCCTCTCGTTGCCAAGGGTGACTTAACCCCTGGCAAATCTCTCTTGGCAAAAGTCGTTTTAGATAATCATCAATTGACATTTCTTTCTTGGGTTTCTTATAGGATCCACAAAAAATATATTGATACTACAGTATTCTTATACATATCAATGGAAGTGCAGGTACATCCCAAATCAGCTTTCTCCTCTGATGCCACAGGCTACTTTGGGAATGAGTCATTAATCTACCAAGTTCCCTAGCTTCAGGGAAAAACTGATCAAGTTCCCTGTCTAGTATCTTTGAGGACTTGCTCAAATGAATGGGACATATTACCCCTACACCTTGTGGAGAACAGGAGTGGGACTTAGCAAGCACATTATATCTGGCTGACTCCTCCAAATTACAAATACTTTTGGCCAGGTCTCTTGAACTTCAACCTTTTTTTTTTTTTAATCTTCAAGATGGATGAGAGACCAAGAGGCTAAAAATCAGTTATTGCTCAAATGCTTTGCATGTTCTATATGAGTGATTTGGCACCTCACTTTGTAATGAAGAGATGGCATTCATTATCTTAGATTTTCAGTCATAACTAATCATAAACTGTTATCTTTAACATAACATATCCTATTAAACAGCACTCCCCTACCAATCATACCTTTTTTGCACCAGTGCCAAAAATGTAGTTTTCATCACGAAGTAAACACTGAGACTTTGTCAAGTCTTTATCTTTAAAACTTATCCGAAAGGCAGTCCTTATGTCTCAGTAGTAGTTTTGCCCTGGGAAATGCTGCCTGTTTTCACATTTAGGTGAACTCAGTAGTGCCATACACAAGATTATTTAAAGAATCCCAGAGAAGCCTGACCAGGCAGTGGTGCAGTGGATAGAGCATTGGACTGGGATGGAGAGGACCCAGGTTTGAGACCCCAAAGTCACCAGCTTGAGTGGGCTCATCCAACTTGAGCACAGGTTCCCCAACTTGAGTGCAGAGTCGCTGACTTGAGCCTAGAATCATAGGCATGACCCCATGATCCCTGGCTTGAGCCCAAAGGTTGCTGGCTTGAGCAAGGGGTCACTCACTCTGCTGTAGCCCCACCCCCATCAAGGCATATATGAGAAAGCAACCAATGAACAACTAAGGTATCACAACAAAGAACTGATGCTTCTCATCTCTCTCTCTTCCCGTCTGTCTGTCCCTATCTGTGGGAGACTGCAAACTGACAGGGTCCTTGCAGTTTAGATTTTTTGGGGACAGAGGTGTGGGGGACTAGTAGTAAGCTGACAGGGTCCTTGTTGCCCATCCCTCCACCTCACTTGCTTAAGTTGCTAGAGGTAATTTACATGCCCTTCCTCTCACCTTTTGTTTGTTTTGATATTGGTTGATTTCAATTATGCATGGGGGGGATTCCCGTTTACACTTTAAATGGATTCCTGTTTATGCCTCAGACTTTACTTTGTATCAGAGACTTCCTTATTTGCATACAGCTCTGCACTATATAATAAAGCAGACCAGGGACTTTGCTTAGCTCTTGCAAGCTATTGGCTGTACAGAGACTTCCCAATCCCATCCTTTTTCTTTCTTGAGTTTCTTTCTTCATTCCCCAGCACCGTTCTCACCCAGGACCTGGACAGTTACTAGCTGCGCTGGTCCGCAGCACCTATCTGCCCCTCTCTCTGTCTCTGTCACAGAAAAATATAAAAGGAATCCCAGAGAAGCAGGGAGGCCCCTTTCCCACTACTATTTTGAACTACTGGGATTCACGGGGTACAATCAGAAAACTAATTTCATTGCTGTTCTCCACTGCCTGTTTATGCTAGCCATTTTGGGAGGTTCATTCCCTGTCCCAAGAAGAAATAAATCTTGAACAAGTACCATATCTTTTTCTGATCACTCTCAGAAACAAAATAGTCTTGTCAAAGATTAGTCTCAGTTAAGTAATCAATATTAGTAAAACAATCCCATGAGAGTTTTTTAGTTGTCTAGTTGTCTGAGTAAAGGAGAAGAGCCGGTGAAGAAACAGAAACCCAGCTAATTCTGCCCACTGCACACTTCCCTCCACAGGCTTCTCCGGCCTGGAGCAGACTCTAAATCAGGCGTCCCCAAACTATGGCCCTCGGGCCGCATGCGGCCCCCTGGGGCCATTTATCCACCCCCGCCGCACTTCCGGAAGGGGCACTTCTTTCATTGGTGGTCAGTGAGAGGAGCATAGTTCCCATGGAAATATTGTTCAGTTCGTTGATTTAAATTTACTTGTTCTTTATTTTAAATATTGTATTTGTTCTCATTTTGTTTTTTTACTTTAAAATAAGATATGTGCAGTGTGCATAGGGATTTGTTCATAGTTTTTTTTATAGTCTGGCCCTCCAACGGTCTGAGGGACAGTGAACTGGCCCCCTGTGTAAAAAGTTTGGGGACCGAATAAAAAGATGGCAGCGGACTAGGCGGATGCACAGACGCCCAGCTCTCACCACCAAACTGGAATACAAATCAATTTAGGAAAAATCAGCATGAAAAACCAACTCTGAACTGCAATAACAGTTCTCAAAAACCAAGGAGCAAAGAGGAAACCACAAGAATCCTGGTAAGGAGCGCCTGAACCTCCTCTGCTTACCTGAACAGAGGGGGGGGAGGTGAGGCTGAGAGCCCAGAGAAGATCTCAGAGGGAAAAGAGCAGAAACTACTACTCACAGCCACTTGCCTGGTGACCAGGGAGCGAGCTGCGTTGAAAAGACCAGCTTATCTCCCAAGTGGAAAGGACAGGGACAGACTGTGAGGGGCTAAGGAATGCAGGAAACGAACTAAAAAAGCTGACTCATCCGTGCTGGAGGCGGCCATAGCTGGGGGAGGGACTGAACCTTTCAAAAAACAGAGCTGAAGTGCTTCCGGATCAGAGATCTCTGGACATCTCTCCAGCTTCAATCAGCGCAACAAGACACAGCTGAAAACAAGAAGTGGGGAGGAGGGGCAGTAACTCAGGTTTCCATGGAGATCTGAGAAACACCTCCCCCTACTGAAGCTGAGAAAACACCCTGCCCCCAGTGAGATTAGCTGGCTAAAGAGGCCTTCAGCGTCTCAGGTTACACCCACAGCATTCCTGGATACAGTTTCAAGGAAGCCCCCTGCTGAGATCAGTAAACAAGACTATCACCTGTTAAGAAAACAAACAAATCAAGACTTCAAAGCTGCCCAAATCCGAAAGTGGATTACAGATAACAGCTGATACCAACCCAAGAAGACCTAGAAATAACACAACTGAAAACTGGAGGCAGACAACACCAAGCCTAGACTCAACCAACTCTACAAATAAAACACCCAAAAAAGAGGATGAGAAGACAAAGGAGAGCAATCCAAATAAAACCACAAGAGACACCTTCGAGAGATGAACTGAGTGATATGGAAATAATCAAACTTCCAGATGCGGAGTTCAAAATAATGATTGTAAGGATGCTTAGGGATCTTAGAACAACAATGGATGATCAGTATGAAAACCTAAATAAAGAAATAGCAAGTATAAAAAAGAATCAGTTGGAGATGACAAATACAATATCAGAAATAAAGACCACAATGGAAGGAATTAAAAACAGGATAGATAGAGCAGAGGATCGAATCAGCGAGTTAGAGGACAACTGGAATGAAGGCATGAAAGCAGAGAAGAAAAGAGAAAAGAGACTCAAAAAGTCAGAGGAAAATCTTAGAGAGCTCTGTGACAACATGAAGAGAAATAACATCCGCATCATAGGGGTTCCTGAAGAAGAAGAAAAAGAACAAGGGGTAGAGACTTTGTTCAATCATATCATAGCTGAAAACTTCCCTAAATTAATGCAAGAGAAACTCTCACAAGTCCAAGAAGCACAGAGGACTCCATTAAAGAGAAACCCAAAGAAACCTACACCAAGACACATCATAATTAAAATACCAAAGCTAAGCGATAAAGAGAAAATATTAAAAGCTGCAAGAGAAAAAAAAGTTATCACCTACAAAGGAGCCCCCATAAGGATGACATCTGACTTCTCAACAGAAACACTTGAGGCCAGAAGGGAATGGCAAGAAATATTCAAAGTAATGCAGAACAAGAACCTACAACCAAGACTACTTTATCCAGCAAGGCTGTCGTTTAAAATCGAAGGAGAAATAAAAAGCTTTCCAGACAAAAAACAACTCAAGGAATTCATTACAACCAATCCAATGCTGCAGGAAATGTTAAGGGGCCTGTTGTAAACAGACCAAAATGGGAAAAGAATATAGCAAAAAAAGGAATACACGTTTAAAGAAGAAAATGGCAATAAACAACTACGTATAAATAATAACTTTAAATGTAAATGGATTAAATGATCCAATCAAAAGACATAGGGTAGCTGTGTGGATAAGAAAACAGGACCCATACATATGTTGTCTACAAGAGACACACCTTAGAACAAAAGACACACATAGATTGAAGGTAAAAGGATGGAAAAAAACGTTTCATGCAAACGGAAATGAAAAAAAAGCTGGGGTAGCAATACTTATATCAGACAAATTGGACTTTAAAACAAAGGATATAGTAAGAGATAAAGAAGGCCACTACATAATGATAAAGGGAGTAATCCAACAGGAAGATATAACTATTATAAATATCTATGCACCTAATATAGGAGCACCTAAATATATAAAGCAGACTTTGATGGATTTAAAGGGCGAGATCAACAGCAATACTATAATAGTAGGGGATTTCAATGCCCCACTAACATCACTAGATAGATCCTCAAGAAAGAAAATTAACAAAGAAATAGCAGACTTATTGGAAATACTAGATCAACTCGATTTAATAGATATCTTCAGAACCTTTCACCCTAAAGCAGCAGAATATACATTCTTTTCAAGTGCTCATGGTACATTCTCTAGGATAGACCACATGTTAGGGCACAAAAGTGCTCTCAACAAATTTAAGAAGACTGAAATCGTATCAAGCACTTTCTCCGATCACAACGGCATAAAACTAGAAATGAATCACAACAGAAAAGCTCAAAAATTCTCAAACACATAGAAACTAAATAGCAGGTTGTTAAATAATGAATGGATTAAGAATGAGATCAAAGAAGAAATAAAAAAATTCCTAGAAACGAATGACAATAAGCATACAACAACTCAAAATTTATGGGACAGGCGAAAGCAGTGCTGAGAGGGAAGTTCATAGCACTACAGGCACACTTTCAGAAGCTAGAAAAAGCTCAAATAAACAACTTAACCCTGCATCTAAAAGAATTAGAAAAAGAACAGCAAGTAAAGCCCAAATGTAGTAGAAGGAGGGAAATAATAAAGGTCAGAGCAGAAATAAATGGAGATCGAAACAGTTATCAAAAAACTCTCAACAAAGAAAAGTCCAGGGCCCAATGGCTTCACAACGGAATTCTACCAAATATTCAAAGAAGACCTAACTCCTATCCTTCTCAAACTATTTCAAAAAATTCAAGAGGAAGGAAGGCTTCCAAGCTCCTTTTATGAGGCAAGCATAATTCTGATTCCAAAACCAGGCAAAGACAACACAAAGAAAGAAAATTATAGGCCAATATCTCTGATGAATATAGATGCTAAAATCTTCAACAAAATATTAGCAAACTGGATCCAACAATATATGGAAAAAATCATACACCATGATCAAGTGGGATTTATTCTGGGGAGGCAAGGATGGTACAATATTTGTAAATCAATCAATGTGATTCATCACATAAACAAAAGGAAGGAGAAAAACCATATGATAATTTCAATAGATGCAGAAAAAGCATTTGATAAAATCCAGCACCCATTCATGATCAAAACTCTCAGCAAAGTGGGAATACAGGGAACATACCTCAACATGATAAAAGCCATCTATGACAAACCCACAGCCAACATCATACTCAATAGGCAAAAATTAAAAGCAATACCTTTAAGATCAGGAACAAGGCAGGGGTGCCCCCTTTCACCACTCTTATTTAACATGGTCCTGGAAGTCCTAGCCACAGCAATCAGACAAGAAGAAGAAATAAAAGGAATTCAAGTTGGAAAAGAAGAAGTAAAACTGTCATTATTTGCAGATGATATGATATTGTATATAGAAAACCCTAAAGTCTCAGTCAAAAAGCTACTGGACCTGATAAATGAATTCAGCAAAGTGGCAGGATATAAAATCAATACTCAGAAATCAGAGGCATTTTTATACACCAACAATGAACAGTCAGAAAGAGAAATTAAGGAAACAATTCCCTTCACAATTACAACCAAAAATATAAAGTACCTAGGAATAAACTTAACCAAGGAGACTAAAGACTTGTACTCGGAAAATTACAAAGCATTGATAAAAGAAATCAAGGAAGATACAAATAAGTGGAGGCATATACCGTGCTCATGGTTAGGAAGAATAAACATCATTAAAATGTCTATATTACCCAAAGCAATCTATAAATTCAATGCAATACCAATTAAAATACCAATGACATACTTCAAAGATATAAACCACATATTCTAAAAATTTATATGGAACCAAAAGAGAACACGAATAGCCTCAGCAATCTTAAGAAAGAAGAATAAAGTGGGAGGTATCACACTTCCTGATATCAAGTTATACTACAAGGCCATTGTACTCAAAACAGCCTGGTACTGGCATAAGAATAGGCATATAGATCAATGGAACAGAACAGAGAACCCAGAAATAAACCCACAGTTCTATGGACAACTGATATTTGACAAAGGAGGCAAGGAAATACAATGGAGTAAAGATAGCCTCTTTAACAAATGGTGTTGGGAAAATTGGACAGCTACCTGCAAAAAAATGAAACTAGAACACCAGCTTACACCACTCACAAAAATAAACTCAAAATGGATAAAAGACTTAAATGTAGGCCATGAAACCATAAGCATCTTAGAAGAAAACATAGGCAGTAAGCTCTCCGATATCTCTCGGAGCAATATATTTGCTGATTTATCTCCATGGGGAAGTGAAATAAAAGACAGGATAAACAAATGGGACTATATCAAACTAAAAAGCTTTTGCACAGCTAAAGACAACAAGGACAGAATAAAAAGACAAACTACACAATGGGAGAACATATTTGGCAATACGTCTGATAAGGGTTTAATAACCAAAATTTATAAAGAACTTGTAAATCTCAACACCAGGAAGACAAACAATCCAATCCAAAAATGGGCAAAAGAGATGAATAGACACTTCTCCAAAGAGGACATACAGATGGCCAACAGGCATATGAAAAAATGCTCAACATCACTAATCATTAGAGAAATGCAAATTAAAACCACAATGAGATATCACCTCACACCAGTCAGAATGGCGCTCATCAACAAAACAACACAGAATAAGTGCTGGCGAGAATGTGGAGAAAAGGGAACCCTCTTGCACTGCTGGTGGGAATGCAGACTGGTGCAGCCACTGTGGAAAACAGTATGGAGATTCCTCAAAAAACTGAAAATTGAACTGCCTTTTGACCCAGCTATCCCACTTTTAGGAATATACCCCAAGGATACCATAGAACGGCTCCAAAAGGAGAAATGCCCCCCCATGTTTGTGGCAGCATTGTTCACAATAGCGAAGATCTGGAAACAGCCCAAGTGTCCGTCAGAAGACGAGTGGATTAAAAAGCTTTGGTACATATATACTATGGAGTACTACTCAGCCATAAGAAATTATGACATCGGATCATTTACAATAACATGGATGGACCTTGATAACATTATACGGAGTGAAATAAGTAAATCAGAAAAAACAAACTAAGAACTATATGAATCCTTACATAGAAGGGACATAAAAATGAGACTTAGAGAAATGAACAAGAATGTGATGGCAACAGGGGTAGGGGGAGAGGGTTGGGGGGAGGGGGGATGGGGTGAAGAAGGAGAGAGGGGTTGGGGGAGGGGAGGGGCACAAAGAAAACCAGATAGAAGGTGACAGAAGACAATTTAACTTTGGGAGAGGGGTATACAGCACAATCAAATGTCAAAATAATCTAGAGATGTTTTCTCTCAACATATGTACCCTGATTTATCAATGTCACTGCATTAAATTTAATAAATAAATTTAAAAAAAAAAGTTTGGGGACCCCTGCTCTAAATGGAGGGAGGAACCAGATTAAACCTTAAACAAAATTCATAATTTTAATTATTGAAATGTGACCAAAACACTTTATTATATGAGAGTGACAATAAAAATAATGGAAATTGCACAAAATTTAATCCAAGGGTAGAGAAAAAACTAACTCCACAAAGAATATAAATAGACAGTGGAGGCAGTTGATATAGGGGTGTATGTGTGTGTGTGTGTGTGTGTGTGTGTGATTGTATATTTTGAGTTTCATTTGTTTTTGCTTAAGCAAACTAATATACATAAACCATTAAATTCTAGTTTTTCTAAAAGTTCAATTAGGCTTGATTATTGGATACAGAAAAAAAGTTGCAAAGGAGAGTGATGGAATTGAAACTGTGGATGCCTACTTTCATTCCCGTCCAAATCCCTGGAAACGACAGAGAGGATATTTGCTAGAATAAACCCATCACTTCAGCAGAAAACAAGGAAAGCACACTCAGCGGCCTAGAATTTATACCGAATTACTGAAACCGGAAAGTTGATTTGAGCATGTCAATACTAGAAAAGACAATCCAAAGACATTCCCGGAGAGAAGGCTGGAACGGATGGCATCGACTCCAAGCTCAGACATTATGGAAACAGAAGGCATGAGGGGATGGACATTGACTCAACAGTCCACTATCCCCAGAGACCTTCCTTTATCCTGATTTAAGAATTTAGAACCAGTGGCGATAAATGGATTTTAATTATTAATATACTTTATAGCTGTTTGACTTTGAACAAGTGATAAAGCTTCACTTGGCCTTGGTGTCTGTCCTGATCTATACAATGTGGGCCACATGTGGTACCTGCCTGGCGAGTTTTCCGGAGGATGAAATGAGGCACTGTTCATGCAGAGACCTTACTGAATTGAATCTATTTCATTAATAGGATGCAATTGTGAAGCAACTTGATTTAAATCAGGGTGCCCCTTAAATCCCATGTGGATAGCTACTTCTTTCCTTGGGTTTGCTGGAAATTTTAAGCAAGTCCCAAAGCTTTTGGGGGGCCCTCAATCTCAGAAAATATCTCATTTTAGCTATGAAATTTTCTGGTCCAGTGAAGTAATCAAAACATCTAACTGATTAGACTTAAGGTTTTCACCTGCCCAACTAGCTCAGTGCTGCTTTAGTCCTGGAAGCCTGCACTGTTGCTTCCTTTCCAGGCTTCTCTCTCCTACTTCCCTTGACTCACACGCCCCTCCAAGGTCTAGCTGATGGGGAGAGATGAGGTGAAAAGGTACATTGTAAGTGGCCCTCACTCTCTTGACCTGTGCTGGTGGCCCTGGGCCTGGAGGACATTCAAAACTGACCCCTCTCATAGGGCATGTTTGTAATTGTTTCCTGGAACTCTCTTACAAGGACTCCAACTGCAGGTTGCTGGAATTAGGCAAAGCTTCTCCTCTTCCTGGTTGATTTTATTCCTTTTCCCAAGCCTTAAGTATCTGGTGAGTCTTTTGTGCTGGGTCTCTTGACCTCCTCCTCTGACCCTAAGAAGCCCTTTCAAGAGTCTGATGAATTCTCTCCAGTGTGTCCATGGGTAAATTCATACACTCACATATCCTTGACCACCATTCTGCTAAAGGGCTGCTTGCTTCCCTCTTCACCCCCTGTTCTGCCAGACCAAGCGTGAACATTCTCAGGCATATGTCCTGAGACTCTACATCCTCTAAATTCCAGGACACACCTATTAACCTCTCTGAGTGGTTCCCTTGAAATACCTTTCAACTGTGGAAGGAGGGACATGCAACCCACAACTAAATAAATCTTTCAACTTTTCAACTCTAGTCTTCAAAGACATAACTATTCACACTGGCCTTAGTTTAGAATCTCTTACAGGTCCTGCTTGGGTGGTCTAGCATCTTGCTTTAGGATGTATGTTTCTTTCTAAATATCAAGAGTGCTCTAGTATATAATCTCTATCAAAACTCTGTGACAGAGGAAGGGGCTTTCATCCACCCTCCTGCCACATCTAGTATGCCACCTGACACATGAAGGTATGGAGGCCCCTTCTTCTTTATATATCTGAGTCCTTGGATGAGGCATTTAAAACTCAGTGAATCTAGGTTTAGAACTGAGCTAGTATCTTTCTTGTCAACTTTATACCTTTGTTGAGAATAGCTAGAAACAAAAAGAAAAAGAAACTGCTTTATATATATAAAAAAATCTATAGAGAAAATAAAACTACTATTAAGATTAACAGTTTCATCACAAATAGTAACTCCTTGGTCTATTTTCCTTCCTATCTAATACACACTGCAAACCTGGTAGAGGAAAAACAAGTTTTCAATAACCATGAGCAAATGTCATAGAGAAGGTTAATATCTTGTTTATTCATCCTATATTAAACCTGAGGCTTGACTACTGTAATGCATGGAATATAAGAATGAATGTTGAGGTTCCTGCACCTCATATTTCAGTTCATCTCACTTCCTCCAAAACTCAAGAGACCAAGAACATTTTTATTTAGAAATAAAACATAAATGGTTTTTAAGGTTCCAAGACTCTAATGCCTCCCTTGCCCAGCGTGCTGTTGTCCTGACTATAGCCCTGTGCTCAGAAAGCAAGATTAAACTGGATTTGGGGGAGTGGGGCAGGGTGGTAATGACCAAGTGGGGTCCCGTACTTGAGAGCTCTATTCATGTGTGAGCTAATAACCAACAAGACAGCCTGATGCAAAGGCAAGAGCGTAGGGTGGAAACTGAGGAAACCATCAAAATGGCCCTGAGATTTGAGCTGTGAGGCAAGAGAACTGAGCCAAGAGAAACAGAGAAGCCAAGAGAGGCTCTGTGTGTTTGTGTGTGACAGAGAGACGGAGAAAGGCTGTTTTGCTGCCTCAGTTCCTTATGTTTCTTGGTTCCATATAGAGGCAGCTGTATCTTTATAATGACCCCCCCTTTTTCAGACTATCCTTATTACTCTGTCAATTGCGATTATAAGAGGAAGAGAGGAAATAGCATGGGGTCTGCAAACCTGATTTTTTCCATCACGCTGGAGAATGGAGAATCTTCTAGGACCATTTCCAATGTAGAAATATGGACCTTTCTAGGCCTGCCCTATTTTAAATTAGCCCAGCCTTTGAGGGCAGAATGTGATTCAAATTCAGTCTTCACACATTCACATCCACCCTTGTCAAATTACCAGCTCTTCAGGCTCCAAGACCATCCTACTAAAGCTGCATTAGATCTTCAACTAGACCCAAAGTTTTCAGCATTGTAGGATAAAATTTAGGGGTCTTTGTAGAGTTGAGTTCCTGCCTCATGCTGATTGGGTAGAAATCTAAATAGTCAAGCTGTGACCCACTCACAGCAATTCAAATAGAAATTATTTATGCAATGAATATTCTTTTTGTAACTGTGTTGAACAAATATTATAAAGATATTAGTAGCATGTTTTGAGTTCAGTTTCATCACCTTAAGACAAGTACAAAAGACTTGAAATCAAAGACCGGGGTTCAAACTCTCACTGTTCCACTTCTCGAGCGACTTGAGTAAGTTGCCTACTCTCTAGGAGTTCTCACCATCGCTAAAACAGAGATAATAATCCCTACTTCACAGGGTTATTGTGAAGGTCAAAGCAAGCCCCTAGCAAGGTGCTGCAGCTGCAGCAGCGACATTATACAAGCATAAGAATTTCTTGAGCACATGCCCTGTGCCACGCTGAGTTAAGCACTTTATCTCATTTTATTTCCTGATAACCTTATGGAGTATACACATTTTAAAGGTAAGATCATAAAGCACATAGTGACTAAGTCATGTGCCTTAGAGACTAACATAGCTAGGAGAGTGGCACTGAAAAAGTGCCCCTCCCTTTATTTTTTCATTTTTCACATGGGGAAGATTCTAGACTTAAAGAAATTAGCAGCAGCTACTCACCTGGGGTTCATCAGTTCCAAATCTCCAATATGTTGAGTTACACAGTTTTTTTACTTCCTCAGGACCCTCTATATCATAATCTTTGGGATAAGCTTCTCTGTTACTATGCCTTAAGAAAAAAATAAGAATCTATTAATAGATAAAGCTTATTTATCATGTTTTGCATTTAAACTTTTTAAAAGTCCAATAAAATTTATTATATCTGTGACATTATCTTAATTATAAATTTACTAAATTTATAATATATTTTCCACTTCTTTTTGAGTAATGCTGAGGCTACTTTCTACAAATAACTCGGCACATGTAGTAAAGCTAGTATCACAAAAATAATACTTAGCAAACATAGCAATTATTCAGGGACTCCAAAGAAGTGAATCTTATGTAATAGTGTAGATTAGTTACTGAAAAGTAAATCCTAAATTAAGATGGAATAATATCTTATAAAAACAACTTGCCACATTAGAAATTTTCCACCATAAATTTTAATCATAATTTTTTTCAAAATGGGAGAGAGCAGACAGTATTTGCTCATATGAATTTATAACGTGATATTTCTAAAGAGGGTCTAAAGAAAACTGACAAACATTAGGTAGAAAAAACGAGTTCTTAAAGCATGTTGATGGAAGAGGAAAATATTATTTCAAACAGCTTGTCTAAAAGACTGGTTAAAAATAATAATAAAGGAGGAATTTGTGGCTAGGGAAGGAAAAGGAAGTGAAGTGGCCTGCAAGAGAAGTATCTGTCTCAAAACTATTTCTTGGGTGAGAAAAAGGAAGCTGAAAACAAGCACTCCACAGGATGGGGCTTGCTATTAGGGAGACAGGGATAGAACTGTGTAAAGGACAGTGAGGTATCCAAAAATTTATCTATCCATCTGTCCCTTTAACTGTATTTTAAGTACTTCATTCAGCATGTGTTTTTAAGTACTTACTACACGCCAGGTTCTTTGCTAGGTACGGGGAATGCCATGGAAAGGCCTGATACAGTCCCTTCCTTCAGCTGCTCTGGTAAGAACAACAGACAAACAAGTAAAATCTACATAATGCTGAGAGTGGTCACAGGGCTCTGGAAGCAGAACAGTATTCACTCATCTTGATGGGGCACCCAACGTCCAAATTAGGATGCCCTTTAGGACCTGACCCTCATCTTGGCCCTTGCACTGCAAATTACACCCTCACCTCCCCACCTCTGAGCTTTGGGAGCAGAGTTATGCTTAGAACACAGCAGAGGGGAAGCCCAGGTCAAAGTGGCAGAGGTCCAACCCTCTTGTCTTCCTCACATCTGAGCATGAATTTTAAAAATGCTAAAAGCGCCTTGGCCAGTTGGCTCAGTGGTAGAGTGTTGGCCTGGCATGCAGGAGTCCCCAGTTCGATTCCCGGCCAGGGCACACAGGAGAAGCGCCCATCTGCTTCTCCGCCCCTCCCCCTCTCCTTCCTCTCTGTCTCTCTCATCCCCTCCTGCAGCCAAGGCTCCATTGGAACAAAGTTTGCCCAGGCGCTGAGGATGGCTCTGTGGCCTCTGCCTCAGGCACTAGAATGGCTCTGGTTGCAACAAAGCAATGGCCAAGATGGGCAGAGCATCGCCCCCTGGTGGGCATGCCGGGTGGATCCCGGTCAGGCGCATGCGAGAGTCTGTCTGACTGCTTCCCCATTTCCAACTTCAGAAAAATTAAAAATACAAACAAAAAACAAACAACAACAACAAAAAAAACCACGCTAAAAGCATTTTGGTATGACACCAGCATTTTTTGAGACTGACAGAAAACTTAAACAAGTCCTTAGTGGGCACACTGAACAATATCAAGAACCAGGAGTGATAGCAGGAATGAGGTCAGGGGTTTGAGTCTTTGCTAAGCCAGGTAACCTCAGCTGTGTAACCTTAGGCAAGCTATATAATCTTCCTGTGTTTCCATTTTCACATATGCGAAATGAGAACAAAAGCAATACCAATATCCTTTTAGATTTTTATAAGAATTAAATAAAAAAGTAAAGGTGGAAGGTCCTTCAAATATTTTAAAGCTCTATAACCATCTATGTATAGTGAATACTAATGGGGTTTTAAAAAATTGGTGTCCAAGAATTGCAACATAATTTTCCCATAATTTAACAAAGCTCTTATCCTCCAGGTGGAATACATTATTAATCATGTTCTGAATTTCTTCCATCTCTAAAGAGTCTGTGTGGTCCCACAATGTCAATAATCCATGTTTGATGTCATCATCTCTCCTTGGCAGCATTTGTGAAAACATCTTCATTCCCCCGTGATTTCCCATTATGATCGATGTAGATCCCCACTATGCCTTCCTGGTCCCTCCACACAGAAGTTTGTATAAACTGGCACTCAGACACAGGGAGGCCACTCACTAGCCTACCAAACACTTTCTTGTGTTCCTCTTCATCCAGGGTCCCAAGAAACACAGACACTGCTCCTGCACTGCTTGCCTGGCTCACCAAGCAAATAGGCGTTTCATGACCACCATACTGGTCGTGGGGGACACATAGGAGCCCGGCCCTTCAACAGCTTCACAGAAAGCACCCTAGATGTTGAGGGATAAGCATTGATTAGGCCACCTGCTCTAGGACTTCCAAAGCCTTAATCCTGAACAAATTCACATGATCTCTTCATGTTCTATGGGAAAGGGTAGCCCAGCTCTTCGTCTCTTCTTCCAAATCTATGTTGTCTTCCTAAGGTCCAAGTTTTTGAACCCCAAAGCCAAGCATTTGGCTCTTTTGCCTGCTGGGTCTTTCTTCTCTGAGGCAGTAAAACCAGAATATCTCCCCAAGAGCACAGGAATTAAAGGAGAAAGCACTAACTAACACTTTAGTATATTATACCCAGGGCTCACTTCTTTATTGGGGTAGGCACAATGCCCGAGACTTGTGATGCTTTTTAGGGGATCCTAGAGTGTTTCAATGATTTTTAAATAAAAAAGGAGAATATAATTCAGCTGGAAGTATATCCATCTTTATACCAATAAAGTAATAAACTATCATTTTAACATTTATTTTATTTTAACTGAAGGAAAAGACATATGAAAGCAAAGATAATTAGTGATCATAAGAGTTGGAATATAGCTCTGATTATTCCACCATGTATTTTAAATTGCATTATAACTAGATTATTACAAAAGATACAGATATGTTCTTTTTCTTATAGCAATCTTAAATTGCACCCAAAGGCCCAGCATTGAAAAGATAAATCTATAATGAAAGTGTTTCTTTGGAGGACTGAGCTAATGCAGTTGGCGTTTCCTAATGCCTGTGCACGAATAATATGCACACAGCCTGCAGGCACCAAGAGACTGGCTGCCAACCTAGCAAAGAGAGATATACATGTTTAAAAATTACAGAATATATAAAAATATATTTTATAGTAATATATGATAGAAAATATTAAACTATATAGTAAAATTTTTATAGTATACTAAATATATTTTTTATATTTTTATATTTTTGAACTATTTAAAATGTATATTTTAAATAGTTTATTTACTATGTGTTAAATACATATTTGCTATATATAAGACTACAGTAAAAGTGAGTAAGGTATTATAAAGAAAATGGCAGAGTAAATTAATTCTGTGACTTTATATTATGTCAGGTGGACATTGGCTTATGTCTTAATTTCCTTGAGATAAACTGAAAATAATATCTTGAGGAAAAAAATGAATTAATGCATTGGGAATGACAAGTGACATATACATACAAAATATTATTATGTAAAATAATACAGTCGTCCCTCACCATATTGTGGTTCACTTTTCGCAGTCTCACTGTATTGAAGATTTTTAAATTGTATATATCTAATTTTCTATCACAGATTTTTTGCGATATCGTGGGATTTTGCAGTATATAAGTATTTTTATATATTTATTATTTTAATTATTTTTATGGTAAAATAAGCATTTTCTAGCCTACAAAATTGAAAACAATATAAAAAGAGTCTGGGAAAGGTTAATAACAGTGTGGGTAAGGTTTATAAGAGTGTGGGGAGGGTCTATAAAGCCTATATATATATATATATATAATAAAATAAAAAATAAATATAAGGTCGCTACTTTGCGGATTTTTGACTAACACGGGGAGTTCTGGAACTTAAACCCTGCGATAGATGATGGACCACTGTAATGTGTCTATTTATAAATGTTTTAGTTGGGTATTTTTAAGTACCTCACCAATACTAATTCATTTACAGCATCTTTGTGAGAAAGAAATAATCAAGTTATAATAAATATATACTTTATATAGCCTTGTTCTCCTTGCTACCTACATTTATTTTTATTCACCATGCAGCTTGCCATGACTTGTCATTTATTGCAATAAAATTTTTTATCAGATAAAATGAATATAATAAAATTATAATGTCTCAGTAAATTTAAATTTTTTGGTTTTGACTTGGTGGTTCAGTGAATAGAGTGTTATCCTGGAGGACCGAGGTCGCAGGTTCAATCCCCAGTCAGGGCACACACAAGAAGCAACCAATGAGTGCACAACTAAATGAAACTAAGTGGAACAACGAGTTGATGTCTCTCTCTCTCTCTCTCTCTCTCTCTCTCCCTCCCTCTCTCTCTCCCTTCTTCTCTCTTTCTCTTTCAAATCAATGGGAAAAAATGTTTTTTAAGTTTTTGACCACAGCCTCCACCCACCCCACTCCCACACACCCTGAGACAGTTGCCAGGGTTTGGAGACACTGTTAGTTGTTGCATCTGGGCGGGGTGGGTTGTTACTGGCATCTAGCGGCACTGCTACCCATCCTACAATGCACAGAACAAACCCTGCCACAAAGAAATATCTGACCTAAAGTGTCAGAAGTGCTGAAGTTGAGAAAGTTCTAGAGAAAAGTTGCATACCAGACTCAGATCAGTGAGTGTTTCATGAAGCAGCAAAAGTTTCCCTCAAAATTTGTAGAACCAACATAAAATGGCCAATTTTGTCTTGATAAGAACATCAAAAATAAAATAAGCATCTATCACCTTTAATTAGAAGATCTCTAACACCAAAGATAAATAAAAACAATCTGAGTCCTTTAAATGGGATAAATTTAGCTATACAGTAAACTAGCTACATGACTTTACAGCCTATACATCACCTTGGATTAGTAAAAGAGTCATTGTTGGCTTCTGCAGATATTAATTTGCCCAGATATGTATTTGACAGCAGCTGGTCAGCAGTCAATTCAAGGCCAAAGCAGCTTGAACACAAATATACCATGCTGCCGACTAAATGAAGAGTTGTGTCTTTGGTGCCAGGCATTCAGGTATAGGCTGACATTCTTGCTGGGAGAAAGGTCCATAGGGCTTCCTGCCAACAGGGTTAGAATCTTCCTTGACAAGCAGCCTTGCTTCTTCTGAGGACCTGGATCTATCAAGCCCAGAACCGAAGACTATTTCTTTATATAAGAAATCTTAATTACATAAGATGAAGCTTGCTTTCTCTAGTCTACTGTGAGAGAAATAATATGAATATGAATAGAATTAGGAATTGGGAAAGGGCTGACAGGATAGGATCAGAGCTGTCAACTGTTTTGAAAGGAGCTTGGAACCATGACCCTGTTGTCAAAAATGCCACTTAGACTGATGTGAAGTGGGTCAAGGTCAATAGAATCCAGGAGGGCAAAGACAGCTTGAGCAGGCCCCACTCTGAACAAATGGCCAACATATCCAGCCAGTACACAACTTTCAGATACCAACCCTACAATCACCTGAACCCTCTAGAAACTGTTTATCCTATCTCCTTCAGCCTAGCATAGTCCCAAGTCATGCCTTCTTAAGAGGACCTCCTGGGTCTGTTCCTCAGGTACTTGGTGAGCTTGCATTTCCTACCGTTAAGAGTTGGGCTATTCCACATCAAATCAGATCTGTAAGCCCCCTTTGAGTAAATGTATACAAATCCTTAAGTGAGTTGCAAGGCTGAACAAATTAAAGTCCAGAGTATTCTCAGGGAGAAACCTGCAGCTTCCCTGTGGCTGTCCCGAAAGTCAGTGGAGGACAGGATGGAATTAGGTCATAGGATACTTTTCAAGGGAGAGGGAACCAAGTTATGCTCTAGGATTTCCATGTTCCAATGTCTATGTGAAGAAGGTAAGGTGGGAGGGGTATTGCAAAGAAACCATTATCTTTTTTTTTTTTTAATAAAAAATTTTCAAGCCAGTGGGAGCTCAGGCTGTAGTGGGGAGAAACCATTATCTTTATAACTGCTATGCCTTTCTTAATGTTGTATAACTATCCATTAATTAATTTGCCTTCTCATTAGATTAAGAACTTCTTAGATACAAGTTTTATTTTTTATTCATATTTTGTGATCTCAGCCATGCCGAGCATAGTCTAACACATTGTAAATGCTTATTAAATCTTAAATAATTGGTTGGTTGATTGATTGAATGTTCTTATATTTTGTTACAGTAATTTTAATGTAAATGCTGAAAGCAATGGCTTTTAAATATGTCTATAAAAATAAAGAGTATCCCAGATCAATCTGCAAAAGCATACATAAAGAGGGAATAATGCATATAGAGATGCTCATTCTTTGCAGTAGCCTGACCTGTGGTGGCGCAGTGGATAAAGCATCCACCTGGAATGCTAAGGTCGCCAGATCAAAACCATGGGCTTGCCTGGTCAAGGCACATATGGAAGTTGATGCTTCCTGCTTCTCTCCCCCTTCTCTCTCTCTCTACCTTCTCTAAAATGAATATAAATAAAACCTTAAAAAAAACTTGTCTCAGAAGGAATTATAAATCTACTTGCTGAATGGGAAAACATACATATGCATAACACTGACTGCAAAGAATGTTTGTAGTTGAGCAATACCTGATATGAGTACAATGAAAATTCAAGCTGAATACTAGTTTCTGGTTACTTGACATGAGACACATTTTCTTTGCAGATTTAAAGATGTTAAAAATGTTTAGCTAAGACTCCAGATGGCAGAATACGTTAATTTAAAATTTTAGAATTATTTTATGTAGTTCACAAGTATTCTTTCAGCCATTATATGTTCTGATGTAAATCTAACCCAAACAAGGGTTAGATTTTATTAGGCTTTATAATCATCTGCTACTTAGAACTTTAAAAGAAAATTACCCTCAACAGTCAGCTATATTTTCTGAACACATTAGAAGCATAAAAACAATAAAATCAAAGACTGCAAAGAAACATTTGACAATCCTCTTTAAAGAGTTCAATGGGCCCTGGCCGGTTGGCTCAGTGGTAGAGCATTGGCCTGGCGTGTGGAAGTTCCAGGTTTGATTTCCAGTCAGGGCACACAGAAGAAGTGCCCATCTGCTTCTCCACCCTTCCCCCTCTCCTTCCTCTCTATCTCTCTCTTCCCCTCCCACAGCCAAGGTTCCATTGGAGCAAAGTTGGCCTGGGTGCTGAGGACAGCTCCATGGACTCCGCCTCAAGCGCTAGAATGGCTCTGGCCACAATGGAGCAAAGCCCCGGATGGGCAGAGCATCGCCCCATGGTGGGCATGCTGGGTAGATCCTGGTTGGGCACATGCAGGAGTCTGATTGCCTCCCTGCTTCTAACTTCGGAAAAATACAAAAAAAAAAAAAAGAGTTCATGGACTAATAATTTACATGCTAAAGTAGTGCTATTTGGTGGTAAAAATGTAGCAGTTGAAAAATGGAGACTTTTAGATGTACTTTCAGAAGCATAAGGAAAATCTTATGTACTCAGGAGATATTGTGACATCCGAGTTATGAAGAAAGATTTTGTTTTTCAACGTGTCTCATGCTGTATGTGATTTGCACATCTATAACCATGAAACCATAGAATTTGAAGCCTAAACTCCACTCAAAATAAAAATCTCTGGATGGAGGCAGATAAATGAAGTAATTTTTTTCACTCAACATACATTGAGTAGCATGTAAACACAATCCATTATTATTATGAATTTTCTACACAAAAAATCTTCAAGAATAGGAGGCCCCATGGAAAATATTGGGAAGGAGCAAAAGGAATATAACACGTTTGAACTTTTGCCTATCTTAATAATTTAAATGTTAAATAAATGGTATCAGTCTAATTAATTGCCAAACAAATGACTGTGAAACAGCTAAAGGGACATACATTAAGTAGAGAGACATTACAATTGATTATCCCACTTGGGATACTTTTAGAGGGAAATGAGGTACTACATACACTGGCAGTGGTAAAAAATAGGACTATCCTACTCAAATCAGAATTGGGACATTCTTTCCTTATCTTCAGACAACTAGATATAAATTATCTTCAAATCCTAGTATATTGCTTACTGTTTCTTTGGTCCTCCTGTCAAGAAACAGCTTATAGGCCCTGGCCGGTTGGCTCAGCGGTAGAGCGTCGGCCTGGCATGCGGGGGACCCGGGTTCGATTCCCGGCCAGGGCACATAGGAGAAGCGCCCATTTGCTTCTCCACCCCCCCCCCTCCTTCCTCTCTGTCTCTCTCTTCCCCTCCCGCAGCCAAGGCTCCATTGGAGCAAAGATGGCCCGGGCGCTGGGGATGGCTCCTTGGCCTCTGCCCCAGGCGCTAGAGTGGCTCTGGTCGCGGCAGAGCGACGCCCCAGAGGGGCAGAGCATCGCCCCCTGGTGGGCAGAGCTAGCCCTGGTGGGCGTGCCGGGTGAATCCCGGTCGGGCGCATGCGGGAGTCTGTCTGACTGTCTCTCCCCGTTTCCAGCTTCAGAAAAAAGAAAAAAAAAAAAGAAACAGCTTATATTGACTGACCGACCATCCTCTGGGTGGTAGAAGAGTAGGGCTAAAGAGAATCAGGGTTTTTAAAGTATATTATATATTAGTAATTACTATAGTCCAAAGAATACCTTGGCAGTGTACCTACATCCTGGCATGAGTGGCATGAAGACTAGTTTGCCACGCTCCAAATCAAAAGCAAACATCTGATTGCCTGTATAAACTCCTATTCCTATACTGTTAATATTACTGGCTTAAATAATTTAATTACTCTAGAATAACATCAAAAGATTATATTGTGTGAACTTAAGGTCCATTTTAATGTACACTTCTGTGAATTCATGAGTAATGCATATTAAGTATATAACACAAGCTTCTTTGATTTTAAAGTAATTCATCTACATTAGAAACAAAGGAACAAGCCTTTCTTTATGAATAGGATCTAGAACTAAAATACTCTTCTCTTATGGACAGAGCTACATAAATATGTATTTTCCCTTTTCTTCCTAGCAAAAACAGAAAGGAGATGGGAAAATTACAAGCAAACTTAAGTTGCTGGCAAAATCAGAAGTTATAATCCCCAGATTACATCACATATGCAGGCTACCATAAGCTGCCAAGACCCAGTCAAAAACAACTGGAAGAAGTGGCAATAAGAGACAGTAGCAAGAAATCTCAGAAATGAGATTCTCAGAGATAGAACTCTCTCACCACCAGCCAAATTACATTTCTGTGTTTATACAAAAAAACTCATTGAAAACAAAGGAAAATGCTATGTTATACACACAGACATACATACAGACACGCACATACACACACACACACGGGTTGGCAAAAATAGGTTTATAGTTGTGAGTATGTGAAACAGAGTTTATTCTTGTACTATTATTTTACTTATTTTTTCCAAGTGATAGGAGGGGAGATAGAGAGACAGACTCCTGCATGCACCCCGACTGGGATCCACCCAGCAACCCCTGTCTGAGGCTGATGCTCTGCCCATCTGGGGCCATGCTTGCAACTGAGCTATTTTTAGTGCCTGAGGAGGAGGCTCCATGGAGCTATCCTCAGTGCCTGGGCCGATCACTTGAACCAATAGAGCAGTGATTCTCAACCTTTCTAATGTCGTGATCCCGCAATACAGTTCCTCATGTTGTGGTGACCCCAAACCAAAAAAATAATTTTGGTGGCTACTTCATAACTGTAATTTTGCTACAGTTATGATTCGGAATGTAAATACCTGATATGCATTATGTATTTGCCGATGGCTTTAGGCGACCCCGCCGGGGTCGCGACCCACAGGTTGAGAACCATTGCAATAGAGCCATGGTTGCAGGAGGGAAAGAGAGAGACAGATAAGGGAACCGGTAGGGATGGAGAAGCAGATGGTTGCTTCTCCTATGTGCCCTGATTGGGAATCAAATCCAGGACATCCACACACCAGGGAGACATTCCACCACTAAGCCAACTGACCAGGGTTTCTTTTGTTATTATCTAATAATTATTGTATTACAACTGTAAACCTACTTTGCATGTGTGTGTGTGTGTGTGTGTGTGTGTAACACATTAAAAGTTCTTAGAAACTGAAAATTCCGTGGAAATTGCCAGACTAACATTTGGATAAAGGCCGGAAACCAATGGGGTAAATAGAACTTATAAACACCAAATCTGCTGCTGTCCTTGGGGTGTTTGCCAACACTGTATAAGGGCAATGGCTTCAGAACTAGAGGGACAAAAGTCTAGTCCTAGAGCTCAGACTTTTGGGAACCGAGGAAGGAAATTTCACAAGAAGTCTTCCATCTGAGATATAGATTGTGCTCTCCAATACAATTTCTCCTCTTCTAGGAATACAAGAGGTTAAAATTTCCAGCTCCCATGAAGGTAGTAGGGTCTTTAGACTAGTTCTGGCCAATAAATAAATATGAGCAGAAATGATATGTGCCATTTCTGGGGCAACACAGTAAATGAAAACTCTTGTATAATCCTCAATTCTTTTTTCCCTCCAGAGCAATTGATGACTTTCCAGATGATCGAATCTCAATCAGTCTGCATCCTGGAGTATCTACGTGGAAGAATGCCCTACTCCCCCCACCAAAAACCTACAGTGGACCTTATGTGAGTAGAAAATACATCTTTATGTGTTAAACCACTGAGACTTTTTTTTTAGTTGTTTGTTATCACAGATTAAGCCTAGCTAGTCTAACATAGAAATTGGGACAAGAAGTGGAGTGGATGCTACTGTAATAAAATCTAATATATATGGTATTAGCTAAAGGTCAGGCAGAAGACAATAGGAAACTGATATCTGAGGCTGGAAAGGCAAACATTTGATAGCCACAGTAGGTGAAGAGTCAAGTCATGTATCTAGTGAGATTGGGAAAGAGGCTGAAAAACAGTTTGTCAGTTCTGTGTGTGAATTGCTAATTGACAGTTGTTTTGCCAAGGTATTTTAAAAAGAGTGAGAGGGAGATAAATAAATTCAGGAAACTGGCTGGTTTTCAAGAAGAAAAAGGAAAAATAAGAGATTCTAGAAATTTGGGTTCTTGAAATGGTAAAAGAGCCAACCACGTTTAGATCCCAAACAGTAAGAGAGAAAAGTGAGACAGACTTTTTTGAGACAAAGTTCCATCAAAACTAGAACTCGCAGCAAAGTTCACCCAATTGCTAGATTCTCCAAGTGAATTAAGTTGCACTGAAGCAAATATCAGTTTAAGGAGCTGGACAAACAGAAGTTCTCAGGGTTTCTGATTTCTGTAACTATAACAGTTTCAAAGTGACATTCAAAATGTTATGAGGAGAAAAAAATAAAGAAATCTGAGAACTTTGTCTAGAAAGAATTGAGAGAGAAGTTACTAACAGTTGGAAATAATTGTATTCAAACAAATAATACGAAGCTTTTAAGAACTGTATACTTCCAAACAAGCCAGGGAAATTGCATATAAAAGCCTTTATCTGTTCAATATTTAAAATATATTTTGGCACCCAAACTTTGGGGGACAGAAAATGAACTGAGAAATCTGAACAGCATAGGAGGCTATATTCTATCTATGACATCACTGCCGCTGTGGTCAAGGAGAATAATAGAAAAGGTCCCACCTGGACAGAGTTGAGGGCTACAGAGAGAGATGGGAAAGGAAAGCTACTGCCAGAAAGCAGCATCAGGATCTAATCAAAGAACATTCCTGACCAATGTAGGTCTCCCCACCAATGTCTGCCTGACACAATTGAAGAATGTGGATAATGAGAGTCCTGTCACTTCTACCCTTCCTCTTTCTGAGGGGCGGTACTTATTGCATCTACCTTGTCCCTGTCCCAGCACTGAACACTGTATAGATGGACAGGGTGCAGGTAGTTTGTTTTATTGTTTTATAGGCTTTTGAAACAAGTAGAGCCATAGCTAGAATTAGTAGAGAGACTATAGCATAACAAGTGGAGATCTTAGACATTTGACCTGTGACTAGATAGACTCTGGGTCATCTTCCTTGGGTAAATGGGTGAATATGGTCTGCATGTGGGAAGAGTGAGACCAATAACTGGTGACCTGCCTAAAAAATACAACTTTAATGGCACATGAAACTTTCATAAAAATTAAGAAAAAAAAAATCCATCTATTTAAAAGATGCCAATAATGCAATAAAACTTGAAATTCACAACAGTTTTAAGAGATTGGTCTTATATCTGGGAATATTTAAACATTTTACCAAACAACTCAAATCAAAGAACAAACTTAAATTGCTGAATTTGTCATAAATTCCAATAGAAATACCACTTATAATAATCCATAAGATATACATAAAACACTACCTACAAAAAAATTCAAAGGTCTAAGTATTTATATTAGTAAAAATGAAATAAAAATAAATAAATGAAGCATTTAATTCAAAAGCAGAAAAAGAACAAACAAGCCAACAGAAATGAGAATGACAGAATAATTCAAAGTAAAAGCAGAATGAAATAAGTTTAAAAAAACAGAATGAGTGAGTAAACAAAATAGACAAACTCCTATCCAGAAAATTAAGAACAAAGACAGGTGAAGTATAAAAAATAGAGAAATGTCATATCCATATCATAAACTATTATTAGGCAATTAAAATAAATAAAGTATTCATACATGCTATACCATGGATGAACCTTGAGGGTATTATGCCAATAAAAGAAGCCATCACATAGGATGATTAGATGATTCCATTAATATGAAATGTCCATTATAGGCAAATCTATAAAGAGAGAAAATAGAAGAGTGATTGTCTAGGTCTTGAGGGATAGGAAAATTTGGGGGCAACAGCATTTCTTTTGGGGTTAATAAAAATGTCCTAAAATCTATTGTGTTGATGCATATACAGCTCTGTGACTATACAAAAAGCCATTGAATTATACACTTTCAAAAGATTATCTGTATGATATATGAATTACATCTTAATAAAGATGTTTTAAAAATAGGATATAATCATCAAAATAAAAGAAAAAAATTTTAAATCATTAAAGATAACTTCCCATAAGTCTATGCATATCTGGAAAGCTAGATACCATAAAACTTTCTATAAAAACCAATTTACCAAAATTGTCCTCAGTAAAGACAGAAGTCTAAACAGTTAATTTTTAGAGAAGTAATAGAAAAAGTAGTTAAAGAAAAAGGAGACCCTCCAAAACAGTACTAGGCCCAGCTGGTTTTATAGTGGGAGGAAATTTGTTATTTGTACCTGAATGTCTAGAAGGACATTTGACATGCCTTGATCTGCTTACTCATCTAGGGGTACATCGGCCCGGGTGAGAGCAAGAAGACATATAGTGGATCCCATTTCACTCACTATATTCACTTTAACATAACTATAAACCAACCAGAGGTAGCCTTTCAAAATTATTTATATTTATCATAAGATTGCTTGAGATACAAAGAAAGTCCAGTAAAAAACATACAATCTGCCTGACCTGTGGTGGCACAGTGGATAGAGCATTGACTTGGAACACTGAAGCCACCAGTTTGAGACCGTGACCTTGCCTGGTCAAGGTACATATGACAACTAATGGGAAGCAACTATGAGTTAGCACTTTTTGTTCTCCCTCCCTCACCCATGTAAAATCAATAAATAAAATCTTTTTAAAAAAATACAGTCTACCTAGATTAAACTTATCTAATTATTCACATAATATACATAATCATTGTTTTGAGTTCTGGGTAGAAGTCTACAATATCTTAATCTCTAAGAAATTGCCTGCAATGAAATTTTGGATGCTTTGTTGGCACGAACCCCTACAATGAGAACAGGTGCCACTAAACACTGAAAATACAGGATTCTTACACAGTAATGAGTAGGGGGTTGCTTTTCTGTGACTAGCTCTATTAGGGGTTTGTTGTCTGCATCCTGCTATGCACACCATATGCAAACTGGCTAGACTTAATGTGCCGACCCTAGACACATGTTAGCTCTATTCTCCTGACACATCTGTCTGTAAACTTGTAGATATGTAGATTAGGCATCATATGGATAGATGAGTAAATGCTGTTTAGCTGGCATGGCTACCACTAGAACTAAGAGTCACAATTTTTGCAATCACACACTTGACATCACTAGCTACCAGTCATTACGCAATCTAAAATGCCTGTACATATTTCCAAAAATTCTGAGAAAAGTGGTAGTATAATGACCTCAGTTGAAAACTAACTAATGTGGCACCTTTAGTTCTCCATGTAAATCCTAGCAGCTCAGATAACCTCCTCTAGGAAACTTTCCCTGATCTAATAGGCCTAATTGCTTCTCTTGGATGTTCCCAGAGCACCCTGCATACCCCAATCCTAGCATGTATCACAGTGCATAGTAATCGCCTGGTTAGCCTTATTTCTGTCTCACTATAATCCTGATCTCCTAAGGGAAGGGAGGATGTCTTGTTCACTGTCCAATCCCAGACCCAACAGAGTGTCTGCAACAAATGCCATTCAAAAAGTAGCTCTTTAAACAAATAAACAAACAAGGAAAACAAACAAAAACTTATAACACAGACAACCATATATTGGTTACCAGAGGAGAAGGGGAAGGGAAGAAGTGAAGAGTAAAGGGGGCCAAATACATGGTGATAGAAGAACATTTGACTTTGGATGGTGGGCATACAATGCGGTACACAGATGTTATAGCATAGAATTGTACACTTGAAAACTATATAATTTTATTAACCAATATCACCTCAATAAATTTAATTTTAAAACATTTTAAAGTAAAAAAGTGCTCCTTAATGAACATTTTTAAGTGACCCCCCCCCCCAAAAAAAAAGCTCAGGTAATGTTTCTGACTTCTGGCAGAGCATCTTAGTGTTTTTCATTTGTTTTTGTTTGGGGGTGTTTATTTCTTTAAGTATTTAAAATTTGTGACAAATCATTCACATGTTTTCAGTTCATAATATTCTTCCTATCACTTTCAATAAAATGAGACTAAAGTCCTTACAATAAATAAATGACATATATTAATTCCCCCATTTGACTGAACCTGGAAAAATCTGATAGGGATCTAACATCTTAACAAAGAAACACAATTTTTCTGTCAATTATTTCTGTTAATGCTTCAAAATTCAGTTAAATCAAAATAAAAATATTCTGAGTGACTAATGACAATTAAAATGAATTTGTATTTCAAATAAAAAAACAGTAATAAAAGTGTCCATCAAAAACAGTAACACAATATTCAAATTTATTCAGAACTAACTTTATCAAAATACTATAAAGATCTGTTCATCTCATCTCCACACAAGATTCTGTTTTCTGCTCATTAAATCTAAGGCCAATTTTTACTTTATTTTTTATTTTTATTTTAAAATTTTTTATTTTGTTCAACATGTATTTAGTTAGTGTTTTTGATTCTTAGGGCTACCATCACAAATTACCACAAACTTGAAGGCCTAGAATAACAGGAATTTATTCTCTCACAATTCAGGAGACTAGATGTCTGAAGTCAAGCTGTCAGCAGGGCCATGCTTCCTTTGAAAGCTCTAGGAAGGAAACCCTCCTTGTCTTTTCCAGCTTCTGGTGTAAGGTCAATTTTTAAAAACTGCATTGGGTTGGTACTGGTTTGGGTGGGTGTGGGAAGAACATAATTCAAAGTCAAAATAACAGCAAATGTAGGAAATCCCCAATATATTAATAGGTTGTATTCTAAACTTTTGCTGTAAAATTGGGTCTTTGGAATTTGGAATTCATTCTCCACTCTAGTAGCTATTCAATTATATAGTAGATATCCATAGAATAGGATGGGATACAGTAGATCTATAGGAAAGGGTAGGATATAACATCTATAGAATAGGATGGAATACAGTAGATATCTATAAGATTGCCAGCCCCGCACTTCTTTCTCCTGGGTTAGTCTACCTTGCCCCATGGCTATTAGGGAGCTATCATATTTCCATTTAACCTTGCCCAGTCAGATGAGCCCAAACAGATACTTGGCTCAGGAATGGAAATGTCACCTGAAATTTATGATTCTGAACTGAAAATACCTTAAAATACATCTTTCTTTGTAGGATGAAGATGTGAGATAAAAACTCCATAACTGGAACAGCCACGTTTCCCATAGTATTCAATGGTAAGATGAATCAAACCGCACAAATAAAAGGACAAAGGAAACAGGAAGTGAGGCTGGTTGCATTTGCATCCCTTATTCCAGTTGTTTCTAAGATTGAACTACATCCCTGCCCTCCTTACCTAGTAATCAATCATTCTTTGAATATCCTGAGCTAATTAATACACTCTCTTGCTTCGTTAGACTAGCGCAAGCTGAGTATCTGTCACTTGTAACCAAAAGACTAACCAGTACACACAGAAAATGGTACCAATGTGGTGGCTTCCCAGGCCAACTCAGAGAAAAGTTCATCTAACAATACCAGTTCCAGGGCTATTAAAAATCCTGAGCTTGGTCCTGACGTTCACAGACTCAACCTCTCCTTATCACTGAGCTCCACATTCTTCCTACCTTCTCTCTAACTTCCCACACCCTTAACTAGAAGGGATCATCAGTGAGATAGGAGAAAGAAAACTTGATTTAACAAAAGTACTTGTAGCTGTCTATGAAGGAAAGAGGAGGGGGCTCTGGTGGCTCCTGGGGTCCTGGTGGGAAAAGTTTCCGAGGGTAGGGAGTTGGCTCAGGTAGGGGTACTTGTAAACAGCAATGATATTTCCTAATCCAAGTATACCCACATGGGGAAATTCCTGTCCTGAAATACTCTGTCTTACAAGGGTTCATCTTGCAAGCAACACTGGTTTTTCTTGGCCCTTGCCAATTAAGTTCAGCAAAACATCACACAAAGGTCAAGGCACAAGGATTCTATAAACACAAGATTTTAGAAAAATAATTTGATTGGAACTTCATAAAAGACAATAGCATTGAAAGAAAAATGTAGCCAGGACAAAAGGATGCATTTCCTGCATTGTATCTTGAAAAATAGAAAATAAGGTGCTTCCCCACATCCCAAAACTACTACATTCAAGAACATTTGTGGGTAGATACGTATGTTGAGGAATAAGAACATAGGACTAGATTTAAAATAACCATGGTGTAGTAGGACCTACCATTATAGAACACAGAATGAAAGGGTGGTTAAACCAAATGAATGTGAATAGCATCATCTTTTTTATCCAACATAAACTAGCCATTAAAAAGATATTTAAAAAAGACTTATAATAAAATGTAAAGCCAGTATCCACGGCCAGGGCCACCATCAAAGCAGCCCAGCCCATGCAGGTTTGCATTGGATTCGGACAGTCGGTAAAGAAACAACGGAGCCACAAACTGGTGGGCCATAGTCTTTAATCCTAGCTTGCACCCAGCGGGCAAGTAAAAATACACACTGGGCTCCAAAACCCACTCACATTCAGTGCTCACAAAGCCACTGACTTATCCGAGTTTCCTAGAATCAAAGGTTTCTAGCTCACCAGCCTTATTCTCCTCAGTTCCCCATCTCCTTCCTTATCCCAGATACAAACTCTGTACAAACTGGCATCTCACTCAGCACTCCGCCATCTTGGCTCCGTCTCCTGGCCACATGGCCTCTTTCTGCTCTCTGCTCTGCTCCCTCTGCTCTCTCATGCTAATCATCCCAGGAACCAAGAGCGCAAGCTCCCTTTCTGCCCCTATTTTATAGTGTAGATTCAAAACCTTTAATCTAATATACAAAGTAGGGAAGTCTCTAATACAAAGTCACTTCTCTGAGGCATGATTAGATTGTACCACCCCACATCAAAAAGGGTGGGAAAGGCTTAATCCCAAAACCAAGCCCCAGGCTACAAGAATTCTCAACACACATTAATATCACCTGGGAGACGGCCTCACGTGGGCAGCGCTATTTTTAACAAAGTGAGCATAATACATTTTATCTGCCCAACATAAACTATGAAAAGTGACTCAGACTCTGAAAAAGATGAAGTATTCTGTCTAAATTCTGATCATGTAGAGAATGTTTGCACCAGGGGAAAAAGATATAAAAAATAAAAAATTTTAAAGTAATTTTACTTAATTTTAATGAAAATAATACATGTTCATTATGGCAAATGCAGAAGTGGCAAAGAGAAAAAAAAAAGATCAAAGAAACCATAAATCCACCATTCAGCAGTAACTATTGTGTTACACGGTAAATATCCTTTCAGTCTCTCCTCAATACATATAGGCATACTTTTAATAAAAGAATTCAATACATAGTACTCTTTTTCTTGCTCACTTATACTAAGGTAATATTTTTAAATATTAACATTTGTACTTTGCTTCACTCTTTAAAATAACATTTGCTCTAATAAATCAGAAGCATCCACATTTGCCTTGGGAACATTCAGGATTATTGTACCAGGAATATGAAGAAAAATAAAGTGTTGCTGATTAACCTCTAACAAAAAAGAATGAAATTTTTGAGTGCTGAAGGAGATCTTTTTTTGAAAGTTGGAGATTGTTGAGAAATAAAAGATTTAAAATTCATAAGCTTCTATTAACAACAAAAACGAGAAACTCCCAAACATAGGACAGATAGAGTGATCTTAAACCTTATATTTTAAAGCAGGTTACTTTAGAAAGTAAAAGAGAGATATTTAGTTAAATTTCAGGCCAATGAGAGCTAACCTATCCTGGGCAAACCATGGCATATGCACAGCCTCTCTACAGGGTATTTGGTGAAAGCTCAGTTGAGTGTTAGTGAGCCAGCTGCGGGGTTGCCATGGTGAGGGATGGAAGTGCACCTACTACAGTGGCTGCGGTGTGACCAGCCTAAGTCTGGGGCTCAGGAAGGACAAGCCTGACATAGGATCTGTAGTACCAACAAGAGTCAAAGTAGAACTGAGTTTGCAAGCAGAGATATCAGATCCTCAACAAACCAAGTAGACTGTCACCAATTTACCAGCAGAAGGCACAGAAATTGAATAAAGGGTAAGGTGAGAAAGAACAAGGACCCACACATAGATCTGGGGTCCTCACTCCCCCACCACCAAAATATCACATAACCTCAGTCCCTCGTACACACACAAACACCAGGGGAAGCAGAGGGTGGAGGAAGAAGGTCTTAGGAAGAGTGGGCACTGTTTTGAAAGAGATGGTTTTTGGGCACTGTTCTAAGAGATGGTTTTAATCTAACTCTAAGAGACAGAGCTACCCTTTAATTGGCATGTTTGAATTTTTCTCTCATAGTCAACAGTTGAAAAGCTATGAGGATCAGTTTTAGAAAATAAATATTATATATGCATGGCATTTGTATGCAAATTTCTAATTCTGCTACCCACTAGACAGTGAATATATATCCATGTTATTGGCCTACTATTATATCATCTCAAATGGTCACATAATAGAATTTATATTTTTTTAAGTATGAGTTAAAAAATATACTGCTCACAAAAATTAGGGGATATTTCAAAATGAATAGGAAGCTATAAAATATCCCCTAATTTTTGTGGGCAGTGTACAAATATCTCTTTAAAGGGTAAATACTATTTGTCTCTATATTAACCGAAAATCTCCTTATTTCCTGTTAGTCCCTGGTAAGTCACACACTACAACTAGGAAAAGCACAGCTTAGCTTCCATTTTAAATTCTTTACCATTCCAATCAGAAATCTAATGCATTATACCTTACTAAGTTCACTTACACAGAAGTAACCAAAGATGGGGTTTTGATGTCATTCTATGACATCTGTATTACATCTGTGAAAATCAACTCTGGCTTTATTATGGACTCATGCTATCCCTTTCCCACAATTATGACCACATTTTATTTTTATTCATTTTTTCCCCTTCTCTTTCTGTTTTCTTCCTATTATGGGGTGTGGAAGGAGGGTATAAAATGCCCCGCTCCATTAATATAGGCAGGAGAAAACAGTAATTGAAATTACAAATATATAAAATTAACCTGAGCTCTTTAAACTCTGTCACCATGGAGATCAAAACATGAACTATCTCAATGAGAATTCCAATGAATTTTTTTTTGCTTTAAATTTTTATCACTTATTATTGAATGTTGATTTGGCCAAGGAAAGGATAAGTAAAAATAAAAATAAATAAATATAAGAGCTAGCCTCACACCAGAGAATTTATTAAGGACAAATATAGTTGTTCTGGTTCTTAGTATTACTTTGTTCCAGTGAGTGTGGAGATATCTCAAGAGAAATTTTCCCTCAATTCAGAATTCCTGATGGAATTACCTAATGATATAGCTCCATAAATGCTACAGAACTGAATAGAGAAATATAATCTCTAGAAAAGGCCTCTCTCACTCAGAATCATCATGGTATGATGCAGGGGATAGGGTCCTCTACCCACCATTACAGCTGCAAGGAAGAAACGGCTCCTAGGCAATGTCTCATCCTAGTTATGAGCCAGAAACCTCTAACAACCTTTCTGGGTATATCACTTTATACACAACTGTTTTAAATATGTGAAATCGAACAGAAACACAGGAATCATCCAAATGTTTAAAGTAGGTAAGTCACAATTTCTCTCAGTCATCAACTCTATTTTCTATATAGGTATAGTCACTTAATTGATTGAGTACTCCATTGAGAGGCAATTCAAATGGTGTTTAATAAGTAGTAAGTGTTAATCTTTAATAAAAGATTAAAATTCACTAGAAGTTTAATATGTAATAAAATAAGTCAACAGAATGCAAACAGTTATGACCAGAATGTATAAAAACAAAATGGTCAATAACATTATTCATTTGAAAGTTTATCCAATTTGAACTTCATGCAGTTTTTTTTAAGGAAAGATCTCGATGACTGGTTGGGTGCCAAAAAAAAAGTGCCAGCAGCACAACTAGCTTAGAAATATAGCATTTGGCCTGACCAGGTGGTGGCGCAGTGGATAGAGCATTGGACTAGGATGCAGAGGACCCAGGTTCGAAACCCCGAGGTCGTAGGCTTGAGCGCAGGCTCATCGGCCTGAAGATGGCTCACCAGCTTGAGCATAGTATCGCTGACTTGAGCGTGGGATCATAAATATGACCCCATGGTCACTGGCTTGAGCTCAAAGGTCACTGGCTTGAAGCCCAACGTTACTGAATTGAGCAAGGGGTCACTTACTCTGCTGTAGCTCCCAGGTCAAGGCACATATGAGAAAGCAGTTAACAAACAACTAAGATGCCACAACGAAGAACTGATGCTTCTCATCCCTCTCCCTTCCTGCCAGTCTATCCCTATCTGTCCCTCTCTCTGTCTCTGTCACACATTCACAAAAAAGAAAAGAAATATGTATAGGATTTGGTTCCTGTGAGCCATTTTCATCAACAAATCAATATACAATCTGATTTTATATGTGTTTCTAGTTAGAGACACCTTATTTAATACATATTGTTTATTAACATTGAACTAACATCCAATAGCACTATAACTTATACCTGAATTAAACTTATGTAACACATGAGTTTTCTCCCCATCACACACTTCTTGCACTTAGGAACACTAGACAGCACTTCAGCACTAAGTTTTAGGACCATTTTAACAATGAAATCACCACAAAAAGCACCAAAATGCAAAATTAAATAAATAAAGTGGAACTAGATAGACTGAAAAGAATACTTGTTCACGGTATCAACGCTAAAACAAAAAGGCAGAGTGCCACTTTTTTTTTTTAGGTATTGAGAAGGTGAGATAGTGAGGCATTGAGAAGGTGAGATAGTGAGGCAGTTTCCCACATCCACCTGGCAACCCCTGTCTAGGGCCAATGCTTGAGTATGGATCTATTTTTAGTGCCTGAGAGTGATGTGCTAAGACCAACCAAGCTATCCTTAGTGCCCAGGGCTATGCTGGAACGAATCAAGCCACTGGCTGAGAAGGGAAGAAAGAGAGAAGCGGGAGAGGGAGGGGGGAGAAGCAGATGATTCATTTTCCTGTGTGCCCTGACTGAGAATAGAACCTGGGATGTCCACATGTTGGTCTGATGCTCTATCCATTGAGCCACCAGCCATGGTCTAGAGTGTCACTTTGACCTCAACTGGGAATGTGTATGGGCAGTGACTCAAAATTTTTGCTTCTCTGCACATGTCCTTAAATGACCATGAAATTGCCATGGGTATTGACTTGGGGTTACAAATAAATTTTAGCAAGTAGACAAATTTGCAATTACAAAATTCACAAATAATGAGGATCAACTGTATTTGCCAACTATAGAGAACTACTTCTACTTCCCTATGATGCTGCTACTTTACAATTCCATTGCATTTGACTGTTTTCTTTTGTGTACGTATGAAGCTCCTATTCTTCATTCTAAACCCTATTCAGGAACCTCCCCCTCCCACACACTGACTTCTCCTTCCTGTTCCCTTTGCCTCTTATACCTATTTCGATTTTACACTAATAAGATTACTGACATCCTCCTTTACTGTCCTATGAAATTCCTTGAGGTCACTGAACATGTCCCATATACATGTCCCAAAACATTCTGTGTTTACTATTGTATATGCCAGGCTACATAGTAAAAGATGCTTCACATATAATACCTTGTTTAATCTTATAAGAATTCTATTGTCCCCATTTTACAGTTGCAGAAACATAGAACCAGAGCAATCATCACTTGCCATATCACAAGCTGCAAACTTGGTGTTCAACCTAGATTCCAAGCTTTTAACCATTATGTTATACTAAATAAATAATATTAGCTACAACATATTATTAACTGCTGTCTATGTTTCAGACATGATGTAAATGTTTTACATAAGTTATCTCATTGAATCTCCTTTACCTACCTCTTTGTCTCCAACACATAGCAAAGCGTATGGCACACAAATGTTAGTTGTATTGAATTGATTTCTTCCTGCTCCTAAACCTTTTTTCTGAAACACACTGCATGAGAACTCTACATTTCCAGTAGTGATCAGCATGACTTTCAGTGTTACACTACTCTTCTTCTCAACCAAACTCCTATCTCTTTCCCATTACATTCTTCTGTGGGTTCGCTATTGGTGTCTACAGTGTTCACAAGGCAACATCTCAAATCAATGAAGAAAAGAGCAAAGCCCTATCCACGTGAAAAATATCTTTCTCTGTAACAATTTCTAGGAGCATTTTATATCATGACCTAAATCCTTATGAAGTAACAGAATCAAGAGAGAGTTAAGGGTTTTGCTTGAGAGCCATGATGTAAGCCCTGTATGAGGCTAAAAGAGAATTTTTGTTTCTTTATGTAGGTTTGGACATAAAATCTATATAACCTCTCATACTGAATTCAAAATAGGCAGTCAGTTTTAGAGATAAGAAATAAAGGTTTGTAAAAATAAAGAATAGGCTGTAGAAAGTTTGCAAGACAGAAAAGGCAGGACTCAATATATTGCATGAATGAATGGGATCAAGAAGGACTCAGCTTTAGAGCTAAAGCCAAAATCATTCATCTTCTGTCACTGGCAAAAATATAAAGAAGACAAGTTTTGAGACTTCTTTTCACTTCTCACCTCCTGCTCTCTACCCCAGAGAATTGCAAATACAGAAAGTAATTATTGTGAACAATATAGACAGGAAAATTGACCCAAAGGACAGAATCCTAATGGCACCAAAAGTCTCCATTTTTCTCCAGTTATGTCATGATTTTGCTATCGGTACTGCAATATTTAATAAAACAAAAGAATCTCTAAGTGAATTTCAAACCCAAGGTCTAAGGCAAAAGAAGTAAAGCAAATGCCTTCTGGGGCTAGAAAGGACCTATATGAGTGAAATTACCAAAGAGAACTCTCATCTTCCACAGCCAGTGCTCAGCTCCAGGACATTCATACTGGAGGAAAAAATCCTGTTGCCAGGCTTTTCAACTTTTCAAAATAAGACACAGTATTGAATTTTTATGTATAATCTCCTGGTTTTAAATGTGGAAAATTATTATTTTTTTAAATAAAAACACAGTACATGCCAAACAAATTGTTGGCCTTACGCAGTGGGAAATGCCAGCTTGCAGTCTCTGGCCAGAAGAGCCCTAAGTAGTCTAGGGACATCTTTCAAGTCATTTAGTGTGCCTCATTGTCCCCAAAATGACAGTCCTGGAGACCATCCTCTGAACAAACATCTCCCTCCTGCTGGACCCCTGACCTCCTCCTAATGAGCCCTCGAGTAAGTATTTGTCTCAGAAACATGATTTCCATGTGCATTCCGCACATGGGTGATCTATGACCTCTGGTGGCCAGGTAGCTGGCTGCAGCAGGTCCCAGTGTAGGCTGGGGAGCTACTCTTCGAGACCTCTCCTATTTCCTCTTCCTTTCCCAACTTGCATTCCTACCCTTTCAACCTCTTCTTTGAAGATGTTTCCCTTTCTTTTCTCGTCTTTTATTTTTTTAAATCCAGTGAGAGACAGGGAGATGGAGAGACAGACTCCCATATGTGCCCCAACCAGGATCCACCAGGCAACCCGTCTATGTCTGATGTTCTGCCCAGCTGAGGCTGCTGCTTCGGAAATTGAACCATTTTAGCACCTGAGGCCAGGCATGGTGCCATCCTCAGCGGCCAGGGCCAACTTGCTCTTTCGAGCCATGGCTGCAGGAGAAGGAGGAGGAGGGTGGAGAAGTAGATGGTTGCTTCTTTTGTGTGCCCTGACCAAAGTCTAACTGGGGACTTCCACACACCAGGCTGATGCTCTACCGCTGAG